>NC_140216.1:27895653-28424833 GCF_951802725.1 Rutilus rutilus | reverse complement strand
TTTGTTTGGATGGTCATTTCATATCTTCCCTGTCCAGATATTTATATTGTTTATACAGTTATGAATAAAATATTATAGAAAAATGATAAATACATAATTATAATAAAATTATATACACAACATAAAATATTAAATGATTTAATAACGTGCAATATTTATATTATTATTATATTATAGAATATAATATTTTATTAAATACAATTATAATTAATAAAATTAATTAATTTTGAATGTGAAAACTTTTTAAATATAACATAACATAATTATGAAATATAAATGTCTAACAATAATACAAATAAAATTAGTAGCCCATACATACATATAAATACAGACAAAGATGAAAAAATACTACAATAAATATTTTAACGGACCCAGTAAAAGTAAAACTGTTTTCTTGCTTTATTAGTTTTGAAATTTTTCATTTCACTTTCCAATAAACATATTTTTATTGGACTGTCCTGCTTTTAATGCAAGTTTTATGTAAGCTCACTTAAGGACTTAGTTTCGTTTAGTAAAATTTGACCAGTAAAATGTAAAACATTTACATTTTTAAAGCAATTTTATCGCTTTGCAGCTAGCTACTTTTTCTTAGTAACATAGTATAGCTAACTACTTTTTTTAAAACGGGTAACCGTGACTACAGTACGTCAACTTTAACTACTTATAGCTTGTAATTGCTTGTACAGTTTCAAAGTAGCTTTCCCAACAGAAAAAGACAGTAAAATGGCAAACACACCGACACACCGACACACACACACACACACACAGGGGTTGGCTCCAGGTTAACCTGAATTGAGTGTAAGACTCTAGTGTTCTGAGCCCCTGGTCTCTCCAAATCACACATCAAAGGCTGCATTTGTAACAGCAAACCCGCTTGGGAGGCTTGAGCTTGGGCTGTTTGGACTCGGTGTTACCCAGCATCTGTGTGTCTCCGGGGGAGGCATTACCCTCTACATTATCCTAGCCTTGTTCCAGTACAGAATTACAGAATGGTCCCCAGAGACGCACACATACAAACACAACACGCGCGCACGCACACACACACACACACACATGCACAGCAAGCGAGAGTGAGAAAGAGAGATAGACTGACAGATGGAGAGAGAAAAGGAAAGTCCGAATGTTTGTGTCTAGCATCAGGGCATTTGAGGTGGCGAGGAACAACCCGAGATCCAAATACCGTGTTTAAACAGAACACGTGCTGCCGAATTGATGACCCTGTAAATATCCCGTTTTTTTAAAAACAAGATGTCCTCTTGAAAGCGCTCGGGAACGGGCTGTGAGCTGAGTGAGATGGTGTAACACGGCGGAGAATGCTTCTGAGGACATCCAACAGTAGAAATACTTTAAATAAAAATGTGATTTACTCCCCTATGTTGCAAACTACCATTGAGATGTTTGAAGTGTATTTACAAATAACAGGCGTGCATATCAAGCTAGTTTAGAGATTCATGGTCCTGAATCCCAATAACAGAGGCAGATTCTCACATCCACACATATTCCACTGAGCAAAGCAGATCTGAGCACTTCACAGCACTTTGATGTGCACTCACAGATATGCTCCGCTGAATGGGTGCACTTTATACATTTCAAAGCTCGAGTCCTTCATGGCAAATATTTTGAGGAGGGAGAGAGAGATCACACCGCAAGCCCGTCTTAAGTTATCAGAAAGCGTTTGAATTAGCTCTGAATATTCCATTAGGGCTTTTAAAACAAACTGCTTAGCCAACTAAGGAGTCTTTTAGTTGTTGGCCCTCATCAGAAAGGGTGAACATACAAGGAAACTTGAACCTGATTCTTGGAAAATATACAGTTACAAACTGATTGACACGAAAATACATGATTACATTAATAAATAATAACATTTTCTATCAATTTCGTACGTAATACATTATAAAAGTATTTATATCATATCGTATTCGGCCTCTTGATAATTTTGAAATATTATTGACATATCTAATATATTAAAAACAAGGATTCATAGAAAATGTTATAATTTATTGTTTTAATCATTTATTTTAAGGGATTTGTAACTGATTGACTAAATTGTGTGTAATTCCAAAATATTGAAATAATATAATATTGACAGAAAAAAAATTCTAGAATGTATTATACACACAGATTCAAATAAAATGTTATTATTTATTGTTTTAATCATTCATTTCCAAGGATTTGTAACTGATTGACTATATTGTAATTCCAAAATATTGAAATCATGTATTAACAAAAAATACATATATATTTCTATAATGTATTATACACACAGATTCGTAGAAACTTTTATTATTTATTGTTTTAATCTTTTATTTTCAAGGATTTGTAACTGATTGACTGTGCTGCATTTAGTTCCAAAATATTTAAATAATTTATTGACAAAAAAAAAACATTTCTATAATCTATTATACACAAATGCTATCATTTATTGTTTCAATCATTTATTTTTCAAGGATTTTTAACTAATTTGACTTAACTGCTTGTAATAAAAAAATATTGAAATATAATATTGACAAAAAAATTACATATATATTTCTATAATGTATTATACACACAGATTCATAGACATTTTTATTATTTATTGTTTCAATAATATATTTTTCAAGGATTTGTAACTGCTTGACTATACTGCGTGTAATTCCAAAATATTGAAATAACATAATATTGACAATATATATTTCTATAATGTATTATACACACATATTCATAGAAAACGTTATTATTTGTTGTTTTAACCATTTATTTTGAATGATTTGTAACTGACTGACTGAATTATTATCTGTGGTAACAAATATTTATGCAAAGACATAATGGACTACAAAGCGCATTATGAATTTCATATAATCTATTTTCAAATAGTCTAATTTGGGCTCGATTTACATTAAAGTACTTGCTCTTATAATTCTAATAAAATGCATGTAGCCTGCTGCCTAATTAATGTGTGATTATTTTGTGAGGCAGATGATTACTGTTACTGCTATTCTAACTAATTCAATCACAAACTTTGATTTAACAAACTTTTTGCCTTTTTAATACCAAACCTCATTCTGCTTGTTATGTCACAGTAAAGGCAAACTCTCCGGTGACCTTCTCTACAGCCGCAGATGTGGATGAACTCGAGGGTCTTGGTTCAAAATGAGGTCAGGGGTCACGGAGAGGTCCTCATATGACCCTCAGGCCAGCAGGGCTTCTGTCTGTTGATTATGTGTGAAAGGAGAAACAGGTTGGACCCTGGAGCAGAAATGCACACACCAAATTATACAGGCCACACAAATGTGACATGAAAGACATTGCATTATTTACTGCTTTCTATCAGATTAAAAATGAGTTTGAAATTCAAGTTGGAGCTTTCATTGTGTATACAGTATGACAAAAGCAAAATAAAATGATGTGGGTGTAAATTTATATATATATATGTATATATATTTATGGTGCTTTTGCATCCTTCTTGAAGCATAAAAGCATAAATGACATGTGAGGACCGCAACAAAACTAAGGGTGAACATTTTGAATATTGTGTAAATGAGTTGAGCTGTGCTAATGTTGATGCTGTTCAGCTTTTTTGGCAGGACAAGGTTAATTAAAGCTGTGATGCAGAAATGATCGTTCTCAAACAAGCAGCACAGCAAGGCCTCGCTGAACGCCACAGCATTGATAAAGACGATATATTGTGTGACTATGTGGGCGCAGATGTGTTTGTGTGGACAACGCTATGTCTCAGCATGTGTTCCTTAGCTTGCACACAAACACGCAGTATTCATGAAGATGATCGAGGGGGTCGGAAAACAGATATTTGAATCACTGTTGTCTTGACGCGAGCGGCAAATGTTGTAATCGGTACAATGACGGTGTAATCTGCATGTGTGTTTACCGTTGAAACAGCAATGCGTGAGCCACAGGAGCTGCCGAAAATTCTCTGTAACGCCACCTACTCAAATTATGGAGCAGGAACATATTTGCCAGGGCGATGTGTTAGTGGGCTGGTGAGCTCAGTTTTGATTTCTCACTATTCTAAATTTTCACAGCGCGATTACGAGCCGTACTTAGCTCGCCGATACCAAATAAAGCAGGTTTCTTTTTATGTCTTATGTCATCTATCAAAACAGAAAGTCTTTTTCCTCAGGTAACTGGAAAAAACACAACATTTATGAAAAGACATCAATGACTTTGTTTTAAAAGAATGAAAGCCAAAGGTGTGGGAGCCACGGCCACCGAGTGTGTGTTTGTTTGTGTGTGTGAGTCAGGTGTGGCTCATGCCTGGCTGCACAATGACCGATGTGAGGCTGTGTGTATGTGTGTGTAGGGTGTTTTTGTGCGTTTGTGCGCCCCCCCCCCCTACACAGTGAACGCTGGCAAACAGCTAAAAGCTTCAGCAGAGAGTGCCATATGTGAACAGAACTAAGCCAAAGCAGGGGAGCCATATGCACTTCGACTGCTTTTTTTAGCTAATTATCCCAAAATGTCTGTTTTATAGAACAAATCCGTGAGTTACACTGCAATTACCACATAATGAGCACTCACACACAGAAAATGTAGAAATATCTACACACAACATAAACATAGAGATGCTGACAGAAGTTTTTTATTTTATTTTTATTTATTTTTGTGTGGGGGGGGGGGGATTAATGAATGTATTGTGTGTGATGTGTGTTAATAATTACAAAGCTATACAGGATGTAACACCAAATGAAATGTGAAATTTGAAGTAGAAAGACTGAAATAGTCATTTCTTGTAAACGTATTCCGAGATTGTTTGTTTTATTTACAACTTTGAAAAATCAGGTTTTACAGTGTGTGTGCGTGATCCTGATTACTCAGCTATTCTGGCACTTTATTTTCTCTGTCTGGCTGAAATAATATGATTTTATTCAAAAATACCATATGTGTTTACTGATATCATTTAATTATTTATATAATAAAATAAATTGCCTGAGACATCAGATCCAGCTTGTTGTATTTCTGGCATCAGTTTTTTTTTTTTTTTTTAAACATATTTTGTCTCTAACCATATATGCATGCACTTATTTTATGTAAAATATTTAAAATTCATGTATAAAAAATATATATATATAAAAAATAAGAAATATTTTGAGGTTTATTTTATGAATATACATAATTGTCACACTATATGGTGTCACAATGAAACCTATGAAGGCTTGTTTCCACAACAGAATAAAAAGGTAATTGCGACTATTATCTGACAATTCTGATATTTTTTTCTCACAATTGAGAGTTTACATCTCGCAATTCTGACGTTTTATCTCAGAATTGTGAGATATAAAAGTCGCAATTATGAGTTATAAAGTCAGAATTGTGAGCTATAAACTCGTAATTGCGAGAAATAATCGGACTTTTTTTCTCAGAATTGCATGTTTACATCTCGCAATTCTGACTTTATAACGCGCAATTGGGAGATATAAAGTCAGATTTGCATGATATAAAGTCGCAATTGCGTTATAAAGTCAGAGTTGTGAGATATAAACTTGCAATTTCGAGGAAAAAAGTCAGAATTGCGAGATATAAACTCACAATTGCGAGAAAACTAAAAATAGTGAGATAAAAAGACGCAATTATCCTTTAAACAAAACAAGCTTCCATAGAAACCAGCCATCAAACAGACTTTGAAATTTGAAATTTTTTGACTTAATATTTTTACCAGCCATGAAACTGTTTTTGCAAAAACAGGCAGTTATGACACCAAAATTTTAGATACCAGTGAAAATTAAAACATTTCTTTGTTGTGCAATTAACATTAAAAACACAGACAGCATTAGAAATGTTAGGCTGCTGTCACTTTGGCCTCGTTTACACTGTCAGTGAAATGTGACCCAATTCCGATTTTTTGCTCATATGTGACACAGATTGGATGTGTTCTTCTATGACAGTATAAACAGGAAAAAAACGCAGGCATTCGGATATTTCGAGATCGGTTTCAGGCCTCATTCAAATGTGGAAATAAATCAGATATGTGCTAATGCGACTGTCATGTAAACAGGCAGATTGGATTTTCTGAGGCATTATGCAATGTCTCCGCGTTTAATGACGAGAGAAACCCTGACGCGCATCAACAAAGGGATGGATGGCCCGGCGAAACGTTGTGTCGTCAGAGGAGAGGAATTTGGACGCACGTTGACACAACATATCAAAGGTTGGCTTGCTCATCCTACAATTTCAGACCGGCTGCTCCTCGTTAAAGCCCGACACGATCTCATGAAAGTGCGTATCTATAGCACGAATTTTATTTCTTGTGCCATTTACCCCAAAAATCGTTTTTGAGAGCATATGATATGCACTTTATGGCGTGTAATACACACGCACTCCACAGCCCTAATCCTACCCAAGGGGTTTACAGTGCATATCTGCATGCAAAAAATATTTTTAGCGCATAAATGGCACGAGAAATAAAATTAGTGGTATAGATACACACTTTCATGAGATCGTGCTGTATGTTCCCACCAGTCCTGAGATCTCTCTCGCACACAATAACTGAAGCATATGCGCAGGCTACAATGATGGCCCTTTTCGTCCGCCTCAAAATCATGGTGATGTTTGGCGAACTTCGCATAGGCTATATCGCAAAGTTAGCATCAAGCATATTTCACGTTCGTCCATCTGTGCAAGAACCCCCTTTAAGCATGCGCGACGTTTCACATAGTATGTCAAGTGTAAACACATGAATCAGATATGGGTCACAATTGAAAGAAAGTGTAAACGGACTTTGAAAAAAATCGTATATAGGCAACAAATCAGAATTGGGCATCAAGACCTGCAGTGTAAACGAGGCCTCTAAGACCTAATACACGGATCCATTACTCTGATACTGATACACATCTTTCTCTACTGTTTACGTTCACTTAAGTCATAACAAACTGTGTTTACTAGCATACTTGTTTGACATTTGTTTGTGAATTTGTCCATTCAAGCGCAAGAAGGCAAGCTCAATTCATTAGACGTATGAGACGCAGCTTTCTGTGACAAAACTTTCCACACAGCGCGTGAGATACTAATTGAGTTCTCTTTTGCATCTTCTTGCACTAGAACTTTTTTATTTAAATTGCCAAGGCTTAAACTCTTGTGATGATTCAGCACTGGCCCATCAACTGTCCCGAGTGTCGTTCACCTTTGTTTATGTTCTCACAACACTGCATTGCTAGAATTCACATAAATATTACCGGCCAACTGGCGATTGACACTGTTTCATATAGTCGCCAATGGCAATTTTTCCTCGCATTTGGCGCTTGGCGAGTGTTCATTTTAGGCCCTGGATATATCCCTTGTGATAACTTCCCTGTGTTATAGCCTCTCGGTATATTGTTTGCTGATGTTTTTTTTTATGGTCTTACAGTACGAACAACCCTGGTGTACCTAATTTATTTTTGTGTAGTGTCTGTCCTAATATACCTCTCTGGTGACTGGGAAAAAGAAAAGCACCTGCAGTGTTGTTTTCCCCTTGTGTCCTGGCCCTCAGTGTCAGAGACAGCAGAGATACAGTATAGAGAGACCTCATCAAGCTCTCAGGGCCTCCGATGGAGTAATGGGACGGTCTCTCTTCTGCTCTGAGTTTGTGGCTGTGAGAGTGTGTGTGAGAGAGAGAGAGAGAGAGAGAGAGAGAGAGAGAGAGAGAGAGAACCTGCCACATAGTGCTGCATTACAGCCGCACTGTGGATATGAGCCTCCTGGTGGAGCTCCGCCTGAGGGCCTACAGGTGGGTCAATCCATCAGTGGGCCGGAGGGGGAGGTGCTGCAGGGAGAGAAAGTTCAGCTTCGGCCAATCAGAAACAGAGGCATTAGGATCAATGCTATCCATTAAAGAGCACACTGACCTTCCAGTCACACTGCAACCTCAATGTGTGTGTGTGTGTGTGTGTTTCCAAGGGAATAAATTCTGATCTTTTAATTATGCTCTGTCCTCAGTTCAGCCTCACCTACATATCAGATTTTTTGGGTGATTAAATCATTTCCATTTTTGTGAGTGCAAAGGGTCCGTGGGAATTTATCTCGCGCAGATTTCACATCGTCACGCTGCTGTCCTCAGATCACCCGGAAGATTTTTGGAACATTGTTTTTCACATATTTAGACATAAAAATTCCTACTCAAGCCACGCAGCTCTTGACGTCATCTCTATGGGTTTCTATTACACGTTTCGATTTTAGAAAGGAGTCAGAGCCACGGTTTAGCATTAAAGGGATAGTTCACACAAAAATGAAAATTCTGTCATCATTTACTCACCCTCAAGTTGTTCTAAACCTGTATGAATTATTTTCTTCTGCTGAACACAAAAGAAGATATTTTAAAGAATGTCAGTAACCAAACAGTTGATGGACCCTATTTTTTTTTCCATACTATGGAAGTCAATGAGTCCCATCAACTATTTAATCTCCATCACTTAAAGTCAAGTAACGTTAAATAATCATTTTCATTTGAATAAAACTGGTTAATTTAGAAGCCAATTTTTTATACAGTTTTATACAGTTATACAGTGTACTAATCCATGCTTATATGAGCTTTTCTGGGACAGATCTAATATATAAAACATTCAATATTTTACACAATTTTAAGTAGGAAAGAATTGGAAAGAAATTAATACTTTTAATCAGCAAAGAAGCATTAAACTCATCAAAAGGTACAGCAAAATAATGTTATAATAAAATAATATAATGTTACAAAATATTTCTATTTTTAAATAAATGATGTTCCTTTAAACCTTCTATTTATCAAAAAATTCGGAAAAGAAATTGTATTAAGCAGCACTACTGTTTTTAACATTGATAATAATAAGAAATGTTACTTGAGCAGCAAATCAGCTATTCGAATGATTTCTATTTTTACTGTATTTTTATTCATGTATTTTTAACAAATGTCCTCTTAGTTTTATGGTGTTTTCCCCATCATTTATATAACTGTTGATTTATAAAAGAGAAAAGGAAAATAATACAATCTTAATAAATAGTAGTTTTCAGTTGTTTTTCAGAAATATATATATATATATATATATAGTTTGGATTATTGCACTGTAAATGAATATGTACAGAAAAAAAGAAAGAGCTATAATGAGAGTCCGCTGATAATCTGTTTCATTGTAAACTCCTTTTACTAGCAGATTTGGTGTGATCTATGTGAGCTTTCAATCGTGAAACAACTGCTTCAGTCATGCTGCAGGCCAGTGCCACCCCTCCTAACACACACACACACACACACACACCCTCTCCAGCTCGCATGTCCTTAACAATCTGAAGAGCCTTTTGACAGCTGCAATTAAGCATGTTAATTAGAGGCACAGCACAAAGAATAATATTTACTGTGATTGGGTGTCCTTCGACGCCTCGCCAAATCAGATCTGAGGGAGCTCATTGTCTACAAATGCAGCCCCCCCCCATTCCCTCCCCTCCAACCCCCCCCCCCCCCCCCCCCATCCCACCCTCGTATTGTACATGACACCTTACAGCCACTGCTTCTTATTTCTTTTGCAGTATGGCAAAGCTTAAGATGGGAAAAATGCTTTTAAGGCATGCGAGGATTAACCGTCTCTTGTGAAATACTAAGGCATCTCTGAGAGCGGGCGAATATCTGAGGAACCATTTCCTCTTGCTTTTGTAAGCTGAACTTTACATCAAAGTGCTTGATTAATTACTGATAAGGGACTAATAAAATATTAATGCATTTTGTAATTAATGGGACCTCAGAGCCGCATGTCCTACCACCCCCAGCTAAACGTCTTTTTTTGAAAATAAGTTGTATTCCTTTTTTTGTGTGTCTCTCAGCTGTCTAACGCCTCTGCATTTTCTTTATATCTTTTTTTTTTTTTTTTTTTTGTTAATGGAAATGATTCATAATTAAACGTTTATCCAGGAGGAGCATAAACAAAGCGAAATGTATATTTCCCTGGAATAAAAGAAACAAGACATGCTCTTTTTTTTTTTTTTGTTCAGTGGCTTTGAAAGTATTGCGTCTGGAGGGCCTGAACTGATGGTCACGCCATTTCTTTTTCATTTGCTGGGGCTGTGGGCTAATGGACAGAATTTTATAAGCCTCCATACTGCATCTCACCACTGCTAACCTCATTATATGTGTTGTCAATAATGTCCTTGTGCCTCATTAAGAGACAATGACAACCATCCTCTTTAAAAAAGGAGGATTTTGACTTTGAAAAACTGTGTCTCAAAATGTGGGTTAGGCTTCAAATAACACGCCGCGTACTAAAATTATCACCCTACGTCATTCTGCGTTCCTAATGAAAAGATTTTTCTGCTTATATGGAATATGGACAGTGGACACCCACTGAATGAAACTAAATTGTCTCACCAGAATCACATATTCAGTGGATTTGTCTCGATTCAAAAAAAATTATTCTTTATTAATTGTGATATAAAAAAAAAAGTTAAAGTAAATTCTATCAAATCAATCTGACCCCTCTGAATAATTAAATATTGCTGCATTAAAATTGGTCTGATGCATATTCGTATTTGCTTATCAGCAAACCATTTTGTATTTCAGATTTTTGTATTATTGTATATACTATTAAAGTTTTTTATTAATATTTTGAATTTGCTTAATTTTTACTCATTTATTTATGTGCATTTGTAATTTAATAGTTTTTTTTTATTACTATTTAGGTTTAATTTACTTTAGTTTGACTTATTTCCAGTAAGTAACTTTAGTGCTTTAAATTAAAATGATTTCAGTTAGTTGCAAAAGCAACATTTTAAATAGATTTTTTCATCTAACATTTTATTTCAGATGTTTTAATAGTCTTAGTTTTGCTTTTAGTTAACAATAACCGTGGACATACCCTTTGTCTGTTTTGTTTAATTACTTTTAGTTGGTTTTTGCTTTGCTTTCTAATATCTTTCATAAATCAGACAAGATTCACCCTTTAATTTTGAAACATTTAATACTAAATATGAGTTTTAACATCTAATATAATATTATAACATCTCAACAAACAACTCACTTTCGTTTCATATTTAGCTCCGGCGCACGCTAAACTTGACCTAGTCTGTGGCTCAGACTCTGTATGCAAAACCAGCCAACATTCCCCATTCTCCTTCTTGAAGTGCATCAAAAGCATTGCACAATAATACACATTTGTTTTGCTGACACGAAGCAATCCACAAATATCAATATACACAAAAGCCTGTATAAAAATGCATGATACGGATCAATTTTGCTGAGATTAGAAATCTGAAATGTACAAGTGACAAATGACAGAGAGGTTTTATCGGAACGGAGCGAAGCAGACGTGCTCGCCGTAGTCTCTCCCTGCTCTTATCTGGAATTGAGGGTGTGTTTTAAGCATAGCCTCATTACTGTCTGATGGGTTCAGTGACAAAGCTAATACAAAGCTTTTTCATACAGACCAAACGCATCCCTGTGAAATTAGGCCCCGGTGCAAATTCGTGCGAATGTGTGTGTGTATCACAGAGACAGAGAGATTGAGAACATGTGCACTTGTGAGTGTGTATCTGCGTGCGTTCGTGTGTGTGCATGTGCTGGTGTGTTGCAATATGATAAATGTGTTCCACCCCATAATCTATGTGTTTCAAAATATGATGTATGTGAGTATGAACTTTGAATTATTTCCTAAACAGAGGGCCATAAATCTTGTAACTTTGGTGAAGAGTGTGCGTTCTCTCTTTCTCTCTCTCTCTTTATATGAATAATGCAGTCGAGACTGGCCAGCTGCTTAGAGTTACAGAGTGAGACTGACTGCTGATGGGAAACAAACGGCTCTTTCCTGCTCTAAAGGTGAGGAAAAAAAAGATACACTGGGTGGCAGATCAGACTGTCTGAGATGTTTTGCTTTCACCCAGCACCAAGGTCACATCAAGCAGCAATCCTTTAACACAATGAGCGTGTGAGAGTGTGCGCGTGACCTTGGGACTGACGTAGGTGTATTTATGTGCGGTAACCCACCCTAAATGACAGAAAGCCATGTAAGCAGACCTGGCCCGAATTGTCCTGATGTGGAGAGGCTGTTATGGGGCAAACATGGGCGCATGTATACATTGTGGAGAATGAAATCCCATAATACACTGCAAAAAGCTTGGTAAAAGAAAATTAATTCAAATGATACATTTATTGGAAAGTATCAGCAAAAGAGTTTAGCATAAGTTAAAACAAACAAACTATTTGAGTTCCATATCTTCTAGCAACATTCAAATCAATCATGTGGCACACAGGGTTGCTGCTCTAAATCGGTCATTTTTTAGACTATACAGCTCAACAATGGTAACAAACATGCACAAAATGCATTATTATAGCAAAATATAAACCTGTTTCCACATGCTTTTATATTCCTAGCGAGTGATTAGATCAAACTTGGGTTACACTTTATTTTGATGGTCTGCTTTAGACATTCTTCAAAGTAACTGCAACTGTATGTCAACTAACTCTCATTAGTAGTGGACTGTTAGGTTAAGGTTAAGGTGTTACAGTGTTAGGGTTCGTGTTTGGGTTAGTAGAATAAGTTGGCATGTAGTTGCAAAGTTAATTATAGTCAATTGAATGTCTGTTTGGGGAACATTCAAATAAAGTGTTAGCAGATATTAAACAGACAGTCTACTAATACTCTAATGACTGGTAGTTGACATGTTGCAAAGTTACTTATAGTTAGTAGAATGTCTAAAGTGGACTATCGAAATAAAGTGTTACCCAAACTTGCTTTGATTTGACCCCAAACCTGATTTGCTAGGTAATCAGCATTGCCATAATACATAATAAATGTGATTTTTTCCCTGATATTTTTGAGTTTCGACGCAAGTAATATGCAACATGTGTTGTCACATGGAGTATTCAAAAACGAGTTAAATAAATAAATATACACAATGATCCAGTAAGATCTTAGTATTTTTATTTAGTAAGGATGCATTAATAAATAAAAAATTGACAGGTAAAATTAAAACAAGTGCAGTTCTTTTGAACTTTATATTCATCGAAGAATCCTGAAAAGTTGTATCGTGGTTTCCAATTAAGCAGCACAAGTGTTTTTAACGTTAATAACCATAAGAAATGTTACTTGAGCACCAAATCAGCATATTATGATTTTTGAAGGATCATGTGACAATGAAGACCGGAGTAATGATGCTGAAAATTCAGCTTTGCCATCATTTTTTAAATATTAAATTAAAATAGAAAACAGTTATTTTAAACTGTAAAATTATTTCACAATATTATAGATTTTGCTGTATTTTTCATTAAATAAATGCAGCCTTGGTGAGAAGAGGGACTTCTTTCAAAAACATTTAAAAAAAAATCTTACCGACCCCAAACTTTTAAATAGTACTGTATATAGAAATATATACCTATATATATTTAAATAGTCATCTTCATTTCATTCCAACCCCACATATTAAGATTAACAGTGAATAACGCAGTAATTTTTGACATGCTCTTCACTCATTTTTGGAATTTGACAGTATAAATCACCATCCACTTTCCTTGTATGGAAAAGAGCAGTTTGGGCCATTTGTGTTTCACAGAAGACAATATGACATAAGGAGGTGTAAATAACGACCGAATTTTCATTTTTGGGTGAACTATTCCTTTAATCTCTCTCTCGCCGCACACAGCGAGAGTCTGAACAGTCCTGTGGCCCGTTTTGTTTGCACATAACAGTGTGATAACTGTCAATTGAGATAAATATTTAGGTTAAGCATATTTCAGTGGAACTAGAGGAGGGGTTGCGTTAAAGGTTTGGGCCAGATCTAGCGAAAGCATCTTCAGAACACCCTTAAAACCAAATAAAGCCACTTTAGCGTGGCGGGGTGTGTTTAACACCTCCCTTATGCAATATTAAACGTACGTGTGTGTTGATTTAAAATGAGTCTTGGAGTGAATGAGGGCGAGTGTGTGTGCGTGTGTGATCAAACCAGGACGCTCCTGACTTCGCCCTTGTCAACATTCTCTCCTGTCCACCATCATTCATCCCCCCCCAGACTGAACCCAAAGAGACCAGCGCAGGCCAGTGCAACTCAGCACATTCCTCCCTCATGAATTTTAATTAAACACGCTGCCTTCCTTTCACTCACTCCCCAAAATAAATGGTTGGAAAATATAAGACATCTGCCCGGGATATATCATTTACATTTCTCTGACGATAAATCACCGGCCGCTGTTTCAGATATCAATTAGATGAGTTGCATTGATTGAATAAATTCAAACTGTCTCGGGCGGCCAGGATGTATGAGGGAGGCCTGCGAGGGGTGTGGCTGTCTTTCCACGGAGGGGAGGGAAACTCTGTGTTTGATCTGATTAAGTACTTTTAAATCACATGCACACACACACACACGCTCACCGATAGATTGCGTTGGATCTCATTTTTTTACAACGGTCACAGCTGTTTCCATCCAATCAGAGGTACTTCCTGTCAGATCTGGTTTGAAAAGAATCAGAACATCCCGCCAATATTTCAGTAGGAACTGTCAAAAGATTAAAATGTTTAATTGAATAAAATACATTACACGATTTAAAAAAAAAAGTGTCAATATTTGCAAGAACCCAAATGAAAATTAAATCAAGAAAAGCATTTAATAGACGTTATAGAAGTGCCTTTATAAGTCAATGTATATTGTTTTATGCGTGACTACATTCGTTAACTTGTTCAATCACACTACCATACAAACATTTTAATGTTTTTTGAAAATAGTATCTTATGTTCTCCAAGGCTGCATTTATTTGATTAAAAATACAATAAAAAAAGTAATATTGTGAAATATTAATCTAAAATAACTTTTCTATTTATAAAGACTTTAAAATAGAATTTATTCCTGCGATGGAAAAGCTACATTTTAAGCTTCATATAGTTACATTTTACACTGACAGAAAGTGAATAATGAAATAAATATGAGGAGAGAGAAAGTGTAACGAACACACAAAATGGGAAGATAGCGTTAGGTCCCAGGTGCAGGAGTTTATTAACAGACTTGGCAAGGAACAGGTAGAAATGCAGACAATAACACAAGAGCGTGGCTAGCGGGTTACAAGTATTTGGCAGGCTGGATGCCGGATAATAACCGGTGAGTTTCATAGGCAAGTATCAGGCAGGCAGAATACCGGGTGGCAACCGGTGAGTATATTGTGCAGACAAGGTAATGAAGAATATTGTAAAAACATACAGAGTCTTAGAACAGGATACAGTCACTTAGCTCTCGTTCCAGCTCATCGACTGATAAGATGGAAGTAGAACACCACAACAGGGGAAGTCCAACGTGACAGCAGGGAGTATAAAATACAGGAGGTACTCTGATCTCCTAGTACGGATCAAACTTAAACACTGGATTATCTTCTACACAGGCAGCTTCATAAAAGGTCCAACTCAAAACAGTCACATTAATAGGGGAACAAAGGAGTGTATCTAAAGGAGTGTCACTTAAGGTACGTTTAGACAACAACGATATGCTTAAAATGGAGAAATTATTCCTTTGAGTTTTCCACATACAGACGACACCATTGTCAAAACGATCCCCATTCACACGGATCCGTGAAAACGACTAAAAACGCTGTATTCTGCTGCCAGGCCATTAGATGGCGATGGAACACTATAGATTAAACACAGAAAGCGCATGTGCATTATGTCATCGTTTTCACAGATTCGCTTTTTTATTGTTTACACGGAGACAGTTTTCAAAAACTTGCACTTTGAAACCCATGTTCAAAAGGCACCCAAAACGCTGTTGTCATGTAAATGAATGGCCAAAACTCATAAAAAGTATTCTGTTTTTAGTTGAAAATGGTGTTGTGTAGACAGCCCCTTAGCTTGACTCCATTTATCCATTAATCAAGTCCACATGGTTTAGATCAGATAATTGTCCAACAAAAGGTTCCCAGAGCACTTTAACAAGATAGGTAAACATAAATACAGGTAAGGACGGTCAATGAACAAATAGTCCGTTGAACATACACAAAGGCCAGACAAAGACCGACTGGCTGAGCTGAGCTTTTATACAAGTCCAAACAACCATAATTAGCAGCAGGTGTGTCCAATCAACACTCTGGTGAGTGAGAACGGGTAAGTAACAAGCTGCGTCCCAATTCAGAGGCTGCATCTTTCGAAGGGCACATTCGAAGGCCGAGTGCGTCACCGCGACGCAACGAAAGCGGTCCAAATTCGAAGGCTCAATCAAATGCGGCCTTCGTTTCCCGTGAAATTAAGGATACAATAGATGGATCCTTTGAGGCCTTGCCTACCCCAGAATTCATTGCGCGCCAGTGACGACAGGATTTTTTTTTAAAGGGAAATTTCCAAATTGCACTTTTAAACATAAGTATTGAGTTTTACCTTACTCAAATATCTAATGATAAAAATGTAAAAAAGTAAATAAAAACGTAGCGGATCAAATGTTGACATATCTTACTAAGATGCGATTATATATAGTTTATACACTTTATTTTATACAGAAATGGACCATGGTGACCATATTTGGACAGTTTGTGAACCCTGTTTGGTTTAATATAAATTTAAAAAAAGTCCAGTAACAATGTTACTGCCACTCATCAACAGCAGCTGTCACAGTTGATAGGCGACAAGAACAGTCCTTAGTAGGATGGACCGTCCCATTTAACAACACTCAGTATGACTTTCGCGGCCTTCGAAGGATGCAGTTTTTGAATTGGGACACAGCAACAGTGAGAGCAATTCTGAGTGCACATGTGACAAAAAGAAAAAGAATGAGACCAGGATGTGACACAGTCCAGACTGCAAACCTGCATCCATGGGATTACTAAAAGAAGGGTCCAAAACAAACACCATCCAAGTGCCAAACGCAGGTAAAAATTGGCTTTATTGATTAAATAAATAAAACTCTTTTTAATTGGCTGCTAACTTTATTAGAAAGTGCAACATAATACGCTCTCTAACAGTAAGAATGATTATCTGACTCTAGCTGTAGGAAGTTACAGGAGCTATTCAAATCAAAGACATACTGTCTACTAAAGAAAACATTTGTCACACGTCTTCTAACTTTTGCCTCAGTGGAAAATTCACCATCATAAGTTCATCATACGTGCCTAAAGGTTTTTTTTCCCTTTCAAAACTCCATGTGGCAACACATATGCTGAATATTCCTTGCGTTGGGCAACCAACACAAAGCTCCAAGGAACAAAATCACAATGTATTGTGGCATTGTTGATTTCATGTTTTGCGGCAAGGCTCAAATCAGAGCGAATTTGATCGAATTACTTACTAGGAATAAAAATTTGTGCAAGACAGGTTTAAGGGGTTTTTATGACTGGTTGAAGCTTTACATTTCACTGTAATATTGCATGTTGTGTATGTGTGTTACTATTGGTGAGCTGTATAGTCGCAGAAGTGAAGTGCTGGCTTGCTGGAACCATTCAATCATTATTGCAATAGCTGTGTGTTTTTGTCTATTATGTTGCTTGTTATTGTTCGCCGTTTCTCTGTAACTTTGTAGCGAGACATGAATAAAGCCATCTTAAATAATACAATTTGTGTCAGACCTCACATTACCTTCATAACTCAAATCTGATGCTATGAGTGGCACATTGACACATACAGTGGGGAGAACAAGTATTTGATACACTGCCGATTTTGCAGGTTTTCCCACTTACAAAGCATGTAGAAGTCTGTAATTTTTATCATAGGTACTCTTCAACTGTGAGTGATGGAATCTAAAACAAAAATCCAGAAAATCACATTGTATTATTTTTAAGTAATTAATTAGCATTTTATTGCATGACATAAGTATTTGATACATCAGAAAAGCAGAACTTAATATTTGGTACAGAAACCTTTGTTTGCAATTACAGAGATCATACGTTTCCTGTAGTTCTTGACCAGGTTTGCACACACTGCAGCAGGGATTTTGGCCCATTCCTCCATACAGACCTTCTCCAGTTCCTTAAGGTTTCGGGGCTGTCGCTGGGCAATACGGACTTTCAGCTCCCTCCAAAGATTTTCTATTGGGTTTAGGTCTGGAGACTGGCTAGGCCACTCCAGGACCTTGAGATGCTTCTTACGGAGCCACTCCTTAGTTGCCCTGGCTGTGTGTTTTGGGTCGTTGCTCGAAAGACCCAGCCACGACCCATCTTCAGTGCTCTTACTGAGGGAAGGAGGTTGTTGGCCAAGATATCGTGATAAATGGCCCCATCCATCCTCCCCTCAATACGGTGCAGTCGTCCTGTCCCCTTTGCAGAAAAGCATCCCCAAAGAATGATGTTTCCACCTCCATGCTTCACGGTTGGGATGGTGTTCTTGGGGTTGTACTCATCCTTCTTCTTCTTCCAAACACAGCGAGTGGAGTTTAGACCAAAAAGCTCTATTTTTGTCCCATCAGACCACATGACCTTCTCTCATTCCTCCTCTGGATCATCCAGATGGTCATTGGCAAACTTCAGACGGGCCTGGACATGCGCTGGCTTGAGCAGGGGGACCTTGCGTGCGCTGCAGGATTTTAATCCATGACGGCGTAGTGTGTTACTAATGGTATTCTTTTGAGACTGTGGTCCCAGCTCTCTTCAGGTCATTGACCAGGTCATTGACCAGGTCCTGCCGTGTAGTTCTGGGCTGATCCCTCACCTTCCTCATGATCATTGATGCCCCACGAGGTGAGATCTTGCATGGTGCCCCAGACCGAGGAGATTGACCGTCATCTTGAACTTCTTCCATTTTCTAATAATTGCGCCAACAGTTGTTGCCTTCTCACCAAGCTGCTTGCCTATTGTCTTGTAGTAGTCCATCCCAGCCTTGTGCAGGTCTACAATTTTATCCCTGATGTCCTTACACAGCTCTCTGGTCTTGGCCATTGTGGAGAGGTTGGAGTCTGTTTGATTGAGTGTGTGGACAGGTGTCTTTTATACAGGTAACGAGTTCAAACAGGTGCAGTTAACACAGGTAATGAGTGGACAACAGGAGGGCTTCTTAAAGAAAAACGAACAGGTCAGTGAGAGCCGGAATTCTTACTGGTTGGTAGGTGATCAAATACTTATGTCATTCAATAAAATGCAAATTAATTATTTAAAAATCATACAATGTGATTTTTTGGATTTTTGTTTTAGATTCCGTCTCTCACAGTTGAAGTGTACCTATGATAAAAATTACAAACCTCTACATGCTTTGTAAGTAGGAAAACCTGCAAAATCAGCAGTGTATCAAATACTTGTTCTCCCCACTGTAATAAAAAAATATATACACTACCGTTCAAAAGGGGTCAGCAAAGATGTGTTAAATTGATCAAAAGTGACAGTAGGCGCATTTCCGTTACAGATTTGCGCAAAACGTTAGCAATTTTTTTCTAAATGTCGACAAAAAGTCAATTGCGAAATGACGCCGTTTCCATTATCTGATGTTATGCGACTAAAACTTAATTTTTTCCTCTCGCGATAAGTCATACCAATAATCATTGCGACGGACGTTGGTAGGTATATGTATATCCCAGCAACTGCACTGGCCATTATTATTAATCAAAGGAGATGTAGGCGTCATATCTGCTTCAAGGTCTTGATTGTGGCATTTCTTTGTGGTTTAGAATCCAGTATTCCTGTAATTCTTTTGTCTTTTATGAATTTAATAAAGAACCCTGTCTCATATTCTGTCCAAACATACTGTGTCATCTACATCAGGTGACTGTAAATGCGCAAAAACTGTTTCCATTGCAGTTTTGCGAAATATTTATTTTTCGAATTGCCTGAAAAACCACCTCATGTGAGTGTAAAAACTTTTTTTGCGATAAATGGGATTTTTTTCTATGTGCAATTTCAATTTGCGCAATTTGAAGGGTAATGGAAACGCGGCTAATGAAGGCATTTATAACATAACAAAGAGACTATAACATTCAACATACACATGAATATATAATATACATCATACTCAAATAGACACTGTTCTTTTGAACTTTCTATACAAAGAAACCTAAAAAGTATCTTAGTTTCCACAAAAATATTCAGCAGAACACCTGTTTTGACCACTGATAATAATAAGAGAAAGAAGAAGAGGTGGAGGAGGAAGAAGAACATGAGAAAGAAGAACAACAAGAGGAAGAGGAAGAAGAAGAAATGTTTCTTGAGCAGCAAATCAGCATATTTGAATGATTTCAGAAGGATCATGTGACACTGAAGAAAACTCTACTTTTCCATCACAGGAATAAGTTAAATTTTAAATAGAAAACTTATTTTAAATTGTTATAATATCTTACAATATTACTGTTTATAACTGTATTTTTTTTATCAAATTAATGTAGCCTTGGTGAGCATAAGAAACTTTCAAAAACATAAAAAAATGTTTTTTAAAGCTTCAAAACGGTAGTATAATTATGTAGCCCGACGTCGTCATACTCAGATTCTAGTCAGAATGTGAGTCTGATACTGTTCCATTGGGCTGTGATTATGGGGCGTGTTTCAACCGAACCAGGAAGGAAAATGCCTCTGCACTTAATTGGATAGACCTACAACCAATCATAGCAACGGAGTAAGTGACGTATGTTTTTCATTCATGTTTCCGATCAACAAATGCCTTGATCGCGGTTCTCTGTTCCTCTTTTAAAATGAATGAGCTGTTGATATCTTCTATAACAGACGCGATGGCGGAATCAATCCAATCAACTTCATCAAACAATTACCATGTCTACCCTATCAGCATGAGAGGAAGCATATATATTTATTTACTCTGTCAACTCACCTAACATTCCTTGACAGTTTTCAGCATCCCTCCACTCACTCTCGGCTTGTCCTTCCACAGCCAGGAATACGGGGGGAGTAGGCTACTTTGGGTTCGGGCCGAATACCGAGCCCGGAGCCCTCTCCTCGGACAGCACGCCAAATATGCATTTATTCTATCTGACTTATTTGTAAGTGTGAACTCGTGAAATCTCAATTCTCCAGCGGCAATCTTCTTTGTTGTAAACAAATTCAACCCAAGCGCTCTTTGATGACGTGGATGATTACATTACCGTTGCTCATCTGTCCATCATCATATAAAGCCCGCCCTGACAATTTGATTGGTCCGAACAATTTTTGTTCGGGCATAATAGCTCTTCAACGGATCGAGTCCAGACCGAACTTCCCGACCTAAAAATTTTGTGGGCGGGGCTAAGTTCGGCTGGCATCCAGGCTAATAATTATGTACCAAATAATGCAAACTGCAGCCTTGTGGCTTAAAAATATTAACAGCTGGTACATGTTTTTCAATTCACCCACCATTAGCTGCTGAAGCAAAAACGTCACTACTCTATTACTGCCCCAAGAAGATAGGTTTAGTTTGTTTCCCAGGAAAAACAAAATGAATGCTTTGTACAAGGTGTTATCAATCCATTTAGTTCCACTGGGGTCAGGATTCAGTCCTGATTCCACCTCATTTCATCTTATCAGGACAGTGGGGACTGTGGAGGTAACAGCCAGGTGCTTATTGCCTTACATCTGATGGAACGAGTACTACTCGTCACCACTCCATCTTGGACTAATTGAGTCTCTCTGACACTGTAATCTGAACAACTCTCACCCCAGACAAACACACGTGCTAATTAACAGAAGCTTCATTAGGATACAAAGAATAAAGTAGAAAGAGGACAGCACTGAATGAGATCCCTTAAGTGATTAACAAACAGGGCAATTCAGCACAAGCTGTGATACCCATCACTTACTAAATAGGACACAAGACAACTGTTAGGTTTAGGACTTTGGTCAAATTCATCCGGCATTACATACTAAGTTAGATTTGAGATATTCCTACTTGATGTCACAGATCAGAGACCAGGAGGCAAGACACTCGGAAAATAACGTAGGCTATGTATAAAGAAACAAAATTCCATTTGTTTCACATTAGTACAGTTAAACAGAGAGAAGATAATTTACCATGTTTAGCACGTCTGTTCTAAATATATGAACGAACTTTAATTTAATGGTGAATTTTATTTTTGGATGTCACATGGATTCAGAATTGAATTGAGAATGCCTTTTAAATTCCCATTCAGTTCCTCGATTTGAATTGGACGCTGAATTCCTGAATTCCAATTTAAATTTGAACGCAAATTGGAATAAAATGGACTGAATTTCAAAGAAATCCATATAACTTCCTGTGGGATGCAACGAATTTCATTTAAATTCCCACTCATTCATTAAACTGAAGCTTATCTTATATTGTGAGGAGTTCAAATGGTGTTCCATTTCACTTTTACGGGTTGGATGGAACCCAGTATTAGCATTTGTTTTAAGATTCTGAGAGGATTTCGTTTCTAGTAAAAGCATATCAATTTGCAAGTCGTCAGTTATATTGATTCGGTTGGCATATCTTGTTGAGCTCTCAGGTATCACAACAGCAACTCGCCGTATAGACGCCCCTTTAACCAGTCTGTAAGCCTTTTTCGGGAGGATCCAGTAAGACTTAAACAGGTCAGTTTCCCGCGACAGCTGTGTCCAAGGCTTGATTTAAAACGGTCACTTTAGGCGGGAACACATACTGACAGTGTCTGCTTAAACCCTGAGAGCACCTGGCAGGAAAGCGGCAGCAAATAAACCTTTTCCCTTTAAAATGTAAACGCCATCATGTCAGATGAGGTGGCGCAGTTTTCCTCACAATAAAAAGTGATTTATTCAGTGTTGGGTGGCTGTCAGCGTGTTTCTCCAGGCCTTCGGCGACTCTAATTTATACTTAAATTGCCTCCGAGGAGATACGGCGGAACAAGCCGAGAGACTAGGGGTGTCTGACTGCACCCCCGTTGACTCGTCTGCCCGAGCCCCCGGCCACGCCCCACCCATTTGCCCCTGCCCTCTGCCTGTCTCGGAGGTGAAGAGCTGGAAGAAGGCGTCGTAATGGTCTCATCTCCTAATGCCATTACCATCACTCTGAGGTTAAAGAGATCACTCCCAGGATCAATGACGAGCAGAAGACGCCAGCAGACACCAGTCACAGAGTGCCGAATTAATGCTTTGCCTCCTAATTGATCGAAAAGTGTTGCCAGAAGGTTCAAAGGTATTAAAAAAAATGACTGTTTTCTAATTTACAGGCGCTGTCAACCGGAGAGAACGGAGGGAGTGGAATGGTGGTGTCTGGGTAATGGGCTAAGGGCAGACTTACGTAGCATGCTAACAGCACACTGTTGACTAAATGGCTGCTTTTCTGTGTACAGGTCATGAGTCTGTAATTTATGACTTCAATTTTGAAGGTTTCTTCTCCTCTCTAGATATGGTTTGTTTTAATGACTCGCGGAGGCTGCTGCGAAATGCGTAAACTTTGACCCTGCGCTTTTTCAAGAGGTAAAGCACCTTTATAGTGGAAGAGAAGTTCGGAAATGCTAACAAGTAATTTTGGATCTGTTTAGAAGACATGAATGACATTTCCACTAATTTGCAAATACAGTAATAAACAGCTTAAGTGACTTCTTTCAAAAATATCTTACCTGAACCCAAACGTTTGAACAGTAATGTATCTTTTATAAAATAACAAATTAACAAACAAACAAACAAATAAATAAATAAATACATGGTTTGCTGTTAACAAGTTCTGATGGTTCACCAACTAAACCAGCCAGGACCAGCATGGTAATTCATGCATTCTGTGCTGCCATCACTGTCATACCAATCATGCAGATACCTTCAGCTTCTTTTATTATTCTTGTTTCATTTCTAACACCATATAGCATAACCACAGCCCTGGGGGAGAAAGAAATAAAGAAAGACAGATAGACTGGGGGTATTTCTGCTCTTTTCCATTAGCTCATGTTCTTATCCAGCTCCACAGCTGACTGATCAGCAATCAACACCAGTTTGTTTCAATCAGCCACTGCAGCCCTACCTGCTAATTTACTCTATGGCCCGTTAGAGGAAAATTTGTGTGCTTGTGAGTGTGACAGAAGAGAGACAGGAAGACAGCAGGATCCTGGGATGATCTCTCATTAGTGGATTCATTACCTAAAAGGCACCTGGATTTAGTGCCCCTGCACCCAATTTGTGAGGTCCTAAATCCATAAAATGTGTGTTTAAACAAAAAAAAAGTACTTCAAACTACCTGGAATTAACTTGTTGATGATTAGCTAACTAAAATCAGAGACATTTTAAAGGGAGAAAACAGACTCTTATAAAAATAAATTGGAGAAATCATAACACTGCTAGTTCTACCTTACATCTAAGAGCCAATCATCTCTTTCTCAAAGGTATCAGCTGTCTGTTTACTCTTGAATGCACAATTAGCTGGACCAGCCTAAAAAATATAGAGGCGCAATTTATGATACAAAAATAGGACAATTTACGAAATAAAAGAAGCACAATACACTGGGTACGTTTACATGCACAACTTTTGTTTCAATCGGACTGAAATCATTCCGACTGATGAATCCGAACGTAGTGTTTGCATGAATGCTAAACAAGTGATCGGGTTGATGTGCTCGTTTATGTCACAAGCTTCAAATTGGAATAGATTTTTTGACATGCGCGCACTGCACGAATATACAGTGTCCTGCTGTTTGCGCATAATAACTATTCTCCTACATTGGTTCTTTGTTTGTTTTAAACAGCAGACTTAATATATTTATCCATTTCTGGTCATAATTTGGAGACAATGAGCATATGAACCGTTGTTCTGTGCTGCTTATTTATCACGCAGTACAAATGCCCAAAACCAGTCGTCTACGGATGAATATCTGAAACAAGGACTGGTGGGACGTTGTCCTTCTCCACTTCACAGACGGTGAGGAGTGAACGGAGAATTTTCGAATGACGGGACACTCATTTATATGACACTTTATTCAACAGGAAGAACAGCTCGTTCCGTGCGTCATACGTCATTGCGCTATTTCAACGTCATTGCACATGCGCAGTCCTTTCAGTTTTGGTTTTCAATCCGATCAAGTTTTAACATGTTCTCTCGATCGGATTAGAAAAGGAATAAACCAGCCCTTTAAATCCGAAATTTCGTTCGGATCGAGCTCAATCGGATCAATTAAGGTGTTTACATGAAGGCATTCAGTCCGATTAAGCCTTCAATCCGATTACTAACGGATTATTTGGTTGCATATAAACGTAACCACTAATGAGCCAAAATATTATGACCAGTCACAGGTGAAGCAAATATAGTTGATCATCTCCTACCAAGGCCACATATTAAGGTCTGCGTAGATTAGATGATGAGAATTTTTTTTTCATAATCACTGTGTTGGATGCAGGACAACTGGGCAGGAATAAAGATCTGAGCAACTTTGACAAGGACCTAATTGTTATGGCAAGGCGACTGGGTCAGAATATTTCTAAAACGGCAAGGCTTATAGGTTTTTCCCAGTCAGCAGTGGTGAGAATTTCCCAACAGTGGTCTGAGGCGGGACAAACCACAAACCAGCGACAGGGTGTTGGGCGCCCAAGGCTCATCGATGAACTAGGGCAACGAAGGCCATCACATCTGGTCCGAGCCAACAGAAGGTCTACTGTGGCAGAAGTCACACGAAATTTTAACAATGGCCATGGCAGGAATGTATCACAACACACAATGCATTACACTCTGCTGTATATGGAGCTGTGTGTAGCCTCAGACCAATCAGAGTGCCTTTAATGTCCCCTGTCCACCGTTGAAAGCGCCTACAATGGCCACGCAAGTGTTAGACTGGACTCTGAAGCAGTGGAAGAAGGTCGCCTGGTCCGATGAGTCACATTTTCTTTTACATCACATGGACGACCGTGTACGTGTGCGCCATTTATCTGGGAAAGTGATGGGAAATTGATGCACTGGAAAGACGACAAGCCGGTGGAGGAAGTGTGATGCTCTGCGCAATGTTCTGCTGGGAAACCGGCCATCCATGTGGATGTAAATTTGACACATGCCACCTACCTAAACATTCTTGCAGACCAGGTACACCCTTGGCAATGGTGTTCCCTGGTAGAAGTGGCCTCTTTTAGCAGGATAATGCACCCTACAACACTGCACACATTGTTCAGGAATGGTTTGAGGAACATGATGAAGAGTTCAAGGTGTTCCAACAAATTCACCAGATCTCAATCCAATTGGGCATCTGTGGGATGTGCTGGACCAAAAAGTTAAATCCACGGTGGGTCCACCTCGCAACCTACAGGACTTGAAGGATCTGCTGCTAACATCAGATACCACAGGACACCTTTAGGGGTCTAGTAGAGTCCATGCCTCGGTGGGTCGGCACTGTTATGGTAGCACGTGGAGGACAACAGCATATTAGGCATGTGGTCATAATGTTTTGGCTGTATATGATACAATTGTTGTCAGATTTTATTCCTGATTTGAAATGTTATTTAAAATACTACATTGGCAAATAGTAAAATAGTATTGTTCATATAACTCATATGAATCAGTCCAGTTGTAGGTTTCATGTAGATAAACAAATCACTGTTCACGTAAATGATTCATTGATCAAACTGAATCATTTTAAATCATTCATCTTTTTTGGTGTGAAATATGAAACAAAATGCTGCTGTTTGTGTTTCTAATGCTATTATTAGTCTAATCAGAATTTTTGTAAATAAAGTTCAATGCAATGTTATTAACCTGGATGAAACAATTTTGCACCAGATAAATGCTCCATTTTCAGAAAACTGACAGTTATACATTTACATTAAGATATTGTCCCTTTAGTAGCTTCAATGCAGTTAAAAAAAAAAAAGTAGGTAGACGGCAATTATGAATTACGATCAGCTTGACAAACTAGTGTTCAAGCAGCTTCCCCAACACAATTTGGGTGTTTCAAAACAGCGCATCTCTCTTCTTCCTTCCTTAAATTCCCCATTTAGTCAGATAATGTCATGTTGGGAGACAGATGTGGATGCGGCTGGCTTGTATTTAGCCATGCCCTTACGCAACTGCCGCATGCCGAGCCAAGATGGAGGATGTACAGCATATTCAGATACATTAACAACCTTGTTACCACTGATAAAGGCCTCACATGGCCTGGAATCTTCTCTCAGGCAAGACAAATCTATAAATAGAGTATACACTACATGTGTGAGTGAGAAAGATTAGCTTTCAACGCGTCTGATTTATATAGAGCCGGGGCAATCCCTTACAGTGAGGGTACAGCAGTCATCTCTTCATGTCTGTAATTCCCAGCATTGCCTGTGCGTGAAAGCCTCTGATACTCTTTTAGCCCCAAGGTGTAATGTTTGATAATATAACTACTGCTTCTGTCAAAGCGTTTTCTGTGCAAATACATTACAGGCGCCTGGGACTCTAAACATTTATATTAAAGAGCAGAGAATGAGGAAGGAGCGAAGAAAGAAGAGTGGAAAAAATATGCATTGATTAAAAGCCCGAGATAGTCCATCCAATACCGCCCAAAGAACATCAGTTATTTTGCATTCTGACAAGCCGATTGATAACTTATACGCGCGAAGCAGGAATGACAAATGCAGATGGAAAGTGGCTTTGACAAAAACGATAACAGCATCAGTCTCCGGGGGCCACGGAGGTACGCATGCGAGCTGTTTAAAATATTTAATCATTTTATGAAGGCTGCAAGATGTTGTTTGACCCTGGAGGGAGCGTGAATGTCACATGGATCAGAAAACTGCAGAGACTTTGAAGTGAGACAAGGAAGGGAGCAGTTCCCGTAATGACTCCTACTTGATGTATTGTAATTTTCACATGTTATTCTGTCTCTGTGTCTGGAGGATAAGTAGAATCATCTAATCCTGAACAAGATGGGAAGAGAGAAAGCGAGCGAGCGAGAGAGAAATCAGGGTGTTTGTGAAGACTGAAACGTTATCAGATCCGAGCATCAGGCCTACAAAATGTTTTGCTTGTCCGTTTTTCATCTCTGGACAGAAAGCAATAAAAGTGGTGTGTAAAACACCTCAGGGCCGAGGCTGTCAGTGTCAAAGGTATCAAGATTTTTAGCATGTTAGCTTATTTTGCTGCTTACAGCCATGTTCGTTCTTCAGAGCTCTCAAAGTGTCATTGATCCGAGTTGTCCTTTATGACAGTTCAGTTTGTCTAGCGTGAGCTTTAATGCTGTAGCTCTTGTTGCAGTTTTGTCAACAGTACATTTACATTTATTCCTTTGGTGTACGCTTTTATCCAAAGTGACGTTTTAGGTAGGCATTTTATCAGTATTCCCTGCATGGGACAAAATCAAATTAACAAGGTGTTCATATTCCTTAAAAAAAACTGATAATAAAATATGATTTAAAAATAAATATATTAAATGTATATTAAAATGTATCCATTTAAAATATACACAAATACAAACATTAATAATATAAAACACTAAAATGTAAAAGACTGAAGGTATAATATATAGTCAAACCAAAATGTATTCAGACACCTTCAACATTTATGCTGACATTCGTAAAAACATCACGACTGCAAGTGTGATTTTGATTTTACCACAGTTAAGTATATGCAAAATGTTATATTATGTAACTTACATTTTACACACAAAGACACAATCCCTTGAGTGAATCATTTACTAACGTACTCATAAAGACAGTCTGTTTTTTCTTTATTGAATAATTCAGCGTTTTTTAATGAATCGGTTGAATGAATGATTCAAAGACTTACTCATAAAGACAGTCACTCGTTTCATTACTGAATGAATCAGCATTTTTTTAAGAATCGAAAATGATTTGATGACTCGCTGTTGTTTTGGCCCTAAATTACATTACATGATCAGATTACTTTTTTCAAGTAACTAGTAAAGTAACGCATTACTTTTAAATTTACAAAAAAAATATCAATGACTTTTTTCAAATAATAATGCGTTACTTTGTTTTCCCATTTATTAACTAAGTTACGATTTGTTTTACTTTTTTAGGGAGTAACACAATATTGTAACGCATCAGCCTACTTTTAAGTAATTTTCATTGATCACCTACTTGTATATCGATGTAACCTGCAAAAAGTTATTCCAAAGATTTTATATTTAACAGGGCTCGAAATTCACTTTTTAACTTGGTAGAACTGGAGCTCCCTCCCAACTTCAAAAAGTTAGGAGCACCAGCAAAAATTTAGGAGCACCCACCAAAAATTAAGGACCCAGAGAGTATATTCAACAACACAGTATTATTATTTATGTGTAACAAATATTGTTATTATCACAGAAGAACTTGGAACTAAATTTTAGTTAAATTAAACTAATAATTAAAGATAATAGTTTGGATATAAACACTGACGTCTACACAAGCGATCAAAGTAGAGAAAAGCACCTTTTGAAAGTAACATGGAGCTTCAAATAACAACTGTATCGATTACATTGTTGCTAGGTGGCGACAAGTGACTCAAATGTATTTGTTATTGAATCATTAATTCAAGAGATTCATTAAAACAACGCTGATTCATCCATTAATGAAATATGCAAAGTATTTATTATGATATTAATCATATATTGCTGTATAATACTAAATAAGCTATGAATTAATATTAAAGGGTTAGTTCACCCAAAAATGAAAATTCTGTCAGTAATTACTCACCCTCATGTTGTTCCAACCCCGTAAGACCTTCGTTCATCTTCGGAACACAAATTAAGATATATTTGATTAAATCTGAGTGCTGGATCACTCCTCCATAGGCTTCTAAGACATTATAACTTGCTGGCCCAGAAAATGTATTAAAGACATCGTTAATATAGTCCAAGTGACTACAGTGGCTCAATCTTAAGTTTATAAAGCGACGAGAATACTTTTTGTGCGCAAAAACAAACAAAAATAACGACTTTATTCCACTTTTCATTTCCTTCTCTCTGGGCCTCGAGTCTTTTCACGTAGTGTTTAAGCGTAGCGCGTCTGTGCACGTCACCACGTATCACACACATGACCAGCGTCGCCCAATAGTGAGCCTACGTGTGACGTACAACACAGACGCGCTACGCTTAAACACTACGTGAAAAGACTCGAGGCCCAGAGAGAAGGAAATGAAAAGTGGAATAAAGTCGTTATTTTTGTTTGTTTTTGCGCACAAAAAGTATTCTCGTCGCTTTATAAACTTAAGATTGAGCCACTGTAGTCACTTGGACTATATTAACGATGTCTTTAATACATTTTCTGGGCCAGCAAGTTATAATGTCTCAGAAGCCTATGGAGGAGTGATCCAGCACTCAGATTTAATCAAATATATCTTAATTTGTGTTCCGAAGATGAACGAAGGTCTTACGGGGTTGGAACAACATGAGGGTGAGTAATTACTGACAGAATTTTCATTTTTGGGTGAACTAACCCTTTAATAAAATAAAAATAAAAATAAAAATAAAAATAAAATAAATAAGAAAACTCCTCACCATCAGCACTGGCATGTTCCACCTCTTTAGGTGATGGCTTACAAAAGAAATATGTCAGCGTTCGTTTCCTCTTCTCTCTCGCGATCACACCGAACGCGTTTTTCAGGTTCGATCACACAGAACCAGCAGTGCGCTGCATTTTTTGTGTTGCAAGGCAACCACCGAAACAGCTGTCCTGTCAGTCAAGTAAACGCCAAATCAGCCTTTTAAATTTTGCGCGGTTGTCAGCTCCCTTGAAGGTAAAAGAGTAGCAAAGCTCAAGAGCGCGTAGATGTGAATTTGAGAACTTGTACAATAAATATTCGTACTTGTACACGAACATTTACACTCACAGCTCCAAAGTGAAAACCTGTCAAATAAAAATCTGAAGTTGAATGTTGAAATTTGCACTTGCAGACAATAGTCACAAACCTGTATTCTGAATTTGAAGCTGCAGACAAGTAGTCACAAATGTGTAAAATGCCATTCACAGAAATACATAGACACAAACTTGAAATATATATTTGCATTTATTCTTACATTCACATTTGCAGTACAAACTCAATTAGGCAGTTGCAACTTCTCAAATTTGTCACTGCAATTTCAAATTTCACGCCTTGACTTTTGCTACTCTTTTCGCGATATATTAGGTGCAAAACTAACTTGTGTACTTGCAAATCAGTTGCAGCAGAGAATGTCTAATAAGGGGAGAACTTCCACTCTCAGTAAACTTCCGGCTTCTGAAATGGTTGCAGTTCCACTCTGGTTCCATATGAGGGCGCTCACAGGACGAGTGCAGAATGAAGGGGTCTATGGAGCTATACCCCTCAAAATCCACTTTTCTAAAGATATAATTTTTTTGTCTAGTAATTTGAATGTTGTATTCGAAAGGAGATGCAAAGAAATTACACATTGCTGGATGTTAGATTTTTTAGAGTCACTTATTTGCTTTAAAAAGTCTTTTAAAATGTCAATGACGTCATACACATCGTACGACCAGAGATACTGCTTTACGGCAATCCTTCAGTCACTTTGGTGCTTTCGTGCTCTGCACTTTCTTTACTCTCGAGGCATTGACAACACAGCTGACACAGGTAAATACACGTGCTAGAAGAGTTTTTGTTTTGTTGTTTTAAAAGACCATCAAGCGGTATCTCTGGTCGTAATCAGTCTTTCACTGACCAATCAGCGTTCATTAGCAGAATGCTAGCGTGTTATGGGCAACAACAACTCAACCTGTAAGAAATCAAAAGGACATAAGTACTCGTTCATTCAACTTTTTACCTATAACCCATGTTGAACTTGCAAAACCTACAATCAAATCTGAGATTTCTCAACGGCAGTCGGGTGAAAGAGACAAATTTAGCCGTCTAGCTCCATAGACTCCCATTCATTTTGCACTCATGGGCGATCGCCCCCAGTGGAACTCTGGTGGAACTACAACCAAAATTCAGTACAATAGGACTTAATAGAGAGTGGCCAGGCTCTCCGTAGACGGGCTCTGGTGGCGGCGAGAGAGAAAGGGGGGCGGGGACGGGAGCGGGGGTGTTCAAAGGAGCCGTTTTATTGGTTGGCGCCTAGCCAATGAAATGGGACTTCTATTGTACGCGATGATGTCACGAAACCCGCATCCTCGGAGACGCTCTGAAACGCTAACTTGGCTTAATGCATTAGACTGATATTAAAAGAAATAAACGATATTATCAAACGCAGTAAACAATTCTAATAATGCATACTACAGAAAAGCAGATAATTGAGGTTGTACTGCGAATGTGAATGTAAGAATAAATGCAAATATATATTACAAGTTTGTGTCTGTCACTGTATTTCTGTGAATGGCATTTTACACATTTGTGACTACTTGTCTGCAGCTTCAAATTCAGAATACAGGTTTGTGACTATTGTCTGCGAGTGCAAATCTCAACATTCAACTTCAGATTTTTATTTTACAGGTTTTCACATTGGAGCTGTGAGTGTAAATGTTTGTGTACAAGTATGAATATTTATTGTACAAGTTCTCAAATTCACATCTACGAACTCTCGAGTTTTGCTACTCTTTTACCTGTCACGTGACAACGGAGTGCAGTGAAGGAGTGGGAGTGATTGACAGCTAATATTAACCAATCTAAAATCTGCTTTGAAGTGAAGAACGTAAGGATGAAGTTTGATTGGTTATGTAACGTTGGATAGAATGATGGTCCGGCCACCGCGTGCAGTAATTTGCGAACGTGTTGTAGAGAAATGAAAACAGGTCACACCACAACCATTATTTGCACTCGCACAAATGCTCCCAAATATATTTTTAGGTCACACAGATTAAATTTCAGGAGCATATGCGACCAAAATGGTCGCAATTTCGAGCCTTGTTTAAAAACAAAAAACTAATTCCAACCTCTTAGAGCATGTTTCCTTTTCCATACAGACATTTTGTAGCCTCTAAAATAGGCAAAAGGGTCAATGTCCTCTCAACAAGATTCAGATCAAATAGTCATATTTTAGCTGTTGTAAAGAAATGTTTTCTCTATCCTCCTTAGAGTAAGTTTGTAAGATCATCTCACCATTTGGCCATAAATAATCCATGATGGTAATTTTTGTCGAGCAAAATTTGTCTGGTTGAACATTAGCTAATTGGCTTGGCAACATAAACTGTTTCACAGATGAATGGAAATTTCTAGTCTTTAAGTGAACACATGTTTGCTCTCGTCTCCCCCTCTTATTCCAGACATATTCTCAAGTAGTTTTACAAACACACATCGTTGCAACCTTCATTAGATCTGTGTGTTCAAAGCCCCGCAGTGCAAAAACATACACAACATGAGGGAATAAGTAGTTCTTCCCCTTCCTAGTCGGTCCCGGTCAGTGTGGGGTTTTTGCAGTTTGTCCAAGGACTCAGCTAGTCTCTGTCCATATGGCTTTTCCACATTCCTGTCAGCAGGGTGCTGCTCATATCAAAGAGTTTCAATCCCATGTCCAGCCAGGGGCCCTGTCCTACTCTGATCATCAACTCTCAATATGCTAGCAAATTAGTCCAACAACATCCGCTATTGCAATCGGCTTACGCTAAATCTGATGTCTGAGAAGCAACTCTGACAATTAAGAGACATTTGTTAATGAAGAAGATTAAAGGGTGATATTAAAGATTTAGAAAGAAGAAAGAGAACGAGCATTCAGACGTTTCTGAGAGCCGACTGAGGAACGAGTGCACTGTCTTTGCGAGACATATTAGATATACGTTCCACTGAATACGCAGTTTATAAAGACAAAATGAGAATGACCTACGAGAGACGGAGGGCTGAAAACGAGAACAGGCTAGGACATGTTCGACATCAATGCTTCAGAAAAAAAGGGTGATTTCCATTTTAATGTGTCGATGGTCGTGTCCTGAGGAAGACTGGAAGACCTACCACGGGCTATCATTCAGGAACAATCTCCTGCGCTGCTACGCCATGTAAATCATTGCACAGGGCTTAAGGATATCTGCAAATAAAGGCTATCAAAAGAGATTGATAACAGCTAATGTAGCCCTCAGGAATCAAAAGACAAGTCATATGCTATATTTCCTGGCCTGAGGGCCGGGCTATTATTGTACACCCATGTTGCGTATGGAAAAGGCTCAATGCAATTCAACATCCACTTCATTCTCAGTGCCATGTGTTGGTCCAGGCTGTCATAATTGATGTACATTTTATATAAATGCCTTTGGACTACGGTAAAGTGGGGGATGTGTCTTGGGTTTCAAAAGCAGTATTTTTCAGCACTAAAGTCACACAGAGCCGGATTGCATGCGTGCCCACTGATGCCACACATCCTCTTGAAATGGATAGCAGACATGCCCACATAATTAAACGTATCAGATAAGCTGGGCTATTATGGTAATTAGGAGATGTTATTACTGTGGATGTTGATATGAGATTTGCCTTTAGGCCTGAGTTACCCCTCTCACCCCCTCCCCCCATCCCCACCCATGCCCCCCAAATGTGATACACAGACCCGCCCTTTGACCCACTTACAGACACTCACAAACTGACAGCACATTCATTCACGTTCACTATTGATTGACTGTATATGTTAAAACGTGTGAAAGTTTTCAGTGTTAAAATATATTTTCTCATATCCAAGTTTGTTTAATATACAGTAGCCAAAAGACTGAGTTTGGAAGCCTCAAATTAAGAGAAACAAAAAGGTGATTTGAAACATAATTGGTCATTATGAGAAAATTAAATCACATCTCCCAAATGTGAATTTTTAATCTTATCATATGAATGTGTTTCCATGATTTCAACTTTATAACTTGTCATTAGTGTTGTTATTGTTAACTAAAATCACGGCTGGCTAAGGATGAAGATGTGGTGAGCCGAAGTGGATCTAAAATAGCAGCATAACTTTATTTAACAAAACAAGAGTAGAATCCAAAAAGCCAAAGAGTATGCAATGCAACAGTGTGCACGATACACAGACAACACCAGACAATGAAGGAAATAAACTGAAGGCATTATTTACACAGGAACTAAATGAGGAACATGTGTGAGTAATCAATGAAACAATGAGTAAATATGACAACGAAAACAGAAAGGAAACATAGGAAATGACGAATATCAAACTAAAAGTCCAAGAAAATGAAACGGGATCAACAGACACAAAAGATCGCGACAATTAGATGAAAAACGTACACTTAAAAACCTAAACAAAAATTTGAAATGTTGCAACTACTGAGAAAAATAAGTTTAAAATTACTGAAACTAATAAAAACAAAAATAAATGAAAGCTAAATAGGAATGTTAAAAATGACAAAACCACCAAAAAATTATCAAATTTTTTTACAATTAAAACTGAAAATATAAAAAATAATAATTACTCAAAAGATTATTGAATACTATAATAGTGCATTCAGTAAATAATACTGATTTGCCATTGTGACTATATATCACAATTGCAGCTTCTTATTTATTATTTTAAACTTTATCTTTTAGGCAGAAACAGGCTTCCACATGGGAGAGACTACTTGTTGGTTAACCAATGAATGATGGGAAGAGTATTTTCAAATTTTGTTTGGTGCCACAAGTGACACGTGCAGCTTTAAAAACATTAATATATTAAAATGCAAAACATTTACTGTTTTTAGCTTTGTGAATTAATGACTAGGATGCTGTCATTTTATTTGATGCATTGATCAACACAAGTTATAGGGCTGAAACTATAGAGAACTATAACAAATCAGTCCATATGTTAGTTAGCGGCGTTTGCTATGGCACCATCTCCCCTGCATTCTATAAATACCCTGTACTATCTGTGTGCCAGCGTCCCTCCCCTTGTCGCTCGAAAAGGAAGTGCTGTTCTGTCCACCAAGCTTTGCACTGTGTGCCACTTTGCCTTTCCCTGTGAGTCCTGGCTGCTCTCCCGCCTCACCCACTGTGCCCTTCAAAATGCCAACCCTCTCTCACACCTGCAACGCTGTCACACTGGCACTCGTCAGTCCTTGCAGTCGCCCAGAAGCGCCATGCCCAATAAAACTGAGAGGTACGTGATCCACTGTGATTTTTGAAATAAAACACAATTTTTTTTATCAATATTAATTCATAATAATATACATATTAATATTATTTGTTAAACATGATATATATTTTCAGATATTTCAGACACTGCTGATATACTTCAATTTTCACGCACAACCATCTCAAGGGTTTACGAAAAAGAGAAAATGTCCAGTCAGGGCTCGCCAAAATTGGACAATAGAAGATGGGTAAAGTCTCGATTTCTGAAGCAACATTCAGATGGTCGGGTACCAATTGATTGGTACAATCCCTTAGTACCAATTGAGCATTGTTTAAGTCAAACTGAGTATTATAGCTGACCATGTCCATCCCTTTATGACCACTGTGTACCCTGCATCTTCTGATGGCTACTTCCAGCAGGATAACACACAATGTCACAGAGCTCAAATCATCTCAAACTGGTTTCTTGAACATGACAATGAGTTCACTATACTCAACCAGCCTCCACAGTCACTAGATCTCAATCTAATAGAGCACCTTTGGGATGTGATGGAACGGGAGATTCGCATCATGAATGTGCAGCTGACAAATCTGCAGCAACTGCGTGATGCTATCATGTCAATATGGACCAAAGTCTCGGAGGAATGATTCTAGCACCTTGTTGAATCTATGCCATGGCAGTTCTGAAGGCAAAAGAGGGTCCTAGCAAGATATACTTAATAAAGGTCTACCTATAGTTGTATTATAATATATAATTTATCATTTGATTGATTGATTTATTTTTATTTTTGAATTTATCAAACAGATTTTATCAACATAAAAAATAAAATAAAATAAAAAACAGTTTTGGAAAAAATCATTACATTTTAACCAAAGATAACACACTTGTTTTTTTTTCATTGTTCACAATAGGACCAAGAGTGTGTATTTAGAAAGTAAACATCATCATTTTAATTTCATGCTGACTTTGAAAATTGTCATGGCATTAAACAGACAAACACCAGGACTCCATATCCAGAGAGCTTTAAAGTCGTCTATGAATGATTCGCTGAAACAAACATCCAGGTAAAAACTATAAAACTGTTATGTTGAATGGCAAGTGGTAAATGCATGTGACATTGGAAGACTATAAGCTCCTTATTGTTAATTCCAGCCTGGGCTCGTATTGTTCATTATCATTATTCGACCAGCTGAGAAAAATGGCAAACAGTAAAAACAGAGGGCTGATAGGAGGAGAGGGTAGAAATAAATAAATAAATAACCAACAGGAGACGTAAAGATATCGTATGGGTAGCAAAAAGCGAGAGACAAAGCATGAATGAAAATTGATTTCTGAGTTTTGTTTGTTTCAATAAAGGCAGCATTACCTCAAAGCTCCGTCTTCAGAAAGACTTCTCAGAACAAAATGTGCTATTAAGACAATAATAGGATTATTATTCCTGTTTGTTTGTTATGGTGGATCAACTAAATCAGGGTTAAAAGAGAGGAGATTAACTCGGCCTTGTTATCGTCGCTTCATGAAATTAGCACCAGACGTAAGACTCATCTGCATATTCATTTATTGTTGTGAGAATCTATCCCTTTAATTAGACATTGAGACGAGATAGGCACTTGTTTTCGATAAACACACAGTGAAAAGCACATATCTGAGCCTTGACTACTAGCAGACTTTTTTTCATATTCTCTAATTGCATTAAAAAGTGTTTACACCACCTATATGAAATGGCAAGAGAAAGAAGTGGGAGGTGATTTCTTTTTAAGTTGCATCAAAGTTGAAAAGCAGACGGCATGTAGCGGAATGTGAGCCAGACGCGCGAGAGTGTGTGTGTGTCTGTGCACGCATATGCTCATGCAAAACTACTAAGGTACTGTGCCTATATTTGTGTTTACACGCCATTGAATGCAGCTACCTGCGTGCATTTCTGCGAAGTTTGCTCTAAACGAGCAATTAAACAGTCAAATGAAATTGTCATTTGATTTTAATTACCGTGTACAAATTGAGACAGCCCTTGAAGTCAGCTGTGTTTCTTTCCATTTCTGATGATATGTTGTTCAATGTGAGAGGATAATAAGACAGGCTGTTAATTAAAATCCCTCGTTATTGTCAGACGGAGTGACTAAACATTGTCTATACCTTCTCTGAGTAAAGCTGTTGACACACAATATCACGCAGACTAAATGCATTAAATCACACCTGCGGTAATTAGAAGCACTCCACTCATTCACAGCTTAATACATCTGACCTGAGATCAGATTCCTGCTTCTCAAACGCTAATCAGGGCAATACAGGTCACACTGTTTACAAAATACATGTTGATGAGTATTAACCAAAACAAAAGGGATTCAAATAGAAGATATTGAAACATCTGTTTCAGGCTGTCCGGTAAGCCAGATGTGAATTTTTTTCCCTGAGAGTGTACCTTAAAATCCTAAAGGGTTAGTTTACCCTAAGATAAAAAAATTAAGTTAATATTTACTCAGCCTGGTATTGTTCTAATGTCATATGCCATTCTTTCTTTTATGGACCACAAAATGAGAATTTTTTCAAAATGTCCCACTCACGTGGGTTTTCCCAAGTTTTCAGGGGGGTATAAGATAGGGTTTGGTGAAAACCAAACCACAATTGTATGTATTATTTAACGAAATTCTTGTACATGTACATTCGTTAAACTCTGTTAGCACCTCAGTTCACTCCGACTCGCCCAGAAAAAGCACACAAGTTGTGAGAAATCAAGATTAACAAAAACATTAAAATACATTAAATACAACACAAATCTCAAAATAGTATGCACTTCCTTCACTGAGTCCAATATCACCAGAGCAGAACTCTGTTTGTCTGATGACAGTCAGAATGACAGATGTGAATGCGATAACGTCTTGTTAAGCCGAACACAACGGATATTTTCAAGATTAATCTTGATTTCTCACAACTTGTGTGGTTTTTCTGGGCTAGCTGGAGTGAACTGCACCACTAATAGATTCTCACGAATGCACGCGTTGAGCAGCTGTGCAGTGAAGACCAACGACCAAGTCAAGAATTTTGCTAAATAACATATTCAATTTATTTTATGGCCCATAAAAGAAAGAAGGGCATAAGACATTAGAACAATACCAGGGTGAGTGAATGATGACTTTATTTTCTGAACTATCCCTTTAATAAATCGGCAACACTTTACAATAAGGTCTCATTTGTTAACATTAGTTAATGTATTTACCAACATGAACTAACAATGAGCAATACATTTGTTACAGTATTTATTAATATCTGTTAATGTTAGTTAATAAAAATCCAGCTGTTCATTGTTTGTTCATCAGGGTTTCCACGGGTCCTTGAAATCCTTGAAAGTTTGTGAATCTGAAAAATAAATGTCAAGGCCCTGGAAAGTTTTTGAAAATAAACACGCATAGATATAGGCCCTTGAAAGTGCTTGAATTTATTTTGTGCAAGAAGTTTTCTGGAAAAAAAATCCATATTCCCTCCGGTTCGCGGGAAATGTTATTTCGCTAACACTTCGTGGCCAATGCATACTAGCTTGCTTTATTTACGCTAGTTACGGGTATTTACGCATTACGTTAGGTGTTTCCCGCGTGAGGTACTTTGTGTTGTATGTTGCCATGATGTTCACGCGCGCAAAACTGTAACAATGTATCTTACAAGGTAACACGATGTAACCTTGCTCTCACTTGAAATGTATCCCCACATTAAGTCCTTGAATTTGAAGTTAACCAAGGGGTGGGAACCCTGGTTCATGTTAGTTCACAGTTCGTTAACTAATGTACAACATTTGTATATAGATGTTGAAATTTAGCATTAACTAAGATTAATAAATTCTGTAGAAGTATTGTTCATTCTTCATGTTAACTAAAGTAGTTAACTAATGTTAACAAATGAAACCTTATTGTAAAGTGTTATCAATAAAATCAATATGGGATCTCCTTTAAAGCCGCTATCACACTTTGTGTTCTGTTTATTTCCATTAAAGAAGTCGTTCACCCAAAAATTACAAAATCCCATCATTTTTTTTCTGGAGAACACAAAAGATATTTAGCAAAATGTCTCAGTGTTTTATATCCATTCAATAAAAGCCACTGCAGTCCAAACAACATATTCTTTTGTGTTCCAAGAATTTAAAAAAAGTCACACGTTTGAACTGCGAGTAAATGATGACAAACATGGAAGTTTGGTGAACTCTGACTGGCTAATTCATCTAACACAAAGAGACTGTATGTGAGCAATATACAGTAGGATCTCAACACCAAAGACTGACCTCTTAAAACTTAAAAGCTGTTGGAGAGAGTGGTTATGTGTATTAGCTGCTGGCTCAAGGGGACCTGAGAAAGATTCTGGACCTCTGCAAGTCATGTCCCAATCTCATTCTCACATCTCTCTTGTCTGCCTTCCTGTTTCTCCTCATGTTTCTGTAAGAAAACAAATGAAACAGAAAAAAAGAAGGAAAGAAAATGAAAACCTATACAGTTTGCAGGTATAGAGGTATACATCACGATCCTGGTTTTGTGTCTTGTGAGGACTTTTATGTTGAGATGTATTCTTAGTTCCCATTGTTTCCGTGCTTCCTTCCTGTGTTTGGTTCCTGTTTCCCTTGTTGTCTTGCCTGCCTTGTTTGTCACCATAGTTACCCTCATTAGTTGTCATGACTTCTAATCACTGACACTTGTCCCTCATCAGCCCCTTGTTAATCTGTCTATTTAATCCTCAATTGTTGTTTGTCGGTCATTGATCCTGTATGCGTGTTCCTATTGTTGCTCTCATGCCTTCTCAGACTTATTCTGCATTTGTGTTTCTCTAATAAACTTGTGCTTGCATCTGGATTCTCGCTCTCTGCCTCATCCCTGCTCACACGTTACAATAGCGTATGTGAAAATCAGTCTGAATACATAGTATTCATCAAACATTAGTTGAGAAATGACCTGAATGACCTACTGCAATCACTAAGATTCTGCAGCGTGCAACCCGATGGCCACTTTACTAGAGGCCATGGGAGTTAATGAAAAATAATAAAATGGCATAAAACTGAGACAAACTGGTCTTTTCAAGTCTAAATGTACTTTAACATTTACATCTCAACTTTAACATCTCAAGTAAATCATTTTTGAGTCAAAGGACCAAATGCAGTAAATACAGGATTCATACCTAAAGAATTTATAATCGTTCATTTAGCAGATGCTTTCATCCAAAGTGACAAAAAGATTCCAAAAGATTCTAAAGAACACACTTAATTAACACTAATGAGGCAAATCTTTATTTGAAAAAAGGGCAATAACACAATCTCAGACACTGCTACTGAGGAAAAACTGTTCCGTAATTTTGTGGTTAATTTTCGATTGGCAGTGATGGCTAACTGAAGCACCTATAGTATACCGCAGGTGCAGGGAACTTGTCCCAAATAACATGGAATACATTATGCACTTTTCCTATGCACTATTTACTCAACCGGTCAGTATATGAATTTTTTTTTTTGTTTTTTTGTTTATTCCTCAGTATTGTCTTGTTATCCAGTTAGAATATCTAAACATTCTTAAATCAAGATACAATTACACTCACCTAAAGGATTATTAGGAACACCATACTAATACTGGGTTTGACCCCCTTTCGCCTTCAGAACTGCCTTAATTCTACGTGGCATTGATTCAACAAGGTGCTGAAAGCATTCTTTAGAAATGTTGGCCCATATTGATAGGATAGCATCTTGCAGTTGATGGAGATTTGTGGGATGCACATCCAGGGCACGAAGCTCCCGTTCCACCACATCCCAAAGATGCTCTATTGGGTTGAGATCTGGTGACTGTGGGGGCCATTTTAGTACAGTGAACTCATTGTCATGTTCAAGAAACCAATTTGAAATGATTCGAGCTTTGTGACATGGTGCATTATCCTGCTGGAAGTAGCCATCAGAGGATGGGTACATGGTGGTCATAAAGGGATGGACATGGTCAGAAACAATGCCCAGGTAGGCCGTGGCATTTAAACGATGCCCAATTGGCACTAAGGGGCCTAAAGTGTGCCAAGAAAACATCCCCCACACCATTACACCACCACCACCACCAGCCTGCACAGTGGTAACAAGGCATGATGGATCCATGTTCTCATTCTGTTTACGCCAAATTCTGACTCTACCATCTGAATGTCTCAACAGAAATCGAGACTCATCAGACCAGGCAACATTTTTCCAGTCTTCAACTGTCCAATTTTGGTGAGCTCGTGCAAATTGTAGCCTCTTTTTCCTATTTGTAGTGGAGATGAGTGGTACCCGGTGGGGTCTTCTGCTGTTGTAGCCCATCCGCCTCAAGGTTGTGCGTGTTGTGGCTTCACAAATGCTTTGCTGCATACCTCGGTTGTAACGAGTGGTTATTTCAGTCAAAGTTGCTCTTCTATCAGCTTGAATCAGTCGGCCCATTCTCCTCTGACCTCTAGCATCAACAAGGCATTTTCGCCCACAGGACTGCCGCATACTGGATGTTTTTCCCTTTTCACACCATTCTTTGTAAACCCTAGAAATGGTTGTGCGTGAAAATCCCAGTAACTGAGCAGATTGTGAAATACTCAGACCGGTCCGTCTGGCACCAACAACCATGCCACGCTCAAAATTGCTTAAATCACCTTTCTTTCCCATTCTGACATTCAGTTTGGAGTTCAGGAGATTGTCTTGACCAGGACCACACCCCTAAATGCATTGAAGCAACTGCCATGTGATTGGTTGATTAGATAATTGCATTAATGAGAAATTGAACAGGTGTTCCTAATAATCCTTTAGGTGAGTGTATACTTGAGATGCAAAATTACATAAGATAACAAGTCTTGTTTTCTGACTTTATGCTTAAAACAAGAAAAAATGTCTGCCATTGTGGTAAGAAAAATAAACTTGTTTTGCTTTGTTTTTTTTCATTGACACATTTTTAAGCATGAAATGTTAATGTTTTAAGCATAAAACCACTTCATTTTGATCAGTAAAAAAAAAGAAAAAAAAAAGACTTAATATCATAAATTATTTTCTTCTCAAATAAATGTACCTTGATTTAAGAATGTTTAGAAAATACTGAGAAAGAACATACATTTTTGTAGTGTAATAGCCCCTGCCCCTAAAGAAAGCTGAACGTGTCAAATGCATGAAGTGTCCAACATTCCACACTTTGTTTTTAATCGGTAAAACATCGTAAGTGCATCATCCAGATATCTCAAGTGCACTTCTTGTTGGACTTGTCAGCATGATCACACTTCTCTCAATATTTATATTATAAAATGGCATAGATTAGTGCATAACTATGCGAATTGGGACGCACCTTTTGATTACCAAAAGCAAACTGTAAGAGTAATTTGTTAGCAATATTCTCATTGCATATTCTAATAACCCCTGAATTTATTTTCTGAGCACGAGACGCCGGAGAGGTGTGCGTCTACAACCAAACGATTCGAATTTAGCCCTAAAAACTATTTATAAAATGAAGAGTCCTCTTAGCAAGCCTCTAGTGTGTGCAGCACTACATTAGATTTGGCTTGTTTCATTCCCACTGCTTTACTGCCGGTCTCTTTGTAATGTAATGACCACTTTAGGCTCATTTTGGGATGGGGCTCTGTTCACATGGCTGCACAGAACGAGCTGGTGCAGCATCCCCCCCTTCCCTTCCACCTGCTCTCCAGAGAGAAAAATCACACGCCGACAATCTCACACAACACTCGGCAGACAGAGCGCTGGAACATCAGAAGATGGACAAGATGCCACGCTGTACGTCTTTCTCCCTCTCTATCTCACTCTCTCTCGTTACATGCTGTGCCCTGGTGCCGTTGAATGTCTGTCCATCACACAGATCAAAAAGCTGCTCCCCTGCCCCGCAGCTTCATGGGCAGACTGTTCAAATTAACCCTGTCACTGCTGGGGTTAACAACACAGGAATCTTCTCCCACCTTGGTTAAAATTCATGACACAAACTCATAGGCGAAATATTTCCAGCACTTTGGCTAATGCTAATTACCAGCAATAGCAACTTGCTAACATGTTTAAGGAACAATGGTGTAACAGAACAACCTTTGTAACTCATCTACAGTCATGACATGTGGTCCACATAAGACATCATTTTCTGATTTTACTAAGCCCTTGGTACAGCCAGCTGTGGTAAATTTGGATTGTAAATCTTGATGGTTTGAATGATGCTTTGAATGATTTATAGACAGATCGGGATACCAATGAAGGCGAGGTCATGTGATCATCACCTGGTCTGAGTTCTCCTGCAGCATATCCTTGCTCTGCACAAGAAGACAATTATGATTAGAGAGAGTTCAAATGCAGCTGCCTTGCCTAGATAAAAAAAAAAGAAAAAAGGACTGTCTTACAGAAACCGGATGCAGACAGGTTTCTGAGGCACATAACATCATGTCTAATGAACTACATACAATTTAAGTGAATTTTAGACAAAACCAAGCAAATGTTTAATGACTCAATGTTTCTTTTCTGCAAAAATACTAAACTTGATTTAAAAGAAAAGAAAAAGTCAGAATGATTTTTTTTATTAACTTATTCAGCAATTGATCAAAAGTGACAAGTGCCAAAAGTATTTTTTTTTATGAAATGTATTTAAATCTATTAATATACAGTATAACTAATCAATTAATATATGTACATACATTATTTTATTATTTATATGCTGCTCCTTTGAACTTTCTATCCATCAAAGAATTCTGAGAAAAAATGGATCACGCTTTCTACAAAAATATTAAGCAACATGAATGTTTCTTGAGCTGCAAAACAACATATTAGAATGATTTCTGGAGGATCGTGTGACACTGAAGACTTTGCCCTCACACGAATAAATGACATTCTAAAATACATTAAAACAGAAACAGTTCTTTTAAATTAAAACATTTCACAATATTACTGTTTTACTGTATTTTTTTATCAAATAAATGCAGCCCTGGTGAGCATGAGAGACTTCTTTCAAAGTCTTTTAAAGTCTTACCGACCCAAAACTTTTGAATATGAAATATTAATAAAATAGTTTTTATATTATAATATTTCACAATATTGTAATTTCTCCAACTTAACCACTGAATTATCCTCTAAACATGATATTCATTAAGTGTGGCAATTTCATGTACCATACTTTTTATGAATTTATTGCTATTTGTTTCTGTGTGGGAGAGTTTTGCAGTTTACTTGAGAGAGTTTTACAGTTCTTTGAGGGGCAAAATTAAAAATGTGCTACACACATTTAAAATACATTGCAAAACTTGCTCAAACAGAAACACGTGTAGCATACAATTCAGAAATTCATTGACATCTGTAGGAACAAAACACTCCTCTAAACTCCCTGCGCCTCGGTACGTCTGTAACACTCACTCTGGGTGGCACATGGCTCTTCTGACATGTTTGATTTGCTGCCTTCCAACACAGCAGTGTGTGTATAAATAACAAAAGTGACTCTCCCGGCAGTGCTGTATGGGGAGGAAGGTGAGGATTGCCAGTCCTCGGCTCATCTCCCAACTGTCTCACCACTGGCAGCTCTGATCATAGAGTGATGACAGCCTATGATTGTCAAAATACGTGTCACTGACTGGCAGCCCCAGCTTTGGCATGTGCTGAAGCTCAATTTTCCCTTTCTTTTTTTATTTTGTCATCTCCCTTTCTGCTTTCTCCACAATCCATGGGTTTGGTTAACACCAGCCGGATGTGGAAGAAAAAACATACGCAGGTGGGAATTAACTCAGTGTGTGTGTGTGTGGAAGAAGTCGCACTCAGTGTCACATGTTCCGGTTGGTGTGTGTGTGTGTGTGTGTACGTGTGTGAGGTGACAGGGAACAGCATAGGGACGTGTCAGCCCCGGAGTAGAGACCGTGGTGTCTGAGACAGCTTTCAGATAGAGCTAGATCTACCTCTCCAAACTCCAGAGAGCGACGAGAGTGCATGATTGACAACTTGCCTTGTGGTTGTTGTTTTTCAAAGAGTGTCAATAGAAACAGTAGCAGACCACAAAGAGGTGCTATGAAAGAGGCCTCAAAAATGAACATTCTGTCATCATTTAAGGCCCGGTCACACCAAGAATGATAATTAATAACTATATTAGCAACCACGCCAATGCACGATAACGTTCTGTTTATTATAAGCACATGCTGTTCTGTAATGAGCTGCTTTAAAGGCCCACTGAAGTGCCTTGGAACGCACAGCTTTGTATGATGCGTTGACGTAATTTCCACGGAAACAGGAACATATTAGGGCTGCACAATATATCGAAAAATTATCGTTATCGCGATAATAGTATATGCAATATCCATTTCGCAGAGAGGGGCGATGAATTGCATTTATTTTATGTGCCAAGCATTTGTGTGATGCATCCATGCATAGGTTGTTTATCCAAATTCGACCAATTAAATGTGTCCTTACTATCTTTATACCCGCCTCCCCAGTAGGTGCTATTATGCTATTGGCTAGATCGGGCCCAAAGGGGAACCTAGTGGCTCAGAGCAGAGAGTGGAAAATAAAAAGTAATGGCAGGAGTAGAGACAAGCGTGGAAAATGACAACAGCGAAGAACCTGTGCCTAAAGAGAACTGTACGTCTGAAATATGGCAATATTTTGGCTTCAATAGAGAAGACGTGTCATAAATGCAGGTACTGTGAAAGGGGCCGTTCACATATCGCGTCTAAAAACGCATGGAAAGCATGGCCGCGCCGCTATCTCCTTCTTTCCACAAGCGCTTGTGTCTGTCGTTGCTATGCAACCATGACCTGCGTGAGCTTGCGGAATTCTGAAAAGTTGAGATGTTCTCATCTCGCCGCGGCATAGACGAGCCTGGAAAAATGTGCTTCCATTTTGAGCGTGCTTGCCGCGCGCCTGCATTTGAAATAACGAATTTGCACGCGCAAAAAACGGGATATGTGAACATAAGTCGGTGTCACTAAGTCGTGCCGAAAAATTTTGGCCACGTCGAGAGGAAACTAATCTCCACAGTCATCTGGAACGCAATCTCAGGGAGCTATATGAAGACTGTATAAGACTATATGAAGAAAAGTGTAAGCCCAAATCTACCAAAACTGCTAACGAAATGCCAAGTAACAATAACAGAGTCTCACAGACAACCATTAATTAAAGTGTTGCATGCGTAACGTTAACTCCTTATGAAAAAACTGAGATATTCTTCTGAAGATCAGAAGAATATCTATTAGCCTAGCTGTTTATTTTAGTATGATCATTACATATATGAATGATATATTAAAAAACTTAATAAAAATAGAATTTCTCTAGGGAAATGTTATATCGCAAGAAATATCATTATCGCAATACTCAACAACAATATCGCATATCGCATATTTTCCCAGTATCGTGCAGCCCTAGAACATATTGAATGGCTCCTCCCCCTTTTCAACTAGCCAATAGCATTTAGTTTACCTCAGACTACACGTCGTACCTGACACCATGGAAGTATTTAACAGTAGAGGTGTGAATAAATTCTAGCTATTTCATTCTTAACCAACGTACAGTTGGAAAACGGATTAAAACTCGAGCGTTTGAGCAACCGAACACACATCTCCAACCCATATTGCTCCGTGACGTGTCAACGGCCGCTTTGGCCAGGTGGTAATTATAGCATAGGGAGCGGGACGCTTTAGATTCTAGAGACCATTTGATTGGACAGAAGATGTGATGAGAAGCTGAAGTCTGCGGTGATTTCATAAAAATCCATGATCCATTTTAGCGGAAGTGAGAGGCATTCATCGTCTTGAAAAATAATCACTTTAAGAGCGATTCCAACGATACCGTTCCTCTGTGCCATTGTCATTATAGTTGTGGTGTGGACTCAATTTAGAATGTTTATTTATATCTGTATCTTATCTCTATCATTACAGTTATTGTCCTTTTTGAAAAATGAACACGGAGGTTTCAAAAAGGTCACAAAAACACCATCCGCTTGCTAAGCTGTGACGTATCTAAAACTGCTTTCAAGTAAGAATACTATTTCAACAGCCAGTTTTGAGGACTATTCATTAATAGCTAAGCTTTTAAAAACTCACGGTGTACACCAAGGGCGAAATTGTCAATCACACATTGGGGGGGACAGCTGTGGGACTTTTTGTGTTGGCGCATGCACACATTTTTTTTATCAAAATAAAATAAAAGTCAGAGTCCGAACACTTAACAGCATGACAGTCATGCTGTTAAGTGTACTTGGTACCTCTAGGGGGGTCCGGGAGCATGCTCCCCCGGAAGAATTCATTAATCTGGTGCACTTTGAGTCACCCGAATCCACTGTTAAAAATAAATAATCCACCGCAAACCGCCCGAACCTATGATATTCTCTGATTTAGATATCTGCATCTGATCATCACATTACAATTATTCAAATTCTTAGTGTTAAGCATGATAATATGGTATATTTATTTAAAATAAAAGTTCTTCTTTTGGCAAAATTATATTTCCTTAATAGCCTAAACAGAGGCTTTACTCCCTTCAAACTTAAAATTGTCCATTTTTCATTACATCACTGTTTGAAAACACTCAGAATAGTTTTTTGTACCTTTATAAAGGGCATTTTCCCCCTAATTTTATTAACTGTATGCTCCATCTTTCATTTCAAATTCTTAAATTTGATAAATATATCCAATTAAAATAATAAGACACTAGGCTGTTACCAATCAAATTAAATAATTTACATTGAAAAATTATAACTGTATTAAATTAGATTATTTTAAATATTTTTATAACCGCAACAGAACCATCACGGTGGGAAAAGTGTATCTGACCATGTGACTGTCTGTCCGAGTTTTGTCGAGAGCCGGAGGCGGCACCAAATTTGACGGAGGCGGCCGCCTCATAATTCTCTATGCAGGAAAAACTCTGGCAATACCCATAAATGGAAACATAAATTTACAACTGTACTTCGGTTTCTTTGCGAGGACACCGCCGTCACCTGCCATGTCTATCGGCTCGCTTTCGGGTTAAACTTTCCACGACTGCGCAACTGGGTTATAGGTTGCCAGGTTGAGGTGACAAACGGGTTGAAATTGTATATGGTGTGTGGATTGTGTGAATATAATGCATTTAATACAAGATCTGGCAACTGGTCAACATTAGACAAACATATTGGTCCGATTATTCATAAAGGAGTTTGGGCCGTGCAAATTATGGGAGTTTCCCGGGAGAAATAACAAACCGGGAGGGGTCCGGGAGATAGGGCTAAAAAACGGGAGAAACCCGGGAAAAACGGGAGTGTTGACAGGTATGGCCAAATGTCTGTCAGATTTCGCGCTCCTAACTCTTCTTCTGTTTGGTTTTTCCTAACTCACTGATGGTGCACGAGCTACTAAAGGTATAGGGAAAACATGACATGGATTTCAGGAGAAATAGGTTTTGTTAATGTATAGTGTAAGGCCAGTCGAATGGATTTGGGAAACGGACCGGCCGGGATTTTATATTTTCGGAGCTGGAAAGAAAGACGTATTTGCAATCACATCGATATTGCCCGCATAATCATACAGTATGATCAAATATTGGGGGGGACAAATTGTCCTTCTTTGAATATTGGGGGGGGACGTGTCCCCCTGTCCCCCCATAGAATTACGCCTATGGTGTACACCACAAAGTCTGCACTCATGGTGTCACAATATTTTAACGATTCATAAACTGTGAATCACTGTCTGGCCAACTAAGATTTCACTATGGAGATAAGGGTTAGAATAGAATAAATAGCACCGTCAGTATGACTCATGCGATCGATATAAAAGTGATCAATATGACTCATGTATTGTATTCAAACCAAGTCTTCTGAAGCCATACAGTTGCTTTGTTTGATGAAATTTATTATAACCTGAAAATCTTGACATCCACACTGGCTCTCAAATGAGTCTTTCCAATAAATCAATTGAGTTGAGTTCACAAAAAACTGTCTGAATGATTTGTTAGTGAATCGAGTACAACTCACTGACTCAAAGATTTACAGACTTACTGTAACTTTGACTTTAAATTTGATTCACACACAAAACTATGATTTGGCTTGATGCAATTAGATAAAAATAGCACTTTTTGGGTTCCACAGAAAGTCATACAGGTTTGGAACGACATGAGGGTGAATAAATGATGACAGAATTATCATATTTAGGTGAATTGTTCCTTTAAAGATGACATACTAGCTAACTCTGCTGATATGCCTGAATAATTATTTATATGCATTTCTCCTCATTTTTCTACACACAGTAAGCTTCAACAATTATTATTTTGAGTTACAATGAATTAGGAATCGTTATGTGCTTCACAGTAGGTGCAAACCCTCAGGAGACCACATGCTGAAAAAATCAAAGATAAGACACGTCTTGTAATCGGCCGCCATAGCGTGTTGCAGCTGATACGTCTGTCCCATGAGAATCTCGCGAGGGAGATACATTTGATAGGTTGCGTGATAAAAAACCAAACCAAAACAACGCTACTTCCCAAGGTTTATGTCAAGTCCCACTGACTCGTGTAGCTTGGCAAGGCATGCTTTTAGCGGAGATGATTAGGAAGTTTGAAGTGACAGCCACCCGATCTATCTGCTCTTCAACTTTCCTATTTATATAGCCATTCATATTCATGAAGGATGAAGCGCCAGTGCATTTAACGTTATTGCAAAGATGAACTTCACCCTGGCTGGCAGCTGACGGGGAGAGATTACTCTGGCCGACTGACAGTCAAGTGGCAGGCTAGCGTGCTAAATCAGAGTACGGACAGCGTCCATGAAAGCGAGGCTCATCTACAGACTTGTAAAAACGCCTCTTCACTTCACTTTGGGCATTAAGTGGATTGTTTGCCAGATAATACATCTCATACAGAAGTATACACCCGAGCAGGCCCGTTAAAGTAGCGGAGAGAGACGCGCAGGCCCGATACCCCTTTAATGGGCTCTGCTGCTTGACGTGCATGGTGTACTGCGGTAAAACTTGCGATGATGGTAATGTTCTTACGTGTGTTAAGCTTGAGTGTGTGTGAGAAATGTACTCTTCACAAGCAAGAAGGCAGTTAACCTTTAAACAGATGGATAATTCCAAACAGCACTGTAAAATTAATAGACTCTAAACATTGCCGCTCAAAGCAGCCAGCCATGTCATCCAGAGCATTCATACATCATTCCAAGCAAGCATCTGTCTGTGACAGTTATGGGACGTGTGCTTTTGAGGAATAAAAATTGCTAACGGTGAAAATGTTTATGAATCTCAAGTACATGCCGGGCATACCTGAGTGTGAATAAGGCCATCATGGCCCTGAGCGATGCTCCGTTCATGAAGGCCTAATGGGGAACGCCGGGAAGAACTCTCAAAGCACAGCACATGGATGACTCTGTGGAGGGGGAAGAGGGCGATTCCTTAGCCAGAAATTAAAAAAGGATTCACATGCATACAGAAATACACTTATGTCACGTTGCATTAGATACACATATCAAAACAAGTGGCATCAGCAATCAAGGTTTGCAATTCACTAGAAAGAACCAGCTCATAAGCCTCTTTCGCTCAGGAATCAGACTTCATTGGTCGTTCAATGTTTGTGATTCACTAAAAAGAACAGGTATGTGTCATGTATCGGACTTCGTTTATGCACTTCACGGTTTTGCTTCACAAAATTTGCCTACTGGCATATGGGAATATGACTTCTTTTTATGAACTGTTTTGATTTAACCCTCTAGGGCAACGGAAAGTTTTCTTAAGCCCCATGTTCAGTACGTGTTTCTTTAAATGATTGCAACCAATTACAATGGTCAAAAAACGTATCAAAGAACAGTCCACTATCAAGGACCATTTGAAAGCAGGACTTTCTTTTCTAAAACATGGTCACAGGAGCAGATGGTGTGAGAAGAAGGTAAGATTATTTGCTTTAGTAATCTTATTTAAAATTACATGAAATGTACAGTACATAAAAATAGGTGTGAGTAAGAAGGTGTAGAGATGCCTTTTGTCAGGTTTTATAAAGTTTTTTTATTATTATTATTATGCATGTTCCTTGCCTCATTGTGCAATAAGGTGTACTTTCCAAGGATGTCTGCTAACAATGTGACAAACGTTATCACATAATATCACATGTATTAGTGCACAATATAAGCTCTACATATAGTTAAATAAGAGTTGTGATTTTGTATTGCTCTCTAAGCATTATCTTATGATATGTGAATTAATAATTTTCTCTATGATTCTTTACCATTGTTGCGCAATGTTGCCTTAGAACGAAAATATTTTTGGGGGTGGGGTCAACTTTTTTTGTGGAAAATATGTGGAATCATTTTGTATCATGTACTATCAAAATGTGTGCAGTAGGGTTGAATGTGCTATAATTCTTTAAAATAAATGTCACTTGGTTCAATATTTACTGATGCTTCTTTGTGTTTTTAACGAGAGAAAATACTCTCAGCCATGGTCCAAAATTTAGTGCAAATCCTTCCCTTAAAGCTGTTATCGCAGCAAAGAGAAATTAATTCCCATGATTTTAAAATGAAACGTTCAACAAGCACACACGGGTGTAGCCTTCGATTGTCCACATTCTTTTGCCCATATAATGGAGTTCAAATTAATAGGATACTGAAAAACATAGCTGGCGACATTGAACATCCACGGAGGAGAATTATCTTAGGCACCATAAACCTTTATGACTATACCGAGCTGATGTGAGCTGCCTAAAGCATCACTTCTATCCCAGCTTGTCCAAGTAAATTCCACTCAGCACCACTAGCGTGACATTAGCCCATTCCCTGTGAAGCTAACTACCGTTTAACAGATGGACTCCATACACTGCGTCAAACACAACCCCGGGCCAATTTAGTAAGTTAAAGTAATCAATGAGCTCCGTTGGCCCAATATGCAGGATTTCCCCATCGGTTCGGCCTTGTCAACCCCACTGCGGTCAGAGCAGGACCCCCAGCTGCCCCAATAAGCCCCTCGGCCTGCCTAATCTTGTTATTACAGCTAAGATAAGGATTAACGCCTCTGCAGGGGAGGCAGCCGCCAATATGACCTCTGATATGCATAATGCATGGATGGACTGATGGATGAGGCCTGTGAAATACCTACAGAGCAGTACAGCTGCATATATTAGCACTGAGCTGGAAAACAGGAATAGTATCTTTGACCTTTGATCGATTGTGCATAGATGCAACTTGAAAGGTAATGTACTGTTCGTAAAAGCAGGACTCTGGTTTCTCGCGAAGACATGACTCAAGTACAATTGAGTTTGATTGTCGGTAATAGAATTATGGATCACTCATGATGGGTCCCAATCGTGCACCGGAGTGGTTGCTTTTCTGCCTCAATTCTCACTGAGCTTCCACCAGGGGGTCAAGGTTTAGTTGGTTAGCTTCGCTCTGTTAGCCCCTTCTGGTAGATATCGTAACTAAACCTCCCTTGTGAAAAATACGTTTATTCTAGTATACTTCTTTTAAACTAAAAAGATGTTCACTTAAAGAAAACTCACAAGTATACTTGCAGTATAAAACAAGTAGTTTACTGAGTGTATACTTCAAAGTGTACTTTAAAAAAAGTCCTATAAGTATTTGACTAGTAAACTATCAGTATACCTTTAAGTTCACTTAGTTTAGTTGCAGTACAAATGAAAAACTTAGTTGTAAACTAGTTGTGTACTCAGTTTACTACTGTTATATTTCAAGTATACTTAAAAGTATACTTTTACACACTAAAAAGTGGACCCAAGTAGTATTAAAACAGTGCACTCAGAAGTATACTTCTAGTACATAGATATTAGTATACTTACTACATAAAGTATACTTAAAAATACACTTGAATTTTACTTAAGTATACTTAATAAAATGAACTTTCCAATATCAGTAAACTTATGAATGAAGAATGAAGGATAGGTATTTTTCGTAAGCGCTGTCAGCAAAAAAACATCTTTTTTTCATCTGTATTCTGATGAAAAATGTTGTACAACCTGTCACTCACATGAGATCACAGCAATAGCAAACCACAACGATTTAATCAATTCTCGATTAACAAAATCATGTCCCTCCCTAACATGATTTTCTTGTTTGAGAAGCTGTTTCATTGGATATACATCACAATAAAAAAAGAAAAGACTATCACAACGTCTGTATCATACCTACTTTTAACTAAAATATACACTAAATATATTATACAATTTTGCTGTTCTGAAAGTGCTGATGTTTGGTCCAACGGTGTTGATATAATGGTGGGTATTTTACAGTGACCCATTCTGCATTTTACACCAGTAGGTGGCAACAAGTGACATTAAACAATTGGCTGTTTTTATGAGTGAGACATTGAGTCATTCATTCAGTTAATTCAGTTTTTTTTTATTTATTATTCTTCACTATTTAGTTGGCAGAGAAAAATAGCCCAAGTAACAACAACCCTGAGAACTCTCTTCCGGCCCTTGTTTGAAAAACCCTCATATCTTTAATGTTTTACCAGTGTCCCATTTATTTTCAGAGAGCTCATAACAGTGTGAAATAGACGTTTGTTTTTTTGGAGAGCTCATAACTCAGGATAGCTGCTAGAGAAGCACTTGGAACTGTGCGTATTTTTTTTGTGGTGGCATCAGCCAATCAGCACTGTCATGATGTCACTTTTTTAGCTCAGGTGACAACAACCTGGCAGCAGAACTGAGCAAAGATGGATGACTTCAAATCGCTTACCGAGCAAGCGCTGTAAAGATGATTGGGAATGCTAATGGTTAGCTTTTTATTAACATGGCATTATAGGCTTTCATGGTTCCCATTAACCCCAACTTTAGGATTTCTCATTTAGAGTGGCATCTAAAAAAGTAGCATATTTGAAAACAATGTCAGTTTATAAAAAATAAGGGAAGAAAGAAGAGAATCAGCTGTGGTTGACATTCAAAACTCTGACTTGTCAGATTGTGAACTATGTTCAAGCCGTGTTAGAAGAAGCAGCGAAACAGGTTTTTATCCAGAAGGAGAAGCAGAAATAAGGAAGACCACTACAGCTCTCTGGATACATTTCTTCCCCTCTCTGTCTCTCCTTGCCTCCCCCCCCCACACCCCAGTGTCCCCTGTTCTCCGTGGACCACTGACAGCATGCCTGCACAGAAATGCGGCGTTACCTTCAAATTATGCAGGAGCGACTCGTGCTCGTCCGTGGGTTGGCTGCACGCCGCTCGACATGTGTCAGAGCCGCCACGTCTCCGCTGAGCTAATGATGCTACACCGGACAGCCCACTGTCCTTCTGAGCGTGCATGTGTGTGAACCCAGACGTGACATCGTCAGTAGAGACCCTCCATCTGATTAAAACAAAACAAAACCAAACCAAACCAGAAAAAGCAGGTGGGGAAAAAAAACACAGCACAGACGCGTGTCAGGTTAAGCTGGAGATGGGGTGGACATGCTCGCGTTGTTTGTAAAGGTGGGAAGGTGGATGGTGTGGAACAGAGTTTTGAGTGTCTGACTTGCAAGGGTGGGGGACACACTGGACATCTTTTAAGGCAGGACATGTGTAAACTTTTCTGGATTTTGCCCCCCCCCCCCCCAAAAAAAGAAGAAGACTGGACTGTATACAGGACTTTTTTTTAAGTCACCATGAAATCAAAATTGACAATTCTTCTTATTTTTAAATGGAATATCGCAGTACTTAAAAATTATTCATCCGTGCACATCATTATTATTAATATTTTATTTTATGTGCCTTCATAATTATAAGCCAGCACCTGCATTTTTGATAATTTTCACAAAATTCTCATGACCCAAGACTCTTGTTGTATGAATCTCTGAACAAACAATACATCAAAAGAAAGAACAGAGGGCATCTGCTTTTAAACAAAACTAAAATGAATGAACTAACACAAATGCAGTAGTATTTTATCAACACTTGAATGTAGGTAAGTTTAAATAAATAAAAAATCTATGTTTTGAACAAAAAGCTGAGAAAATCGTGTTTGTGTCAAAGGATACGTCTGGATCGGATTCAGATAATCAAAACCTAGATGGAGTAGAACGCTTTACAGTCCTATACCTCTCCCTGGGTTTGACATTTCATTCGGTAACGTTGAATTTTAATGATCAGGCAAGCTTTCATGAGCGTAAGCAATGCTGCCATGGTGCCATCACTTGATTCTGCTTCTGCTTCTTCTTCGCCTGTGTTTTGAACCAGAAATGCTGTACTCTTTCAGAAGATGCGTAATAGCGCCCCCCTATGATACAAAAGGGAAAACATGGATTAGTGGGAAATTCCGTCAATGGCGGGAAAATTCCGTCAATGGCAGGACAACCTGTCACTCATGAGTTCTGGAACAGTCAAAGCCAGTGAGTCTGTTGCAACCTTAGTTATGTATGAATATACAGGATATCTGTGCAATAGACTTCCACATATGATTTTGCTATATAAAATACAAGAATAAGTTGTTAGAGATAACACAACATTTAAACATTACCATAGTTTTAAAACATGTAATATTGAGTTTATAGCCTACATATAAAAACACAAACCAACACATTCTCACCTGTGAAAGGTTATCCCATTTCTTCAGGAATTAAAATCTGGGTGTGTTTTTGTGTGTGTAACCACTAGCCACAGTTGGTTACAGTTTACAATTTTCACACATTCTGCTTTTGCCTAAAGTAGCTAACAGCTGAATTTGGACAATAGCCTAACTGACTGACTAAAAGTAACCACTACTAACTTTAAATGTCAAAGCTTTTCCAGCAACAAGCACATTTTTCTAACAATTAGCTTAGAAATGAGACAGAACTCTAGATGTCAACCTATATTCATGATTCATTTCATTCTAGTGAATTGGTTTGTTTAAACAATTCTATGCACCTAATAAACAAATATTTATAATGATTTATTTTATTTTATTGTATTTAGTGTAAATCGATCTGTTTAATGCTGTCACCCAAATCGAGTTAATTCAAAATGGCTGTTTTGAAAGACAAATAGACCACTACCATTTAAAAGTTTTGGCCGGTAAGCAAAATACAGTAAAAATACAGTAAAATTTTACAATTTAAAGGGGAGATATAATGCCATTTTTGTACTAATATGATTCTTTAGGGTCTAAATTAAAAGTTTGTACTTTAATTAAAAATTCTCATTAGTATTGTAAGAAAACACTCATTTTACCTGGTCAAAAACAGCTCTGTTTTCAGCACGCCGTTTAAGTGCATGTGTCTTTAAATGATAATGAGCTTTGCTCACCCCGCCCCTCTGTTCTGTGCATACACCGTTTGAAATAATAACACGATAACCATAACGCGTTGTTCATTATAAACGTGGGATTATGAATTATACTGAGAACGTCGTACAAAGAAAACATGCCGTAATGTACCTGAGTGTAAACAGCCGCATTCATCGTGAAGTGTGCTAGCGATTTGCAAAGATTAATGTAAATATTAATATAAAGGTTAATAAAACGTTACACTCACTTCTTCTTCTGGAGGTGCAGCAGGAACACGAATAGTTGGTACCGATCCTTTTTTCACGAGCAGCTTCTTAGCAAAACCAGCTTGATACTGACCCTCGTTTATAAAGCAGTCTGGTGTGTGAAATGATTCGCGCAAACATGAAAGCATTGACGTTGATCGTGGGGAATATTCCCTTCGAAAACAAACTCAGCCACTGCGTCTTCAGCGGTTCGGATTTAGGAACATCAAAATGACTGCTGTGTTCCTTTTTACACCCAAGAACAGAACACCAGAATCGTTTAGACGCCATTCTGCTCATAGACAGTGCTCCAGCGTATCAACAATGACGCGCGGACTATGATGACAGACAGCTCACGAGCGAGCGAGGGCGGGTCTGTGTTGAAACGCTGCTGTCAATCAACAATCGTGGGAGGGGCGTCCGACCGTGTGACGTCACTAGGTCGAACGGCTTGATTTGAGAGATTGGAAAACATATAAGGAGATGAAAAAAAAAAAAACACTGGATGGATTTTACAGGCACTGCCAACACACATTTCAGTACAATAAACTTGTAAAAGTCCATGTACCATTATATGACCCCTTTAAATAAACTTTTTTCTATTTTTAATATATTTTAAAATGTAATTTTATCCTGTGATGGTAAAGCTGAATTTTTAGCAGCCATTACTCCTGTCTAATATGCTGATTTTGTGCAGTTGAAAAGCACATTGAAAACGTAGTAGATATATTTGTTGTGCAGTTAATTTTACTAAATCAAAGGTGCAAACATGACAAGTCATTTCAGAAATAGTAGTACCCATCTGTCATTTGTCTTTCATTTGTCTTTCATTTGTTGTTGATGAATACCATGTAGTAAAGTAAAAAGAAGAAACACTTTACACTTTCTGTACCTGTACAGTGCAAAGATAAACAAATGCGTTCAGCCAGTCTAAAGCCTTTGAGAGGAAACTCAGCTGAATCTCAAAAAACAATCACAGAAATGCAACAACAAAGTCAGTTACTTTCTCTCAGCTGCTCGGGCCGTCAGGGAGTAAGAATATACATTTTTCACCAACGAATAATGGCACGGAAGCATATTTGTGCTCATTAATTCACACAGATCTTTCTCGTTCCCTGCCTTCTTTTTCTCACTCACTCGCTGACTTTTCCCTACATCAATTTAATCTGAAATTGCATACAAATCCCACCGCAACATTTGCAGAAGCTTGTGTCTCACAAACAGTCTAGCAAAGATTCAAAATTCAATCATTCACTGTTGAGTGAATGGCAAAAAATCACTTCCAGCTGCATATAGACATCTTAGTAGTAGGTCATACATTTTCAAAACTTTTAAATATAAACTCTACAACAGAATGAAAACATTCTTCATGAGGGCTTTTCACACCTGAAATAGTTAATCCTAGGTCATTCTAAACCCCGGGTAAACTGAATCCTGGGTTATCTTGCTGCACGTTTCACAGTGCTCATAATTTACCCAGGGTTAACAATTAATCCTAGGTATTCATAAACTGACGTTTAACATGGTACATTCCTAAACCCTGGATTAACATTCTTATTTGCATTTTTGCCGTGCCACTGATTGGATGAACGCAGCATGAGACCTGTTTACGTAAAAGCTCTAGTATTGCGCATATTTATTTATATTTTAAACATTCAGTATTTTTACTGAATGGATACTTATACTGAATGGATACTTCGGACTATAAATGTAAGAATAAAACGGTCTCTTCTTCACTCAAATTGTGTGTTTTCTGTCAGCATTTGCCATTTTTCCTTTCAAACGCTGAATTTACTGTTTATATACTGTGTTTATGTGCTGTGTTTCTGTGACAGTCCAAAGCATGTGAATACGAGGCACACTATTGATAGTCCAAAGCTAAGCGTCTAGCTTTAACATTCTAACACTGCATCATTGCATACTGTACAAATTTGGGACCGCAATACGGGGTTAACACTGCAAAAGCGGGGCCAACATAACCCCAGGTAAAAAGCAGTGCTAACCCCGCTTCTAAATTACAAGTGTGAAATGTTCCTTTACCCGGGGTTAAAAGCGGTGTGTAAAGCCCAATAATCACTATGATGAATCCAATTTAAAGGTAGGGTAGGCAATTTCGGAGTGGCTCCAAAGAAAGCCTCCTCCACAACACATGAACGCGCACAGCAGAGTCTGCAAAGTCTCACAAGATGAGAGACGGCGTTAAACTACTTCATGTCTCAAAACACATAACATTACAATAATAATGAACGTAAACAACTTACAGAGCTCTAACTTGTACCACCTGACTGCTGCAGATTCACTTCAGCGTTGATACTGTTGACATAGAAATGCATAAAACCGAGTCTGAGGACGTGAACAGCTCCGGGTAGAATGTCACAGGTGGTGTGAACGCAGCATAAGCTTGTTGTTTTGGTTCAGGAGGAACTGTAAAGGATGACTGCTGTTTGTTTACGGCAACACGCTAATTAAAAAAATTTACGAGATACAACCTTGGATCCATTAGCGCCTGCACTAAGCCATTCGGCTGATATCTCTAAACAAGCTCTAACTTTAATAATGTTCGACCAAGGGGGAAAAAAAAGCTTCTGGGGGGGGGTGTTTGGCTCGAGGTCATGGTGCAAAGGACCCTAGGTTGAAATTTCTCCGAACCATCCCTTTAAATGAAAATCTTTCACACAAATGAGATATTCAAATTAACCATTTAAAGGGGAACTGAAACGAAATAAGAAGTAAAGGTGATATAATAATATATATAATATATAAATGCCAGTTTAAATTTGACTAGCACACACACCTAAACGCAATGCACAGCCAGCCAGCTGTCACAGCGCGTGCACTAAACTAAATTCTCTTTATTGTCTTATTGCATTTAAAGTGTCAAAAACACAAGGTTCTACAGTATGTGTATCAGTATATTCTAGATCCCTGCATTACTGTAGTTCTTAAAGTGACAGCCGTCTATATAAGAATCAGTATACGTTTCATTCATACAGTGAAGAATACGCAGTTTTATTATTTCATTTGATGATTAAATTTCTTACTTAAATGCTGTTTTTAGTGTTAACTTGTATAGTTAAAAAAATGTGTACAGTCAAAATCAGTCAGTTCAGTCAGAGTAGCCTGACATAACATTATAGTCTACAGTGGTACCATGCCAGTGACGTCATCGAACACGGCTGGCTCTGATAACAACAAATGTAAATGTCAGTATATTGGGAAAAACTTCCTATATGTTTTGTTTTTAATATTATTTTTGAATTCATTTGTTTACAATTTTAATAACCAACATGTGTTATCGAATTATATTTTGTTCGTTTCAGTTCCCCTTAAAAAATCTGCTTAAAATCAATCAAATTACCAACTTTTTCAACATTAAAGTTGCAGGAAAACAGAATTTGAACAGCATTTTCTTACTCTGAACATTGAGAAATAATTGAAAAACAAAAACACACATAGAAGTAAATGCATTTATCCTATGTAAAAGTAATCAAAATTGATGAAGGGGACAAGGGCCACTTATAGGGCCGCTAAATTATTTTATACTGTTTTTTTACGTAGAACTATGCAACCCAGACTATGGCTGTATTTACAATTCCGATGTTTTCCTCCCATCTGGCACAGATCGGATATGACCAGTGATGTAAAGTATTGGAGTAAATGTAATTCATTACTGTACTTAAGTATCTTTTTTGGCTACTTTGTAGTTTTACTGAGTATCAAATATGTTGGCAACTTTTACTCTCTACTTGACTACATTTTTGAAGAAGTAAATGTACTTTTTACTCCAATACATTTGTGATGAGTAATGCAATTACACATTACATTTTGCATGGCACCTAACTTTTTCTGCAGCAGTTTGTTTCTGCTATAAAGAAGCAATATAGCCATCTAAGGGCATTGAAGGTACTATATCTTGTGCATTTTGCCTTTATTCACCCAAACTTGTCAACAAGGCTACTTTACGTAAGTGCGAGTGCATTACCAGGTAGTTGCTGAATCGCAGGTGTTTGATTTAGGAGATGAGGTCATGAATGCAGCCGGTGATGAGGCCGAAACCAGCACATCCAGTGCAAGTAGACTTTGACTAGTTCATTTTACTTAACATTATTTTATTTATCCACTATATTGATGAAGGAATATTTGATTGAAGGATATTGGTTTACTTATGGCCTTGTCGTGCACTTGAGCTTAACTGAGACTTGAGAGTTTGTAGACATTTAAGAGGCTGTTGTGTTGACCTTTATTTCTAATTTAATATATTAATATTTAGTGTTCAGTTTTATTTAGATTTTTGAAAATAAACATGATTTCTCATATCGTTAGCCTCATAGCATAATTGCCTGAGTCATTTTTTGGCCAAATTGTGATATCTGCCTAACTTTACTGTCCTATCACTGCTGCAAAACTTGTCTTGTTTTCCAAAAAGGCAATTATGCTATGAGGCTAACGATATTACAAATCAATTGTTTCTTATTTTCACTGGCATGTCTTTTAGGTGTCCTAGGTCTTCCCCGAGGTCTCCTCCCGGTGAGACACGTGTCCAGGAGGCATCCAGAACAGATGCCCGAGCCACCTCAGCTGACTCCTCTCGATGTGGAGGAGCAGCGGCTCTACTCTGAGCTCCTCCCGAGTGACCGAGCTCCTCACCCTATCTCTAAGCGAGTGCCCAGCCACTCTGCAGAGAATGCTCATTTAGGCCGCCTTACTGCTGAAGCTGCACCGATCCGTCTGTCGATCTCCCGTTCCGTCCTTCCCTCACTCGTGAACAAGACCCCAAGATACTTGAACTCCTCCACTTGAGGCAGGAACTCTCCACCAACCTGAAGCGAGCAAGCCACCCTTTTCCGACTGAGAACCTTGGCCTCGGACTTGGAGGTGCTGATTCTCATTCCAGCCGTTTCACACTCGGTTGCAAACCGTCCCAGTGCACGCTGAAGGTCCTGGTCTGATGAGGCCAACATGACAACATCATCCGCAAAAAGCCGGACACCCTCCGGCCCCTTGCTGCGCCTAGAACTTCTGTCCATAAAAATCATGAACAGAACCGGTGACAAAGGGCAAAATACTTAAGTACTGTTCAAATCAGATACCAAGAATTGTACTTAAGTCGTATTGGAATTGGTGACTTGTAACTTGTAAAGGAGTCATTTTTGCTGTAAGGTAACTGTACTTTTACTCAAGAATGGTTTTCAGGTACTCTTTACACCTCTGGATATGACCCACGAACGTGTAAGCAGGAAAAAAATCACATGGATTCTGATATTCTCAGATCTGTTTCAGCCCTCATTCATATGTGGAAATAAATCTGATATGAATCGGATACATGCATTTGTATCTGCCATGTAAGATCGGACAGATCGGATATTCCCCTGTCAATCTGAGTCGTACGTGATTGAAAAAGAGATAGTGGCAAATGACATCAACTCAGGTGGACACCAACCGCGATCACATGACTTTTTTAAACGGCCCAATGCAGGACGAAGGCTCAACCCAACGTTGTGCTGACCTTTAAAGATGGTGCAGAAAGCTGGTCAGCGTCCATTGCAAATAGTGCCTTTTCGGCCTAAGCTTATCGGGTCAGTATGTCTACCTTTGTTTTGCTATGCGTATAGTGTAAATGCAGATATTGGATAGGGGTCACTTTTAAAAGAAGATGCAAGCTGGTCAAAAAAAATAATCGGATGGTCAACAGATAGGAATTGGGCATCAAGAATGGGCATAAAAGAGGCCTTAATGAAATTATATATTTTTTTATCTAAATGTCTTTTCTCAGGTATCCAGTGTTTTATCTACAGTTTGCATGTGTAGAAAGTGTGTGTCTGAATAAGCTGACCTTATTCTTCTTCCCATCATACCCAACTTGACGTATCCTGTGCAACATTGGACTTGACTCTCTTAACCTCTACATAAAGAAGCCAGAGAACTTGTGGGCGGGTTTCGGCTTGGATTACGGTGCCACCTCCCACCGCTTTGCATTCGAATGCAATACGGCGACTGAGCGGATTGGGCTGAAATGTAGCTGGTCGTCTTTGCTCTGCGTGAGTGATGAGCAGTAGAATAGACAGGCTGTCACAGCACACCTGTAGGCCTGGCAGCCGAGTCCATCACCGGGCTGAGCCTTCACAGAGATTAAAAACACTGCATCCATTAGGCCCCGTGTCAGCCGTCATTATTCTATAAAGAAGCGATTTTGTCACATCTCCATTCTTCAGGCCGCTATCCATACGCAGATGAATAAGCAGGACGTTCCATCTCCAAACACGGCTCACTTTTGACAGGAACACAACCATTTGTGATGCCGTCTCCCCAACACTTCACACATCCGTTGGGAAGGAAGCATCAAATAAGTCTTAATGCAATGATCCCGCAGTCCATCACCTGATGGGACTCAAAGTTTTCCAGCCATATTTATTCTCGGAAATGTACGTTTTGTCCTAGAGCTGCCAATCAAACGGGCTCACAATTTATTCTGCCATGTGCATTTATCTGACAGCCCTTTGTTTTCTACAGTGTTCAACTGTGATTCAATTTTACACATTCTGCCTTGTAGTTTGACAGCTGTCGTTTGACAGGAACACGGGCCTTATTGCGGACAGCTTAAGAATAACAAATTCAGTCTGCAAATAGTCAGTGCACAGGGTGTCAAATGAGTTTTAAAGGCTTAAAACGTTTAAAATTGATGGAGGAACACTTTAAGGTGTCACTGTTGGTGCATTTCAAACTGCATGTGTTTTTAAAGTTGTGTATTTGACTCAAGGAAGCCAGGCTTCTGGGGTGAAGGTGAACGCAATAATGAAAATTCTGTCATAATTTATTCGCTCTCATGTCGTCTGTTTCATGTTTCATCTGTAGAAGACAAAAGAAGCCGTTTAGCAGAAGGGGTTTTAAAATGAATGGTGACAGTGACCAAAAATTACAAAAAGTACCAGCGGGAACATTCTACTAAACATCTCTTTTTTTTCTTTTCTAGAGAGACTGAATGTCATATGGATATATATAAGTAAATGATGCCTTTTCTTCTTTTTCTTTTTTCTTTTAAGATACCCATGAATGTTTTTGGCCAAACAAACTGTCCATTAGGATGAATGTTGGCTTGGTTGAAAGTTTTCTTTTTTCCATTTTATATTCAAAAATACTGTCATTCACAGACCACAATGTGTCATTTTCCAGATTTCATTTTTTTCAATCTTATTCCTTTCAGGAGAAAGTGTGCAATTTTGATAGGGAACGTTTAAATTACATTGATGTCTCGCCGCTTTGCCTTTTGAAAATGACAAATTGTAACCAGTTAAAATTCATTATTGTCCCACTATCAATGAATTCTTTTGTGTGGCATCATATTTATGCTTCACCGTCTGTCTGTGAGAAAGAAACAGACTGAGAATATGTATTTCCTGTTTGTTTGAAGTGAAATAACAAAACACGAGACAAGGTTAAGCTGATGAATTCACAGTGACGAGTTGCATCAGTGATGACACTGATGTTTGACGTGCAAAAACTTTCAAAATTCTGTTCTCCTTCAACCCTTCGTCCTGTTTCGATATGAAACATCTTAGTATTTTACACTGGTGACAGCGCAAATGAAAGTGGAGATCTGTTTTGACGTCTAAAAACAACATATTTGTTTGATTAATCAATCATTTTTGTTTATTAATCAATAATCACCTTTGTCAACGGACTCAAGAATTGAATTCCAAATGCATTCCTTCACAAACAGAAATGTACTGCTATCATGATTCATAGAAAGAAAGTACTTGCCAGCAACATGTACAAACAGATAAAACATGAAAAAAATGTTTGCCACTTCTTGCACACAAAGTTGCAGGGCATTCAAAACCTTATGTCTTCAACATTCACCTTTGTGTTTGCACTTTAATTCAACTGGAGCTTTAAGACACAAATGTACGCTGTGAAACCTTTTGTTTCTCATAACGTGAAATCTGCGCATAGGTAGCAAGTCAATTCTTTGAGAGTCCTGGCACAAGCCCTTTATCTTCATGTGCGTCAGGACCCCAGATGTGGAAGGAAATGGAAGGCTTAATTTTATAATACACTTAAATCTGCTCCATACTCAAAAGGTTTGATTTCAATAACAATAATGCTTTCAGACTATTATACTGAGGATATTTCAAGATGTGGAAAAGTTATGCCAAAACCATGACTTGAATAAATGAATAGTTTTAAATCTACTCCAGAACATACTCAATGCCTAAACCTGCTTCCTTAATGTGTAAAAATAATTTGTCTGGATGACAAATTTGACTATTTATACAAAAGTAGTAGGATACTCTTGGATTTATGAGGCTTAATATTTCTGATAGTTTGCACAGATATGCTGCATTCCGAATAAAAATGAAAACGAATTACAGTAATTGAGGAAAGCAAAACTAGCAGATGGAGGCTCAGAATATTCAGTATGGGACTACTGGGAAATCAAAACATGCCAATTTGAGTGAGAGGATACTCTCAAATAGGGCAACTAACAAGGGGTTTGATACTGCAACTCCCCAAAGCGGCTTCAAATGGAGATTGAGATTATTGTGCAAACACTGCATATTTCAGTCCTTTCCCCTTCTTGTTTCGTTTCCCCTCAAGCCCCCTGTGTCCACACGTATAATCACTCAGTAATTGAGCTGAAAAGAGTAAATCTTTGATTCCCACTAGAAATTGGGCATTTATTTCTAAGTCTGAAAACCCCGTGAAATGCTTGGAGAGTGCTTGTGTGAACAGGAAAAAATGCAAATCTGCTTAAACTGTGTCTATCTGCCGATGTTTCACTCCGCTCTGCAGGTACTCACAATGTCGCAGTTGTCATGATTGCTATAATTTACATAGAATACGTACAGGGACTGCACTAAGATCCTCTGGGGAAAAAAAGAGAGGAAGAGCTGGATCAATGCAACAGAATCAGTCCTGAGAAGCCAGATATACAGGCTTTACGGGAAAAGCGTTAAATCCACAAGTTCTTTGCCCATTTTGGCTCCAGTGAGAGTTTCCTGTTTACTGGCAGGTTTTGTGTCTGGAAACATCTCTCATTTACATACAGCACAGAAAAGGTGCTGCATTCAAAGAATAACAAAAGCAAACACGGACAATGAACTTCAGAATATTTCAACTCTGAAGAAAGCTAAAAAAAAAAAAAAAAGTCCACAAAGTGGACTTCATTTCAAGTTAATTGCTGATTGTAGGAAAAGAGAAAAACACACGAATGACCAAATGGAGAACAACATTAATCAAGAAATGCTTCAGTTTTTATTTTACAATTAAGGGACAAAAACATTTTTTTTATTTTTTAATTAAGGGGATTGATGGGACTTTTCACAATGGCATGATAAAACATTGAAATGTACTGTATTTCATGTTTTGCATTGCTTGGTTCCCTCTTATACACCATGCATCAACAGCGATGCAACTCCTTCAGTCAATTCATATTTACCACATCAGAGAACTTAGTTCAACTAAAGGATGAATCGTGGTTCTACAGCACATATACTGCATATACATCTCTGTACATATTATTTCCTTTTTGTTTACTATATATAAAATGACAATATAAAAGAATGCACACCATACAAACAATGTTGAGCTGCGGCAATTGGCAAGATATGATGATGGAAATTTACACATCTTCGCTGATCATTTAAATATATGTGCTGTATATAAGATTTCAATTTAAGTCTTTACAGGTTGAAACCAAAGCGAAACCATAGAAAGAGAAATAGTGGTACCAAAGCATACGTTTCAAATTGCTACTGTATAAAATGATACTTAACAAAAAAAAAAAAAAAGATTATTAAAAACAAAGAAATGCCTTTGAAAAACCAAAGTTTATAATCATAGGCAGCCTGTCAAAATCTTCAATATCCTTCAAGGTTTAGAAGACTCAACAAAATCTACAATTCATTGTTTTCACTTCAAAGGGTTGCAGTTTGATTTATGTCAAGCCAATATCTGAAAATCTGAGCTCAAATTAACAAAATAGCTCTGTCTCATTTTATACATATTCTCATAACATTCAACACCACAGAGTGCTTTAATGAAGTCAGTCTTTTTTAATGTATAGTAAGTGTACAACGCGACTCATTCTATTCAGAAGTTCTTTTGCCATTTTGTTTTAGACCATGCCCATGGATACCATGTTTGTTTCATTCCCAATTCAACAGAGTACAAATTGTAAATTCTGTTTGAATATGAAGTCACTCAGAGATAAAATAAAGTTTAAAAAAACATGCACATAACCGACACATATCAGATAAATACAGTACAAAGAAAGAGATAGAAATCAAGAGACTGAAAAACGAGGAAAAAAAACTAAATAGACCATGGTCCAATCAGGCAGTTTCACGACAGAATTTGGACTGATTTTGAAGGCTCAGTTCAGGCGCAGTGCAGTACAGTGATGTAGTGCAATGATTCTCAATCCAGTCACTTCACTGCCACCAGCCTGCTTTCCTTAGGCTTTTTCTAACTTTTCCAGCTCAGTAACAAAGATCAGATGGTCCTCCGGTGACTTTCCGTGCGTTTTGCTGAGGTGCAGTTTCACTGCGTGCTTGCTGACAAAAGTCCTATTGCACAGTTTGCACTGAAATATGGAATTAGAGTCCTCCTCAGTTAAGCCAAGGGCACTGAATGTCTTGTCTGTGATCATTTTTGTGACTGCTTGCTGGTCTCTTATGAGGTCTATTGATAATTTTGAGAGGTCTTTCAAGCTAAAGCCCAAGTGGGACTCTAAGTGGTTAATGTATGCGGAGGGAGTTCTGAACTGGGAGGCACAGTCACTACACAGGAACAGTGGCTGGCCCGAGTCTATGTTCTTCAGAAACTTGGTTCCACCTGTCCGCCTGAGTTGGTACTTGACGTTTGCCAACCAGTGGGAGATGGTGGTCATGGAGAGACCTGTAAACTTACAAATATGTACACGCTCCTGAGGACCTAGGTCTGTAATGATGTACTTTCCATCAGGGGTTTCTCGAAGGCTGGACGCAAACTGAGCCTGAAGAATCAACAGATGCTGAGGGTTCCAGTTTGATTGCCTGCCTTTTCTCTTCTGAATGGGTGAAAGATCCTCCAGCCCATCCTCAAAAGCACAGCCATCTGCATCTGACTTTTCGGATATAGAGGAAGGGGTTGACGACTTTGGCGTCAGGCGACCCGTGAGGTTCTTCACCATGTCAGAGATGTCCATTAGAGCATTCTCCCGAAGAGGAGATGAGACCGATTCAGTCAGCGTTGACAAGATGGGTCGGGTGCTGTTTGTGATGCTGCTGTTGCTGATAACAGTGGATGAACAATTGTTTGTGGGCCCATTGCCACTTTTGGACTTCGTCAAGTCCATGGGTTGATCATCATTATTGTCATAATATCTGTTGATGGACTCGACTTGCTTGACCTGAGCTGGATTGTACATGGGCTTTTCCATCATGTTGTTGCTGATCTTGTACAGCATTGCTAGTGGGTCCAGGAGTGGACTGACCATTTTGGAGGCCTTACCCAAATGAGTGTTCATGATAGACTGCAATGCACTAAGAGGGTTGACTAAAGGCTGTTCTGGTGAGTGGTCAGTGATGATTCCTAAATTATCGCAACCATTGCTGACTTGTGTTTTGAGGACATCCGTTCCGTTCTTTACAAGATTATCTGCATGGCTTTCCTTGTATTCTCCTTCCCGAACCAGAACGTGGTCTAGGTCTTTATCTACCATTCCATTCTTTGTTGGCTTGCTAAGGTCACCTGATCTTGGCAGGTCCTCTGATCTTGGCAGGTCCTTCCGGTCTTTGAGGACCGGAGAGGGTAATTCAGCAGTGAGATGTTTGGAAACACGTTCAATTGATTTTTCATCCCGGTCTTTCTTTGAAGGGATTTTTCCTGTTACTTTCTCCACTAACTCTTCCATTGCTAGGACGTTGCTTTTATGGTTTGGAGGTGGTGATGGGCTGCTTGGAGAATGGATTAGAGTGCTGGAGTCAGAGGTCAAAGATTTCAAGCTGCTGGCGTTGAATGTTGGTTGAATCTGGACACTCTGGACAGCGGGTATAGATGATTTCAAAGAGCCTTGGAGCTGGTAAGCGGCATGAATGCTGGGATATCCACCCCAAGTGGGCGTACCGGTCTGAGCCTTACTGATTGCACTGGAGACTGTATTTTCTAATGACTTGAGAATATCTAGTCCACCTTTAGGAGACTCTTCAAGATCCTCTTCTCTTAGATATTTGTAATGGCTGTGTTTTTCCGTTTTTTCCACCTTCTCAACAGGATCCTCTTTCTCTTGCTTGATTTTTTTCTCCTCAGGTTCCTCCCATTTGTCCTCTTCCAGCTCCTTTCTTTCATCCATGGTGGATGGGTGTATTGGTGAATCAGGTTGGGACTTGATAGTGGGAGCTGGTAGACGTGTTGTTGTGGGTGGAAGAGGAATGGATTGGATTTTCTCTTCCACCACAGGGTCAAACACCAATTGTTTTCCTTTTTTAGAGGCGGAGTTTGTGACTTTGAGAAAATGTCCGGTCACCATCATATGGGCTGTCAACTGTTGCAAGGTGTCATGGGAACTCCCGCACTCCATACACTTAAGAATTTGAGCTTTTCGGGCCTCAAACTGCCAGGTATAACTTGCACCGTTTTGGTAGCCATAACGGTTATTAGCTGTGACATATGGGTTGGAAATCTTCTGATCTTTGGTGGGCGCAGTCTCTGCCAATGGAATGCCAGGGGTGCTGGAGATTGACTCAGGTGAGCAAGGAGACAACAGGTCTTGGAACGCTCTCTTTTTGGTGGAGTGGACCAGCTTTGAGGCAAGAGCTGGCATTGGTTCTTTGAGAGGCACTTTCTGGTAATGTTTAGTTTTGATCATGTGGACACTCAAGTCCTGTAGGGATTCAAACGAGTGGCCACAATACATGCATTTCAGAACTTTCTGAGCATCTTCTTTGCCCTCCATCTCCATTAAGGATCGCTTCCGTGGCTTGGACCATTTCTTCCCCCTGTCCTCCTCTTTGTCCTTGTTATCATCACGGTAATGGCCTGTTTCATTCATGTGCACTGTGAGACCTACAAGCGTGTCATAGGCTGCACTACAGTCCTTGCATCTGAACTTGCTGGCACCCGTAAACACAGGCCCGTACAGCTTATTGTTTTGCCGGTACAGCTGCACTGTGCTGAAGAGACTTGGTTCAGGCATGAGGTGGTAGGGTGTATGCTGTAAGGTTTTAGCAAGTGCTGCCTGATGCCAGTCATATGCAACACCCCCACTGTTAGCACCATTGATGTTTCCATTGTTGGCATTGTTTAATGTGGTGGCTTTTGTAGAATTGCTGCTCGGCGTCACATGTGTCTTTGTGCTAGCACTGGCATTGCTGCTGCTGCTAGCTCCGCTGCTTGTAATATTACTTGCATGGCTGTTCACAATGCTGTTGTTCCCCTTGTGGCTGCTTGGGGTACTGTTAGTGCTACTAGCACTAACCTGCTTGCTTTTCATAATGTCCTTTGTAATACTCGACCAGGAAGCATCTGAAATCAGGTTTGCATAGACGGCTTTCATCTGCGCCAGGCTGTCCTGCAATGATAGTCCGGCATCTGTCTCCAAGTCCTCAACCTCCTCTTTATCCTGGCCCTCTTTGGAGGAGGTGCTTTTGAAGTCAGCCAGGTGATCACTGGTGTCACTGAGGGGCGAGGCGTACCCGGCATCTGGGTTGGTGCCATTGCTGAGTGGAGAATTCTGGTAGCTTAGCTGTTCACGCCCATCATCTTCTTCATTGCACAGGTACTCTGCGTCCTGACCATCTAAGGAGAGCCCGTCGTCCTGCAGGTGCTCCTCATCGATCTTAGCTGCCTTAAGCTCGTCTTCCGGCACATAGGCTGAGAAAACAAAAGGGAGGGGGGAAGAGAGATGATGAGTCAAGAGCCCCCAAAATGTGCATCTTTAACATGGATTGTTGAATAAGTAAATTCACTTTTACATTTTAGTTGCTTCAAATGAAATGTGGGAAAATGTATCATTGCATGTGCACGTGTGTGTGTGTGTGTGCATGCCTACATGATGAACTTAAAGAGATTTTTTTTGTCAATAGTCCTGGCAGAGGACGCAGGTTTGCAATTATAAAGTGGCAAACATCCATATCTTGACTATGATAGATAGCCCCCTTCACTGCTGAGACTAACAAAGCTATCCTGTGTAACAGCTCAGCAAGGGTAAAGAGGGCAGAGGAGAGTCCTCTAAAGAAAAAATTAGGTATCTAGAAAAAAACAAATCTTTAAAACAGAATAACATACTGAAAAGAAACATGGTAATATCATGGATTTATGCATGGAATTAAAAACTGTATTCTATTATGAATATTGTAATGAAAGCAAAATATATATTTTCAAATTGTAAAAAAAAAGACATCCATTTACATCCAATACTACAAAATTACCCCAAACCCCACCCCTTTGTTTACAAACATGTCATTCTTAAATATTAACCCCATTTAGACTACTCTCTCTTGCTCTTTCTTGTCCTCCTTTCCCCTGTAGTTAGAGGGCACAGACTGTGTGTGACATTGATCCAGTTCTCTAATGCACTAGCCAAGCTAGACTCCTCTGAGTGTGAGATTGCGTCTAAGTTATTGCCAGGGATGCAGCACGGGGTGCAGCTTGCCTCAATGCTGTTGGCAGAGGCGATGGAAGTTCTCGCAGCGAGTCATGCTAAAATGCAAGTGGAAATGGCATGTCATGTTGTCATGGTCCATGCTGTACTAACTCTCAGGGAGTCAAGAGTGTGTGCAGCCACAGGGGAAAAAGAGAGAGTGAAATAAAAGACAAGAGGATACATAACCATCTTTAGTGCACCTTCCTTCTAGGTGATTAGCAGGATTAGTTTTTGTGTTACTTTCAATTTTGTCAAGATTTTTTGTTTGCAAATGTTAAATATTAAAAATAAGTGTTTAATTAGAGCAATTTTGAGTCCAATTTATGTTCTAGGTAATGAAGCCAAAAATAATGCCTAAATAACTGCTTGAAATGTGCATTTAAGAGATAGTTCATCCAAAAATAAATTATTTAAAAGCATCTACATGTTGCTCCAAATCTGTATAACTTTGTTGCAGAACGCAAAAGATGATTTTGAAAATGCCTCTATTTTTTTTTTCCCCCATGCAATGAAAGTCAAAGTGGTCCAGCTTTGTTTTGGAGCCCACTGGCTTTCATTATTTGGACAACAACAGTTGAATCATTCTTCAAAATATTTTATTTTGCGTGTAAGTCACATAGGTTTGAAACAACATGAGGTTGAGTAAATTGTGAAAGACTTGTAATTTTTGGGTGAACTATCATTTTAGGAAAAGTAAATAGTGTCATTTTGGATTTCATATTTATGTTTATTTGTACTTTATTGGCCACCCTGGCCTCTAAACATTGGCATTGATGTCTTCCTCCCTTGTCGATATTTTGACCAAAAGGAATTGATAAGAACCAGTTAATGCATTGATTTTAGTGAAAACAGCATCGGCCACGAGTGCATGTTTCAGAAATACACATTCATGCTTATTTGTGAAAACACAGCTATTTTTGCTCTGCGTATAACTGCTAAGTGCACATTTATTTCTAAAGGTAAAAAGAGGATACTGAAAAATGTTGCCTACGCAACACACTAGAAAATGCTTATTTTCCTCGGCTAAATGTGTGGTAATAAGATGTACTGTCAGATGTATTACATTAGGGGAAAGGAACAGAACAATAATGTTCACAAATGTAAGGTTTCATGTTTCAGCCACAAAAAGCTCCTTCACTCTATTGTGTGCCGACAGAGCTATGACAGAAAAAAACAGAGTGATAGCCCACTGTCGGCACCCACAGCTGCAAGACAAAAAGAGCGAGAGAGGGAGAGAGAGAATGCTACTCGTTTAATTCGCTTAATGAAAAGAGAATAAAGGTCCATGAGACCAAGTGCTTAATGAGGAGCGGTAGGATTAAATTCCTGTTTCATCAGCTGGTTTCGATCTGCAGTGGGAGATAAACAAAATGAGCTCTCCGTCATCGAAACACATCAAAGTACCTCTTTCGAGCGTGCTTGAATGTGTGTGTGTGTGTGTGCGCGCAAGCATGCATGCATCTTCACAGCATGTCCAGCTACAAAAAAGCCTCCTGTTCACTTTGTGAGTGGTATTGTTACTATCAGCCATTTTGAACACAACACGAGGAGAAAAGCCACAACAACAGCCCGCACAACTGTGAAGGCAATGGGAAGAGACAGAGCAGGAAAAGAGGGGAGCAGTAGAGGAGATGGGAGTAAAGAGAAGAAAAAGAGACAGGCAGCGCTTGAAGAGTTGTTCCTTTATCTCAGCGAGCCACCAGGAGATGTCTGTCCGAGATGCCAAGATCCGTCTCGGTGGTTGAAGCAGATGTGCTGTCAGCTTCAAACGGCGTGCAGCTGAGCACACGTAATCAGAACGGACTCCGTACCTGATGTTTGTAAGGTGCCATTTACAGCTGCGTGGAGGAAGCTGTAGGGGCGTGAACAGCTGGGAACGTGGTGTATGTGGTGTTCCCGTTACTGGGATATTCTTAAACGACGCCTTCTGATCCGGAGGAATCACTGATTCCACCTCAAACTCTCCGATGGATTTCAATCCGTCAATTCCTCGGAGAAATCAAGTAGGCGGCGTAAAGCGAAAGGGATTTGGTGAAATAAACATTACGAACTGTCAAATAAATCACTTATCCAAATATCGCTTTAAAAAGAAATGTTCAAGCCGCAACACGGTTCAATGGATTGAAGCCCTGATAATTCCCTCAAGTCACTGCAGCATTTAAGACAGCTTATCACGTTAAAACAAAGAGAGAAGTTTTTCATCTTTGCTGTAATTACAGAGAGGGTGATAGAGGGGCAGAGAGAGAGAGAGACAGAAAAGTGAGACGGGGGGCGAAGAAGAAAGCCAGAACGAGAGGGCTTTTTTCGCAAAGAGATGGGCAGAACCTGACACTAAATCGAGCGCGTCTTCTCAGCCCCTGACACCGCGTGGCATCTGACAGGCATGCGCGTTGGCATGTCACTGTCCTCGCATCAAGCCGTCAAACACGACTTGGCAATTTTTTGCCATCTGCGTCAAAAAAAAAAGGAACCCGCCAGACGACGGCAACGACAGCTCACACTTAATAACCCAATCAGAAGTTTGACTGCTGACATCTCTTATCGGGGGCCTGCTTTTAAACATCACGCCGAACAATAAGAGAGGGATTAAGAGGAGAGGAGGGGGGGAGGGGCTTGTTGTGTTTGTCAGTCAAAAATAAGCCTGCATTGTACTGTCGGGAGAAAACGACACAGATAAGTTGTTAAGAATACACACAATTAAGCGAATCAATAGTTTCTATAAAAAGAAGATGCTTTTGATGCGGAGGAGAACGAGAAAGAGTTTGATTTACTGAGTGAAGCAGGCACTTTCCTCGGATACCGTACAAAACAAGGCTTGAAACTCTTCACATTTCGTTTTCTGAGGTTTGAAATCTTACACAAGCACGCATTTACATACACACACATATAGATACATGTATATAAAAACACAATTAATTTACAATTATTTAGATATAAATTATAAACGTACATGTCTATTTACATTACATATTATTTACAATGTAAGTTGAGACACCAGTTCTGTTTCAGCAAATCATTTAAAACTATGACAAGAATGATCCCATCTAATTAATATTCATGAGCCAAGCAGGCTGATAAAATGTAGAATGGGCACCTTTCCCACCCCAAACAGTTTTAAGATCGGTCTTACGCCCATGTGCTTGCGTGTGTTCTTTCAAACACAACACACCAGAATGGAGACTCAAGAACAAAGGTGTGTATGTTCTTGAGTGCCCACCAACATCTAAAACGATCAGCCAGAGCACCAGGGCACTGTGCTTGTGTGCATGTATGAGGTGTGCGATATGTGAGGTGTGCGTGTGTATGTGTGTTGTGCAGGAGAGCGTGGCCATCTGTGTCCAGAGTGGAGCTGTCACTGTGGCTGCTGAGATCTCACTGATTTTAGACAGGTGACACAGCAACGGGACATGAGCAGGGCATACACACACACACACACACACTCACACGAGCAGAGCTCACCGTCTCAGCCAACAAAGATCAGCCGGAGAGTGAACCTTCTTGCTATAGACACCCATGACGCCACACATACAAACACAGCCAGTGCCAGCTCTTAGAAACACCACCCACATACGAGCACTCGAGCGTTAAGATTCACATACAGTTGCCCAACAAACAGCAGAGAATTAGCAAGCCGTGACTCTAGACAAGATTGAATTGTTTCTACAAGCGAAACTCTGAAAATGCACATTACACCTCTATTTATTATTAGAGTTGAAATAACAGGAAATGAGACACAGACAAGATTCGAACCCACATTTCCCAGATGCGCCCCAGAGAACAATGCTAACCACTAAATGAGAACTGGCCCCCAGACTGAGCCTGGTTTCTCCCATGTATTTTTTTTTTCCTCGAAAAAATTGAGCTGGATGATCAAACTTGTGCAGAGCTGCTCTACAGCTGAATCAACTTGGCTTCGTATTTGACGAATTTTTGCAACATACACGGTTATTGAATTTAATTGACACTGAACTCACTATTGACTTCTGTTGAGCTGATTATAGTTCAATTGAACTTTTTTCATAATTGATGACCTTTACAGTTATTGAACTGAACTGATTTGAGCTGAAAAAGGCACTATACAGCAGAATTTGAATGTCTTGTATTTGATGACTTTTGCATTACTGTTATTTTCCTGTTTATTACTGTAAAGCTGCTTTTAAATTCTGAATAGAGTAAAGTACTTATGTTGCTTTAAAACACTGGCTATGAATGCAGCTTGCTATGTTTTAGAACAGAGTGATTTTGGCAGCCAAAAACATCTGCTGTTCTTCAAAAACCCATCCTTTCCACCGCTTCCAAGCAGTCCGCTTGACAAAACCAGGTCTGTTTGATTGGGCTGGCTGGTGCACTTGAGAAGTGTCAGGCCTAAGTGTTCAAACTTGAAGAGGGGAACGAGAATGCTCGCAGACAGAGCGCAGATGCCGATGGCCTCTACTTCCTCGACTGTCACTGTGCGGCCCACCGTCGCCTCCTTCTCTCCCCCGCCTCCTCCTCCTTATTTATTTATTTTATCGAGGAGGAGAGGGGGCAATCACTACAGTCATTTGCACTACTAATGTCCAATTCTGCCTTCCCTCAGTCGGCTGATTTAGCCGGTCAGAGTGGTTTTGGAGTGTGCAGAGGAAAGCCGCGCCGTTTACCCGACATTTTAATGGGAAAACTGGCAAGTCTTATTTGGCTGGCCGATGTGGTTTGTCACTGGGTCTCCATTACATGCCACTCAACTTTGATGCCTTTGGACAGGGCTGATCAAACCATGTCTTTTGACCTACGCAGCACGCTGAAGGCAGACAGGGAGAGAGATGGAGAGAGAAAGAGAAAAGGAGGAGGGAGAGGGGGGCAGGACACTGAAGGCTGTAAATAAAATGACATTATTATTTCCTCTGTCCTATCATGTAGAAAAGCCAATTATGGTAATGCTCTGCATGTCAGTGAGAATGCAGCAATCTCTCTCTCTTTCCCTCTCCCCCTTTTCCAGGGCAGTTAAAACAAGGCTTCGGTAGCATGATGCTGTCTGCCCCAGTCCACTTATGGCCTGCTGCAATCTGGCAGGGCTGTCTGCAGAACTGGCAACGGAAACTGCACTGTTTCTAGAAATGAATGCAAAGTGTGTGTGTTACAACATATCACATCTACTGGGTGAAAAAACAAAAAAAAACTAAGTAAACAGTAGACAATATGCTATGTAGCGATTTGTGGTTTCTAAGACAAGTTAAAAGAGTCCAAAATGAATATCTTGTTAATGCGATGTAAAAAAAAAAAAAAAGTATAATATATATATAAAAAAAATAAATTTCTTACCAGTGATGAAACGGCATATTACATATATTTACCACAATAGGGTTTAGTGTTTTCTATTACATATCTACACAGGTCAATACATACCTGCATCCTCATACATTTGTAATATATTCCTTGGGTGGCATAATGCAGATATGATTGCACATTAGTGACAAACTATGCAGGTCATTATGTAACTTACATCCTCATACAGGTTTCTAATGTTATCATTTGGTGGCATAATGCAGAAATTATTCAACAGAGTAAAACATTTTAGGCATCTTAAGACTTCTAATAGTAAATTATTAACTGAGGTAAAGGTCAGGAGTCACGACAGATGTTTTCATTGGTTAGGGAGTTGATCAATCACATCACTTCTTCAGTGAAGGTCAGACTATCATTTTTACAATTCAATTTAAACCATGTATTATGTTGCCGTTCCATGCAAGTAACTTTGTTTTAATTCATCTTCAATGCCAATTCTTACTCCCATTTATCGCTTGGCAGTGGTTCATTTTGGACCCTGCCTGTAAACCCTTTTTGCATTCACTTTCTTCATTCCGTTTATTCAGAACTGTGAATAATGATCGTTGTTTCTATTCTGTGGACACACGTTGATTGATGGCTGCTGTTCAAAGTAATAAGGGCACCGTGGAGATGGACAGGTTTCTGAGGGGGCTTTGGCTTGTAGATCTGACCCCCACCCTCTCTCTCTCTCCCTCTAGCCCAATGTGAACCTACGAGAGGAGAAAAGCCTTCACATTTTTCACCATCTTCCACACAATCGTCCTCTTTGAGGACTTCCTTTGTGCTCTGTCTCCGGGCTTTTTTTGGCCCTTTTCTCAGCGAGACACATCTAACTTTATTACAGACTAAACAAAAGAAGGCTTTGAAGTGCAGACGGGCGTTTTACACGGACCCTGCCCACCTCTCCGTATCCGCTGACAGTGATTTGTGCTCCTGCGGACACTCTAGAGTAGGCTCTCTGAATTAATATCTGCTTTGCCTCTTTAAGCATCTCTTGTAAAGGCTGGCCCAGCCCCCTCCCACCATCCTCCGTGTGGAATAGGCCACCATATGGCGGAATAGCTTCAGGCCCCTGAAGAACTGGTGTGGCATTCCATTCTGCGCTCCAAATTCATCTTTTTGCTTTAGATGCTTCTGGACGAGTATGGATGGAGGTATACAAGTAGGGCAACAGACCGTTCCATTAAAAATATTGAGAATTACATTAAATAATCAGATAACTGTGCACTGATGACAACTGGGATTTTAATGACTGATATATATGTCATTAGTTCAGATTACATTAAATTCCTAGAAAATTACTTGTTTTTTTTTTTACAGTTATTTAGATCTGTAAGATGCATTTAATGCTTGGAATTTCAATATTTTAGAATACTTGGGCATGAAGTATATTAAAAAAATTATAATATATTGAAGAATAAAAACACTGTTGTTCATTAGCCCATGGACTATTAAAAATGATCAAGTCTAGTTTTACTCATGCTTTCTGTATCCCTTTCAATTAAAAAAAAAAAAAACGTTTTTGTTAAGTAAATGAACAAACTAAAATACTACTGTGTAAATGCTTTCACCTCACCTTGCACTGACACACTATATCACCACTCACGCGCTAACACACACAGACGCGCACACACGCTCCAATGTCAAGTCCATACTTATGCAAAGTGCGGCCTACTTTGTCATTTAATTTTTAAAAACCCTAAGGTCGTATAACACACTTTCCCTGTCATTTGCAAGTACATTAACTCGGTGGCCATACGACAGCCAAATTATGCTAATGGGCTGCTAAAATGGGTCATATAGACAGTGCGTTTTACATTAGCTTCAAACAATAGGGAGGGAAGAGCAAAGCAGAGGTGACAGCAGCACCGGGGGAGTGAGACGGGGTCTGTCTCCTTTAGCCGCCGTTACGTCCTCATTCAGAGCAGCCTGTAAATGGACATCTCACGGCTGCACAAACCACAACAAGGCGTTCACGTCCTGTCATCCCCAAAGACTGCTGAACGGCGATATCAAAATGCTTGCTGAATAATGAAAGGGCTCAATTAACGAATTATTAACAGCAATTTACTTTACTTAGGTAATACACCCTGCAAGAGTATGCAGAGGTCAGACTTATTTTAAGGAGAGGAAGCTTCGCAAGTGCAAAGCTAACGTTCGCTCAGCTATTTAAATATAACATGAATAGATGTGCAGCTTGTAGAAAAAAAAAAGGAAGAGAAACAGAAAAGAAATGTGCAGTTTACGTTTATTTAACACTTGACCCTTAACTCAAGATAAAACAAAATTACAACTGCCTGAAAAAGTAGCCTAGGTAGCACAAATTAGCACACATGCTACTATAACACCTCCGCTAGGCCAGAGATTTAACAAAAAAAAAAAAAAAAAAAAAAAAAAAAAAAACCTCACTTTAGTTAAAGCAATCCAAGTGCATTATTGGATAAAATTGTCAATAAAACAAAATACACTTTTAAAATGCATTTAAAAATGCAAAAAAATCCAGCACACCAAGGCTCTTCTGAGTCTGATGAAGAGCCTGTGTGTCCATTATTAAATTTTTGCATTTTTGGAGCCTTGGTGTGCCAATTTTTTCTGTATCTTATTATTTTCTTTGTCAAGCACTTTGGTGATGTGTGTGCTTTGGTCCCATTTTTGCAAAGCACAAAATGTGGAAACTGAATGAAAAAAATCTTTGGTAAAAAAATGTATTTAAAAAAAATCATCTTTTATTACTGGATATTTGTCAATATAAAAAGGTTGAAACTTTTTCAAACCATTTCATTTATGCTAAATCATTTATCACGTCTACAAAAAGAATTCAAAACTGACTCTCAAAAACTTGAATTTTTCAAATAATGACCTATTATTTACACCTTATAAAGCTACTCATAGATTAAAAACAAAAAAAAAAACATTCATATTCACAAGAAATAAGACATAACATGTCAGACATGCACAGTGATATCTTCCCGATTGTATCACTAAACTTATTGTTGTGGAAGTTAGAACATTATTGAAATTGGAAAGATTGCATTTAAATAAAGTGCTAAAAAAACCCAAAATAATAATTAAATTTTTGAAATCCCAAAAACAAGGAAGAAGCAATTAAACACAAAAGATGAACAAAACAAGTTAAGCTACTCTAATATATCCTTTTCCCATCACTTTAAATTCATCCTAGGGGTCAGAAAAGTTCCCTTAAGTGAAGAATCATCCCAAGATGTTTCCAGTCTGACTGAAGCAGCTGTGCTGTGTGTTATTGCGCGAGCTCCACACAGTAAATTACGGAGAGCCGAGTAAACAAGGAGAGGCTAAACGAGTGCATGTTAGCTAATTAAACAGCACTCATGATTGCTGAGTAATTGAAGGTGCCTCAATCTTCACCTGAATACTTCCACAAATAATTACCTTCTTGTAATTAGCGTTGTTCATAGAGTGTTTGCGTGCGACACGCATCTGATACACACGTGTGTTTCAGATGGAATTTAAGGAAGATATCATATCAAATATTTGAGTGGCTTGGAAAATTAATGAAATTGAGGTAAATTAATGTTTGTAAACAGACATTTTGTTTTATTGTAAATATATTTAATTCATGAACTAATGTGAAAGGCTACGCTAGCATTCTGACGAGAGAAGAACAAATATAACAGGCCTGATTTCCAAGGGTTCTGCTTGATCCTGAAATCTGAGGGGTGAGAAGAAGAAAAACCCTGCATGTGCATTGCAATCAATAATGACTTCAATAAGTGATTTTCCAACCTTCCATGAAGCGGTTTCTAATAATCTCCTCAGCTGTAAAATAAACACAAATATTTCATATTGTTTGTTTATCCTCAATCTCCTGCTGCTTGTTCCTGCATTGCAGTGCTTTTTCCCCCTGTTATTATATATTTCTTGCTTTGTCTGTCTTTTTTTCCTAATCCAGGTTTGGTCATAGAGGTTGGCGAGCCGTCGTGCCGTCAGGCGCAGTCAATAAATCACCTTTTGCCGTTGTCATAGAGGAGCAGCCCAGCCGTGAGACAATGGCCATTATATCCTAAGCACTGCAGTCTCGTCCCCATCTGGCCCTTTATGGGGAAACCACTCTTTCGGTAAAAAAAAAAAAAAAAACGCTTACGTTCGGTCATGCAGGTTCAAAAGCTTCACTAATCCTGAGCTAAACCTGAAGGTTTGGAGTCAAAACACACGCCGCCTGTATTTTGCGCCTCCGCTACGCTGTGCCCTCGCCGAGAAACAGATAACACGCCATCCACCCTGGCGCTCAGAGACACAACAATGTCAGAACAGACAGAGAACCCCCATGCGGAGGGAGCTATGAAGGAAATGGAGAGAGAGAGAAAGAGAGAGCAAGAAAACGAGGATGAAGGAAAGAATTGTTTTTTTGGTCTCTTTAAATCCCCCAGCACAGTCTCTCCACTAGGCCATCACCTGAGCCGAGTACCTGACAGAAAACTCGCCAGCCCAAACACACACAGCAGCTGCTCCCATTGCCTAGCAACTACCAGTTGATAGATGATCCTAAATATGGATAATTACCATAAATCAGGCTGCTCGGAAAGAGAAAAGATGAAAAACAGTAGAGCCTGCAGTACGAACGCTGTGCGACCCTCATCAACACGATGCTGTCTTTCTCGGCTCTTCCCTCATACTCTTCCTCCCTCATTCCTGTCAGACCGCCGAGAGCTTTGGTTCTAAAAGACAACTTTACCCCTCGAAGGCCTCAGACGTCAACACCAATCACCGTTGAGGAAACATGAGCATTTAAACACAAACTTTACATTGGAGCCGTGGCCAAGTGGTTTGCGACACACTGATCCTTGGTTCTCATGTCAGTAATTTGAATTTGAATCTTACTTGTGATGTTTCTAACCCTGTTACCCTATTATTTATCAAAGTAGCAAAACATATATATATTTTAGCAGGAATGTGATACACGTGTTTGTTGGTGTTGTGCTATTTATCATGAGCTAAAGACTTCCTGTCAAATCTGTGACTGAAATGCAGCTGTTTGGTGAGAGGTGGGTTGTTTGTAATCTAATCTGGAGTGAATCAGAGGAAAACCAGCCGTGAAGCAAGGCTTCGTTCAGCACCTGGGAGTGCGGCGAGGAGAGCGTCCAGCAATCGCTCAGTGTGATAGGTTCCTAACTCTGAGGAGTAAAATATGACTGCAGCAAAGTACAAACAGGGTTTGATAGCAGATCATAGATTACGGTCTAAACCATAACAAAAGTGATTGCGATGAGCGCACTTTGTCGAAAAAGTTTCTTGAAAGAGGACACTTCTGATGAATGGCCGTAATCAACATGCGACTACAGAAAATAATTCATGTTTAAAAAAAAAAAACCTACAGGCTGAATCCCGGGAAGCAGGACAAAGAAAACAGTGAATGAGGGAGGGAAAAGAAGATGGTCAACTGAAAGAAAGACAGAAAGAAATAAAATGGAGCAATAAAGAGAAAGAGAATGGCAAGACGTCACACAGAGGGACAAGAAAAAGTGAAAAGGACAAAAAGCACCTCCTCTCTCAGGCCGTGACCTCACCAGTTCAGTCTAGCTGAGTCTGGTTGCACAATTACCCATCAATCAAATGTGCCAGTGCCGTCATCCCACCCCTCAGCTAACGCACACATACATACCCAGAGCCTGACCCTTCCCTGACCGGGAAACCCTGCACATGCAAGAGACAAATATGGGCACCAGCCATTCGGCGGACATCCCCGGACGCACACGTATATATACATACAGCGAAACCACAGAGATCCTGTAGGATACAGGCAAATATGGGCAGTTAATGTTCATTGGAGAGCCCCTTCACACAAATAACACTCTGGAACATTGCCTTTCAACATCCTGTAATGCTATACGAGTACAGAATTAAAAACATTATTCCTGATTTCCTTTTTTATATGATCTGTGATGGAAGCCCCTGAGGGTCAGCTCACTGTAAACTTTAGCAGCTCTCTGAAGACCAGACTGTTACTACTAGATATCAGGTTGCGCTCCAAAGAGCATCTCTACGCTGGGGAAAAAAGGGGCCGGCGTCATAAATAATCCTCCATACCGTCCCATAAAACAGACGGCTCTGCTCTTCTCTCTACAGTCTACCCTTCGCTCCCTAAACGACTAAAAAAAAATAAGTGTCTGATGTCATCCGTATTGGCTTGGTTGTTCGATTCATGCCTGCTCCAAGAGGAGATTGTTGGTGTTGCATTTGCCCTTGGTCTGCTCGGGGGCAACTGTTAGCTCAATGACATCAGTGAGTTAGGCAAGAAAAAAAACAAAAAAAAAACAGATGAGCCAGAGGTAACGTCACAGTATTTGTTGTGCCAAAATGCTACAAAAATATTATTTGAAATAAATAGAAAATAGTTAATGCCAACAATAGCTCAACTGGCAGAGAGCATGGAGCTAGCAACGACAAGGTTACTAGCTTTGAATACCAGGGAACAAACATACTGTTAAAATGATTATCTTTAAAGCTACACTGTGTAATATTTTAAGTTGATTTTTAGCAAAAAAACACTTGTTCTTTCAAAATTATACATTCGCATTAATGTGTAATCACTTCAACCAACTAATTAAGTATTCTCGTAAGTGTATAATCTGCAATTTAGAATACATACGAGCGAGTCACTCGAATGGCGACAGCCATGTTGCGCATCCATCTTGAAAATACATTAGCCAAAGAGGGACATACCTGGAAATTCAAGCTTCGCCTTTCACGTTTTTACACTCAGTGGCACCGTGACGAATGCGAGGGGGAGATTACTCATGAATGCCGGCAGATTTGAAATAATACGGCCACCGTAGGAGTTAAAACGCCCTCGGAATGGGAGGGGCTAGAAAGTAATATTCAGTTGGTAGTCACATACAATTTCACCGCTAGATGGGAGAAAATCCTACACAGTGTAGCTTTAAAGCACTGTAAATCACTTTTAAAATAAATAAATAGAAATAAATAAAACAAATAATAAAATGTATTTGTTTATAAAAAATTTGGAAAATCAACGGTTAGAAAGGATTAGGAACGAAATTTGAACCCACATTGCCCACATGAGCACCATAGCTTAAGGCATCAGAGCACATGCACTATCTGCTGCAACTGCTCTATATTGTGAACATTTCACAATAAGAAAGTTATGTCTTATAGAATATCCCACCTTCCTAACAAGAGATGAAAGATAACTAGATAAAAGCAGCAAGGAAAACATGTTGCTGGATCTAACATTAAGCCTCACCTCAGCGTGGACACATTGAGAGACTGAAGCTGAGGGATGGAAAATGATAAATTTGTTGCTTGGTGTCCCGAACACTCTTCTCTGACCCTGGGCCCAGCCACACAAAGAGCTGGAGACTCTTTCTTTTTTTCCAGAAGCTTCTGTGACGGGCGTGAAAGTGGGCTGAGAAAAGAGCGGAGTGTATGGAGGGTCCTGAGAGGAGCACTAAATCACGCAGAGGCCCACATCACACACAATCAATAACAACACATCAGAGAGAGAGAGAGAGAGAGAGAGAGAGAGAGAGAGAGAGAGAGAGAGAGAGAGAGAGAGAGAGAGAGAGAGAGAGAGAGAGAGAAAAAGAGAGAGAGAAAAAGAGAGAAAAAAAGTGCAAAAAGCTCATCCCTCAACACAACATGATATTCCCAGGCAGAAGCGAAAGCATAGCAAAACTCGCTAAACCTTCCAGAAACAAACGACCTCTCCTTCCGCTCACACACACACACAATTAAACTTTCACAGCCTTCCAATTGCCCTCTAACAATACGCCTTCCCCCCATCTCCGCTCTCTTGTTCTTCCCCTGCACCTAAATAATATTCACCATGATAAATGATGCCATAACTCCGATATCCACAATCAATCTGGCCTTTAAAGACACATCCATCTTGTGTAATGTTGATGGGGGACTCAGTCAAACGGAGAGACGTGACTGCTTTGCTGACCTGAGAATGGTGGGGGTGGGTGGAGGGGGGGGGGACCAGCGGCCCCACTGACTGATGCCTGTCAGCTCACATCTGGCTGCAAAAATAAATTAGGCTTATGAAGACAAATGAAAAGGCCTGCCCCGCCACCGCGAGGGAGGGAGGGAGGGAGGGGAAAGTGAGGAGAAGTGGAGGGGAGAGAGAAAAGAGAATTTGTGAAAGGAAGAGCAGCAACCTGCTGAGAGAGAGAATTCCTCCTAAAGGGAAGATGACGTCGTACGGCACCACGTACAAATGCAGATTTTTATTAATTTAATCTTGTTCTTTCCCATCTTTTATTCATGGTTTTCATATCCTGAGGAAACGAGCTTACAAACGACCTGCGAATAAAGAACAAACTAATTAGTTCTAACTAGTTCGGAATGGAATGAAGATTCCACTAACTTGGAATGAAGATTCGTACTCTGGACAGATGGGAAGGAGGGAATGGAATCATCCATATTCCTTTTTGCACTATGACTTAATGTATAATGTAAAAGATTTGCACACTGAGTAAAAGATTCACATTCAGAGCAAAAGAATGGTACTCAGAGAACAGTGGTCCTTGGAGTATGAATCTTTTGCTCAGACCACGATTCTTTCTTTCAACACACGAATCATTTGCTCAGAACATCACCCACATGGCTCAATGTATAAAAAATGTGTACTCTAAACAAAAGCTTCACATTTAGAGCAAAAAAAGGTATTTTGATTTTGAATCTTTTGCTCAGAGCACAATTTTTTATTTGTCTAAGCAAATTATTCGTGCTCCGAGGAAAAGATTCATATGAATAGTTTGCTCTGAGCAGAAGATTCTTATTGAGAGCGAGCCAGATTCAACTCAAAGCAGAAGATTCATACTTGAAATAGAAGACTGGTACTATGAGTACAATTATTTTCTTTAGACCACAAATCTTTTGCTCAGAGCAAAAGATTCGTACAGAGAGCGGGCCAGATTCAACTTAACATCACCCACATAAGCAACATGGCTCATTGTATCTAAAGATTCACACTCAAGAGGAGAAGACTGGAGCCCAAAGTACAAACTTATGATCAGAGCATGAATCATCTGTCCAGAGCAGATTTGTTCTGAGGGAGTAGACTTCGCATCTCAATAATCTCTATTTGCCAACTGCCATTACTCCACTTTGTTGTTTTATGGATCTTTACATTTAATAATAAGGATGTTATGCATCTCATTCAGAGCATATGATTGGCAAAAAGATTCATGCTCAGAACAAAGATCTGTACAAAGTTTCATACTTCGTAAACAAACTCGCAAACAGAATCTTTCCTTCGACGTTCTCTCTGGGTGGGGAATGCAAAAATTCCCATGACAGTCTCTGCGTCATTAAATGTTTACAGCGCGAGGATCATTACACACCACATATTCAGAGCTCGTTTAAGGGGTCTAAGGTCGGCCGCGCAGCGCTGGAACCTGGAGCTCAGAGTCTGTGGAATTCATCTATTCCCGCCCCTCAGAGTGAGAGACAGAAAGCACATTTTGAGTGATGGTTGAATGTGCCCTGTAGAGTAGTACACAGCGGTGTGAACTATATTTGACCCCTCTCCTTCCCGCTCTCTCTCCTTCTCAGCTGGTGCAAGTAGACTTAAGAATGAAGTTTGCTCGAAATGATGAATGGATTCCAGCAGAGCAACGCTCGCGCAATATAGGATATCTGAGATCTTCAGCTTCATTACGCCGGGTTTAATCACTTCAAATACACATGATTCCGTAATTAACGCAGGAATTATGCGGTTGAAGAGTAACTACTGCAAAACAGCTTTTGGGAAGGATAGTACACGGTAAAAACGTTGAAACCAGAGCAAGAGAGAGAACGGGAAAAAGAACAGCAAGTTGGTGTGTAGATGACAGAAATATTACAGACCCATTTTTTGGCAACAGGCGAGCGGCGAAAAGGTGGGAGGGAATTGTGTGTGAGAGAGAGTGAAAGAACGAGAGAGATGGATTATGTGTGTGTGTGTGTGTGTGTGTGTGTGTGTGTGTGTGTGTGTGTGTGTGTGTTGTGGATAAGGGGGAATGAACTCTCCCAGGCTTTGTCATATGAGTTTTCCCAAGCTCTGGCCCCTTTGATAAATGACACATGTCATTCTGTCAGAGTGTGACAGTCCAGCTGGGAGGGCCTCTGATGTATGGCCGCACTGCAAAAGGAAATCAAGCTTTTCTGGCATGGACACAGACCATGCCCTTTATATAAGGTCCCTGCTTTCCTACATGGCTGTTTTTTCTTCTCCCATTCTTTTCTCCTCTTTTTTTTTTTTTTGAACGTGAAAAGAGAGCCTTTTATGAGCAAGGACATATAGCTGAATTTGTAGATTGATTTAAGGTTTGTGGTGGGGGAATAACAAACCCAGGTCAGATGGATTATGGGTAAAAGGCTTTAATTCCACAGCTCTGGGTTTTCTCTTTACCTGAGAGGATACAAACAGACACAATATCACTACTAGTACCACTACTAAGAAACAACCGAACTGTACTTGGAGAACGACACGCATGATAAAAACATCAAATGGAAATGTGTCTATTCTAGTCTTCGTTGACAAAAACCAAACATCAGAGGAAGTACTAGATAAATACTCAAATCAGCTTCATTGTCTTTACAGCTGTGACCTAAATTTAGTGTGAGAAAAGAGGATACTGTGGAAAGGAAGACGGAGAGAGTAAGGGAGGGAGAGAGGGAGATACATTTTGTATTTTGTTAGTTGACAGTTAGCAGGAAAAGCTCAAGGATGGACGTAGGCAAGCCACATAAAAATCGTTTGTACAGACTAATGTTGTTTTGTCCAATGTGTGCAAGGCCAAAATTAATTTGATAAATTAATGGTTTTAAACATGGTAAAAAAAAAAATTATTCTGTTACTGGTGGCTGAACGCATAAATTAGACAAAACATCCAATAAGCACACACAAGGGGCGGAGCTTATGTAGAACTTTTAAACGACGTTAAATTCTGCTGAAATATAATTAAAAACAACAAAACATCTTCATCTGCAAACCTGAACTTTATACAGCCGGTAGATTACAATCAACAGACACCTTAAAAAGACAAAGGAAAAACTTCTGACATATTTTAGTGACAGGAACAGACAGACACTTTTCAGCTCTTACACCACAATAACAGCACTGAGGCAATAAATCTGCCACCGGGCTCAAAAAACACCTCACGCGCACACACGCCATGAGACTGACACTAGACAAACAGGCGGTGAGACAAAAAACAGAACAGCGGCGATGAAGTTGTGGAGAAATCGGCACCTGGACAACAGTTTAGGGAAAAACATACACACAGACACACGCAGTCAAACGGACCCTCGAGGGCGTGGTAGCGCTTTCCTGACCACCTGGGGACCGTGAACTGTGGATGACCCCACGTTTGATTTGTGAAGGGTTAAAAGAAGGAGGGAATGGGAGAATGGTGTGGCTAAATGAGAGGAGAGTATCATTAACCAATGAGTGATGGGTTTTAGACAGTGCTAGCCCCTCCTCCCCACACTATCTGTCTCACAACATTGTCCTAACATTCAGCCTGAGAGCTGCTATTCATTTAAACATCAAAACGCCGCCATTTTGAATGCAAATGGATGGAAACATCACACTCAACCTACAAAGTAGCTCTGGTTCCTCGCCGTCTGGTACTGAAAACTAACTAGGTACAAGGTACAGTGATTTTAAGGGGGCATATCAAGGGAAACTTAAACTTTCCCTCCTTTGTCTATTTAGTATGCAAAACTCTTCCAAAAAAAAAAATGTATACTGCAACTACCTTCCATGTCCACGCAACATCAATTAGAGAAACTAAGTAGAAAAAAAAACAGGTCATTCGGAAATCATCATGGATATGATATCACAACCACTGATGTATGACTGACGACGCAGCAATGACAATTCAGCAACTTGGCCTGTCCTAATGATTAAAAGTGAAAAATGAGCAAAGAGATTAGACAATAATAACACTACACTACTATTCAAAAGTGTCATACTTTCATTCAGCAAGGATGCATTAAATTGATAAAAAGCTACAGTAAAGATTTCTATTTTAAATAAATCTATCAAAGAATCCTAAAAAAATGTTTTCAACATTGACGATAATAAGAAAGGCTTCTTGAGCACCAAATCAGATTTTTTTTTCTGAAGGATCATGTGACACTGTAATAGTAATGACTGCTGAAAACTCAGCTTTGCCATGAAAGGAATAAATTACATTTTAATACGATAGAAAACAATTAGCCTAGTTTACACTTTAATAATATTTCATAATATTACTGTTTTAGTGTATATCTAAAAGTAAATTATTGTCTAATAATTACATATTTATACAATTATTTATCCAATTATTTATCAATTAAATGCAGCCTTAGTGAACGTAAGAGACTTTAAAAATCGTATCGACCCCAAACTTTTAAACAGTAGTGTAAATCTTTCTGGTGCTCTTCAGTCATTTTTAACCGAAACTAAAGGTTTTGGCACTTGTTATGTGAACACACAAAAAATATGGACATAATTCAAAAAGATTAAATGGTCCTGAAAAAAAAAAAAAAAAAAAAAAAAAAATCGAATTAGAAATGAATGAGATTAATTTCATCTAGTGGAAGCGTTTGGTACTGCAACCAAACAAAATCTTACTGAAAGCTAATTTTTTGAGATATCAACCTCAAATTCGGAGCACAAGTTGTTTAGATTTATGGCTTTAATTTTCTCACAACTCTAGACTAAAACACGTTTTGGAAAATATATATTTCATGTATAGTATTTTTGTGCATTTTTCATAAAAAAAAATAAATAAAAATACTTCTATCATTTATTTTTGTTTCACTTTAACTTTTTTTTCAATTCAGCAATAATCTGCTAAGTGTTTTTTTAAAAGAGACCAAACTTAAGTCTGTGCTCCAAGGCATTCAAGATTTACGACAGTTTAAGTTGGAAATTTCATTTTCAGGTCTATGCTCAATAAGGTTAACAGATAATAAATGGATCATTACTGTTCCATAAATATAATTTAGCATCATTAAATCCCCTAAAAATACAAAGTATTAAATAAATAATTTTCTAACTAAAATATAGTACATTCATTTCATATGAAAAAAATAAATAAATAAAAATTCACTCAGGCAGCACCAGAGGGTTAAAGGTACAGAAGAAAAAACATGAAATCAAAATTATTATGACCAATTATTCAGTGCATGTAATGTAACAAAAAAAGTAGAGTCCAGGGGGAAATACAAAAAAATAAAAATCTTAACATAAATAAATAAATATACCCCCTGAAAAAATTAGACCTAATAGAAGCCGCTACAGTTTTCCAGAGCACACACTTTGTGCAGCAGCTAGATACACACCCCCCTCCCCATGTGCAGTATTGATGGACGATACTTGAAACAGAGGTATATTTACATGAAAGAAACGACACCTCAGTATTTATGACACGTCCTTGCTGAGGCTCGTCACACGGCGGCTGCTCTGACGGCTCTAAGTAGGGCTGAATTGCGCTGCCATAACCAATTTAACATGGAGAAGGTGCGCTAGTGAAGAAGAGCTACACACACACACACACACACATGCACATACAAAAACACAGCGACACACCAACATATGTCAACACTATGTTTTAGCAGAACATGGAAACTGCTTGTCTCCTATTGTTGGTCAATGAAAAAAATTCCCTGGCACATTTCTTATGCTTTTACTAAATATGATTGACACATCGTAATGTTTTGGTTTAGAACCAGTTTCGGCTTGAGACACTGAAAAGTCGTGACATGTCGGCTCACAAACTCAATCTATAGTAAGATCTAGAATGTCTTGTTGATTTAATTCTTCCAGAGATAGTTTGTCTTGCTTTTATAAAGCTCAGGGGCCTCATTTATAAAACTTTGCGTAGGATTTGCGTCAGAAGTGGCGTACGGATGTAACATAGGACGTGCGTACGCACAGAAATATTCGGATTTATAAAACCGTGCGCACACACATCCTACGCAGTTTTCCCTTAATAAATCACAATCAATTCTAAATGTAGAGCAGCTTTTGCGGCTTCATGTCACGCCCATAGTTGCCCATAAATAGTCTGTGAAACGCCCACAAGTTAATAAGATTGCGAAATCATGGCAAATACAGAGAGGAAAACCAAGAAACGTAACGTCACTCAATGTGAAGTAGAAATTATCGTTGGCGAGGTGGAAAAGAGGAGTAAAATGTTGTTTGGAGGGCACAGTGTGGGCATTACTAATGCCAAAAAGGCACTTGAGTGGCAAAAGGTTGCAGAAAGCCGTTAATGCTGCAGCCTCACAACCTCGGGCCGTGGCCGAAATAAAAAAGAAATGGTCGGACATCAAAGTCGATGTAAAAAAGCGTCTAGCGCTCCATCGCCAGAGGATGAATTGCATAACATGCCAATATTATTGCAGAACATATTTCACTTTTCTTTTTGCAAATGTGTGTTAATTTGCATTTCTGTTGTAATCTTCGTTTGATTTTGTTTGTTTTACACTGCAGATCGATCAAACGGGTGTTCGTGTAGGCTGTTAATTGTAAGACTTGCTTTGTGAAGTCTTCATGTTATTTATGAGAGGCAGTATTGCCATTTCTTTTACACAACGGTCTACAGTTTCACACACTTTCACGTGTTTCTTCCATCTGCCGACGGTGTCGCAATTTCTCATTTCACCCGTTTTTGTGCGTACGCCTGGGTCAGAGTTTGCGTGACGGACCGCACATTTTCCCGTCAAGTTTGCTTTTTATAAATACCAATTATTGCGTAGAGAGCAGCGTACGCCTTCTTTTGTGCGTACGCAACGTTTATAAATGAGGCCCCAGATCTGTTAATGGAAGAGTAAATGTTTGCGTTCCTTGTTTTGAGTCACCTGACTTTACTTCTTTACAGCACATCTGTTCATCTCAAGTTCCCAAGCTCACAGACTTTAGGGGCTGAGCAGAACAAGTCAATGATCAATGATGCGTCCCTCAGTTAAAGTTCCACCAACCGTATGGCTTTCAGTCAGCTGGACAAGGTTAATAGTTGATCCTCATGTGTGTCGCAGCCTCTGTGTGTGTGTGTGTGTGTGTTTGTATGTATGTGTGCACATGCTGAAGTCTAACTGGGAAGCATATGGCTTTTTAAAGAAAGAAGTGGCCAGTAGAGAAGAGGGCAAAAACAGAAAGGGGAGGGGAGGTGGAGACAGATTTGAAGGGGGCGCCCCCCACTGATTTCTCAGACAGAAGATTCAGAGCAAAGCTTAGCACTATGATTGACACTGTCTGGGAGAGTCCGTCTCCAAACAAGCTTTAGGCCTCTTAGAACATGTGGCATTTGGCATTTCAATGTGATTGTGTCCAAATCACTATAAATACCTATAAAGTTGAGTCTGGGAGACTAGTCACGACATGTTCGCCCGTCTATTAAAGGATATGAGGAGGATTTGAATACAGTTCACGTCCCTCAAGGCTTCTGTGCGTGAATGAAATGAAAACCAGACGTTATTTTAGTCGCATAAGTTATTTTTAAACTGATATAAACTCTGCATGTATTTATCAAACATCCTGAAATATGAATGCCAGTGATTCATACTTCAGAGGATGATTCTAAGACTGACTATATAAATCAAAGATTGGAAATAAAATGATATACAGTGAGAAGGATCTGTCCTGTATGTTGACCAAAAAAGAAACTGTACCATTTGCTATATACTTCCCATCAGCCTTATCAGCGCCATAAAACTGGGGACAAAAAAAGGAAAAATTATATTCATTACTTTCCAATGTCCTATCGGTAAAATAAAACACTTCTCAACACAGGGAAAAAATACAGCCACTTGGAGGACCTACCAGCTACTGTCTATGTGTGCAGGCAGGCTTTTATCAATGAAGCTAATAAAAGTGACCCTCCGCAGGAGATGAGGGTGACACGCGGCTCTTTACCTAGCTTTAGGGGTGATGGACTGCAAATGTGGTCTTAAACACACCACGAAAAACGAGCAATGAAAGTGTCAGGGTAAAAACACAGAAAATCAAGGCATTTTGTGCGCCCGTTCGAAGACGGCTCGTAAAAAAAGGGAGCCAAGTCTTTATGAGTGCGATCCGGAGCAGTGCATTATGGGGCTCAATGAGAGTGTCAACACAAGCTGGAGGCTTATCTTTATCCACTCATTGTGTGTCCAGTGGCTTAGCGCTCATAGAGGAGAATCGTAACGCCTCTGATCAAGAGTGGAGGGAGAGGGATCTCCATTCTTACATCGGCACATCAGGGGAACCCAGGGATTAGGTTCACTCTTTAGTTCCTGTAGGTCAAAGGTCGCACTCGAGCAAACACAAATCCCATTCTCTAGCCTGAAGAACATAATCCACCTCTACATATTGGTGAGAGGACGATTTCAGACTTGAGAGTTTGTTGTACTCACCTCAACCTAGCACATACGCAAGCTTTGTTTTCACAGGTGACACGATAACCCAGTTACCTTACAGCTTGTGAAAGTACAGTATTTACAGGAATAGTTCACCCAAAAATAAATACTCTGACATAATTTACTCAGCTCCAAAGCCATATGACTTTCTTTTTTCTATGGAAAAGAAAAAGGTTTTGAAGACTGCAAATCAATATTTTCCAGTTAATTACAATAAATGATGGCTGTCATTTAAATAAATTGTCATTTAATTGTAAATGTACAATTTAAAATGTCTTCTATTTTCATATATTTTAAAATCCATTTTATTCTTATATTTTTGTAGAAACTGACACTTTTTTCAGGATACTTTGATGAATAGAAGGTTCAAAAGAACAGCATTTATTTTGAAACAGAAATCATTACTAACACTATAAACACTATCCGTCATTTCGGATCAATTTAATGTGTCTAAATAAAATAAAAAATAAAATAAAACTGACATTGACCCCAAACTTTTGAACAGACGTATATAAATTAAAAGATTGAAAGCTTCAATTCCTGTTCATTGTAACTAGCCTATATGGAAAAAGGGCATAGAGACCTATTTTTCATTTCTGGTTCTACAGAAGAACAAAAGTAAGTTTGGAATGACCCGAGTGCGAGTAAATGACAGAATGTTAATTTATGGGTGAAATAACCTTTTAACAACTAATCAATCCCAAAAAAAAAAAAATCAGATCTCGCACTGCCACACTTGTTGCAGAGACATGAAGACACCTACAAAGCTCTTGACGATGGCTTTAAAGTTGACTATTAAATAACCGCAGGCATGAAAATAAATGTAGCGAAGGTTCGGTGCTCCTTCACACAGACATTACCCAGAAGCCCCCTATCTGGTCAGCCATAACTCTTGGTAACCAGGAGCACCTTCTACAGCAAAGGGCCATTCATTTAGCTGAAACAGACCACGACATCGCACTAATACTCTTGCCTTTTACAAGCCCCTCTCTCACACACACATACTCAAACCCTATCAGCGTTCATCCAGGGCTGGCCTGAAATGGGGCTGTATTTCAACCCCCACAGAGGTGTTGTACATGTTTGTGTGTGTGGGTGCATGTGGGGCCTAAGAGGGGCCTGTCTCTGTAACGGCCAAGAGTGATGGAAGGCCCAACAGGGCCACTAAGACTGTGCACTAAGATTGTTCTAGACCTCGGGGCCTCGGAGGAAACATATATCCACCTGGCAACAGGGCAGCATGCTATGAATGCGTGTGTGAGTGTGTGTGTTCACGTGTGCGGGCAGATCTAATCAAGGGCTAATAACAGCACAGAAGAAGTCGTTGGCCCTCGTAAATCAATGTGCAAAATAATTGCTAATACACTGGTTATCGATTAGTGTTGGGGCGACTCATTTTCGGAGGCTATGGCTACGAACTAACAAAGTGACAAGGGTAAAGTGTTATTTCTCTGCTGCGCAGACAGCTGGGCTGCGCAGAGGACTGAGGCAGGCAGTAATTCTTAATTGACACCTGTCAGGATAATGACTGCAGTCCCAGCTGCTGCGGGAGAATTTCTCCCCACTCCTGTTCATCTGTCAGCTCTAATACCTTTCTGAGCACCACTCCTTTCTTCTATCGCTCGCTCCATTCTTTTTATTTTTACTTCCCCCTCCCCAGTTTCAGCATTTTTAAACATAACAGTTTACCCACTAAATCCTCGGTTTCCTGTTCGCAGTGTTCTTCCCACAGCCCTTTCTTGGCTTACCGAGTCAAACGTGCAATTTTTAATAAAAGAAATTACATATGCGAGTAATTTTATATAACATTGGGTCTCATTTGCCAAGCGTGCATGAAATATGTGTATGGTGTAACGATACATTCGTGTCACGATTCGATACTGAACTCACGATACTTATCGCAATATTTTAAGCCAAAATAGTTTTTTTTTTTTTTTTTTTTTTTTAAATATTATTTATTGTTATTTTATTATTATCAGGACTTACAAATTACAGATGCACAGACTCCCGGTGCTCGCTATGTCCCGCCTCTCCCGCTATTAATGCTCTACACATGTAAGAATAAACCATCAAAAACTCTTTGAATAATAATACTACTAAAAATAAATGTGATTTGGTGATTTAAATGATGTTTGCGCTTTACACTCCCAAATCTTTGGCATTATATCGTCGCGATATAAAAATGTGAAACGTGAGTTTGGGGGCGGGATAAACGTTTTTCTGACCAATGACAGACGAGGGAAGTGTTTTGTAAACTTGTTTGAAAACAGTCCTTTTTTTTTTTTTGCAATATTGTTTATTGCAGACATTATTTGACCTTAAACAATACAGCGTACAACTTTGGTTTAAGAAAATAATGCAAAGGGAACTGCAGCCAAAAAAAATTTTATAGTTTTTTTTCTCTCTTTCATGTGTTTAGCTGGTCTTTTGTGTTCATGCAGGCAGGATATTTTGAGTTGAGAATACAGTGGTTGATGGGAGGAGGAACAGCGAGTCCCAGGACGTGACTTCCCTGAGTTTGAGGGGGCTTTATGGGTGTTTACTTAACATCATCAAAGAGCTTCCTTTCGTTTCATGCTCATCTGTCAAAATGAATGTTACTAAATATGAACGCATGACCGCAAGGCTTAAACCTTAGTACGCTTGGCCGTCCGTGATAAAATGATGTCAACCATTGAAATATTACATTAAATAAGCTATCTATAAAAATATGCAAATAATCAGACAATGTCACAAAGAGCATCATCCTGTTGAGACGCCACACACTCCTCAGATCCTACAACACAAACATCAAAGCTCAATCTCCTGCTGGCCCGTTATAAACATCGGCACGGTTCTGTTGGCCGAGCCGTTTGTGTTTTATCTGATGAGGATGTATAAGGCGCACCATGAGGAAAACGGCAAACTGGGATGAGAAAACTCCGCCGAGCCTCTAAAAACACCCCATCCTTCCTGTGAGCCAAGAAAAAAAGCAAGGTAAAGCAGCAACAGATGAGTGCAGGGCAGGACAGAGAGAAGGCAGACGTGGGCTCCCCTGGGTACAAGTTGACCTCCGTGTACTCCTCAAGCTTGGAGACTCCCGTTGCTGGGTCATGACTTGAGCTTTTCTCTCTTTTGTCTTTCTTCCCCCTCCCTCTCATCTTTCTGACTCACTGTGGACTAAATTAGCTGAGAAATGAAACATGGGGGATCAAAACAGACAGAAAGAAAGAGAGAGAGAGAGAGAGCGAGAGAGAGAAAGAAAGAGTAAGAAAAAACACAGCTGGCCCTTTTGATAGTTTTGAGTTCCCATAATGCTACAGTACCTCTAATCCAAACCTCCTCTGGTGACACGCTAGCTTTTTGTGGTCCTCTGTGTGCTCATTTTTCAGCAACTATCAGCAGACGCACAAACACACGTCTGGAAGTATTCTTAATTTTAGACTTTACGAAACTTGAGCAAACCAGATAACTCCCAAATGTGTCGAAGCTCATTAAAACCGCAGAGCGGTGTTTACCGCAGACTGTGTGTACCATCACACTTGGCTCATACAAAGTCCCAACATATTTTCATTTTGATCCACTCTTCCCATAAAACCTGTCATCGATCTTCATTAATCAAACTCAACCTCCACGATCTCGGACAAGGGGAACGGCAAGCTCGGGACTCAGAATAACTGGATACGCTTTGATTTCCTATAGGCCACTGGCTTGATCCCCAAATGCAAATTAAACTATTAGTTGTAAGTGGTGGGTCCCAACATGAATATTGACTAAACGGGTCAATGTCACCTGTTAATGACACGAGAGCGGATGAGTCTACCCTCCAGCGAAGCCAACACAAGGTGAGCCCAGATGTCACGCTGCATTCTCACGTCTTTCGGGAAGATTTATTTTCTTTGCTAGCAAGAAAATAGGCATTAAAGAAAGAGAGACAGATAAAACATGACGTCTAAATGTCCCCCTATAGATTTATTTCTATAATTTGCTAAACAAATGGTGACAGTCAACTCCTATCTTTTAATACAAATACATCACAAATTGAGAAATGATAATCCAGTATACTTCACATTTCTCACCCGGTATGAAAATGAATATGAAGAGGCACCAGGCTGTTTAACAGACTACAACAAAACCTCCACATCTTTAATGCAACATAATAAATCTTTGTTAGAGAATAAAAGGTATTAACCTCATACTCGTGCTACAAAAAACACATAAATCACAACTGAGTTGTAACAGCACTGCACATTACATATCTGTAAATGCAGGCTGATTTGTATGTAATGTTGCACTGAGAGACTTAAGCAAAGTGAGCCGCTCAACAGCACTCAAATTCTGACAGTATTTTCATATTTCGAGAGCATGGTGGTGCGATTATTGTCAGCAGGAGCACGGTGTGTCAGTACACTCAGAGCTTGAACGGTAGTGCGACCAATGACACAGAACAGTGGTACGTCCATCAACATGGAGACGGAACGATGGCGTGTTTGCAGAGCACCAGGCCCGATTGGCTAACGCAGGGGCATTCTGATTGGCTGCCTCAAATGCTTTCTGGGCCCAGCGGTGCGGTTAAGAGCCTGGATTACTGAGGTCATTAGGCAGCATTGCCACGGTGACGTGATTAGTCAGGTAGCAAAGTCCATTTGTCACCTGCACCAGAAAATTGAGTTAATTCAGCACTACAGGCTAAAGGGACTGTATAATATCAACTTGATTACATCAAGGCAGCTGCAGACCTGACACTTCGCTGAATTTGTCAGCTTTAATCGTTAGAGCCTGTCACAAATCCATCAGGAGCTCAGATAATTAGGGTTCCTCCCTAATGAAGCCAGCAGAGGAACCTTTACCTTTATGTCGGATAATTAAGGAGCCTCTGGTGCTGAGGACAGAATGCGTTTTAATGACTCCCCATGCTGGTTCCTTCCTCCTCGCGTTTTGTTTTTCTTCTTTCGAGTGTGTTTGTGTGCGCTTTTGTTTTTTTTCCCCAATTTGAATCTTGTCTCAAATGTTTGTCTAAAAGGAGTTCAATTTAATTGTCACGCTTACATTTAGAGAAAAAAAAAAGAAGAAGAGAAAGTAAAAAAAGGGCAGATGTAAAATCAAATTAAGTTAAACTGAAGGAAAAGGAAAAGCAGCAAAAATATTGCAAACCACCTCACGGCAATGTTTACGCCGCGGCTATCCAGAGGACGGAGGTGCGTGGAATGGATGCAAACCGAGCGGGTCTCTGTCTGCGTGGGAGGTTGTGAAAACACAAAACCAAATGAAACCTGGAGCAGCGGAGAGATACCGCATTCATCGCCGAGTCCTCCCCTGGCTCCTCTCCTCTCTGCTAGAGCTCAAACTCACAGACACAGTCTGTGCTCTACGTGGGAGGCCCGTGTCTGTTTCAGAGAAAAGCCAGCAAATAAATACAAATGACTGCAGCAGCCCAACACAGAGAGGGCCACTCTGATCCCACTGCACCAAAACTACCTAAGCCCACAGCCGACGCATGTAAATCACTCAGAGCAAACAATGGCAATGATAGCAACCAAATCGAGGCAAACTCATCCGTTAAAAGAGGTGGAGCATAACAGAGAAGTGGAGCGGCAGTAGAAAGTGCACAGCGCAAAATTTAGAAACAATAATCAGACGGCTCGAGTGATTTCGAAGTTTAAGTAAAAACAAATCACCTTGTCACGCTAAGCGGCTTTTCTTTTATACCCTCAATCAATAATTCCTAACATTATATTTTGATGGAGAGGGGGAAAAAGTGTCAGGCTCTGGGAAAAACGGAAACAATGTGCCTGCCAACTTTTGAATGACCATTAAAGCAAATGATGAACATGCCTGTCAGAATAGAGAAAATTAAATCAATATTCAACTGAGGTGGAGGGGGCTGATGGCTTGTTTTTGTGGAGGAGCTGCCAGGTCAGATTACCAGGCGCCATCTCACCTCTGTGAGCTTTCGAACTCCCCACGTCAGTCTCGCCATACAGCCAGGGAGACGAAATAATCCCTTAAAAATGCCATTTCCCTCCACTGAGCAGAAAGGTAAACGTAAAAAAAACTAAGGAACAATAAATGTTAGTCAGTTGAAACGAATGAAACGTCAGCTGTGTATCGCACTTGTTAGCCCTTATAAAGTCGACCTCGGTTACAGCAGTGTGTCTGGTATGTCGGCTGTTCCCTCATCAGTCAAATATCAGGGCCTAATTCTGCAGATCAGTAACTCTGCTGATGCTTGAACTTGAAAGAGAGCCTTCATTCAGTAGAGAATGGACCTGTTAGTCACAGAGATTAAATGGGAGAAGAAAAAAAACGAAGGAACAGAAAAAAAAAAAGAGAATGCCAAAAGGACAAAGTGGAACTCCAAGTATAATACAACAAAATGGTTTAAAATATAATGGCTAGTTTGTGTTTAATCGCCCAAAAATGAAATCCAACAGCGTTCATAACAAATCAGAGATCCGCTCTCTTGATCTTCATAGAAGATTCATTAAAACCAGAAATCAGCTCTGTCTTGTAACATCAAAGAGCACAGGTACATTTCACATGAATAAATTGAGCTAAGAGGAAAACAGATCTTAGTGCAGAGGCCTTGCTCAGTGACATCTATCAGGGAAGAGATGTTCTCTCTGCTACATTTTGTGCTCTCGACACGCCCCAGCAATCCCTTATCCCCCTCTTCTCTCCCTCTCTTTGAATGACGAAAAAAAAAGTAGTGTATAACCCTGCCGAAAACTTCTTTCCTTTCTCTATTTTCCCGCACGACGGGGGCAAAAGTTGTCCTTTGACTGGCTGCGGCCGCACGGCGCATGCGTGTTTCCATGGTGAATGATTTACTGATGTTTATCAGGAATGAATAGATCAAAGGCGGCCACATGACAGGCGATCAATCAAGCATCAAATCAAGGATGGCAATCCGCATCTAAATAGACGAACTGGAGCACTTTGAAACTACATTTTTACTCGACTACATAGGCCACGGTTGAGTGGGAAGTTTTAATTTGGCACAACTTAAATAAAAAAAACCCTACGAAGGGTTTTTACAATAAATTAATGCATTCTGCTAAATGAATTAATGCATTCTGATTAAACTACGGGTGTTTGTAACATTCTTTAAAAGTTAAAGACCAACATAAAACAAATCAAAAAAAGTCAAAAAATGCAGTCATTATTTGGATTAAGCATTTCAACCCACATAATAAAGAAGTGTGAGTGATTGTATGTCTTTTTCCCCCATACCTACTAATATTAGTAAACAAAACATGCATGCACCGCTTACCTGAAGATCGCCTCGGCGCTTGCTGCTTTCTCCGCGGCATGCTGTCGTCCCACCCTCCACTTGACTTCTCATACAGAATCAAAATGCCAGTGACGGGGGACAAGAATTAATTTCAAAAAATGTAATACAAAGCATGTATTAACGCGTTCCTCTTCTCTTCGGAGTCTGTCTTTTTATTCCACCTCTTTAAAAAGTCACTTTGAGCCGATGCAAAGTCTTAGAGGGGTCAATAGGTCTTGAGAGGTTGTAGTTTTTTTTTTTACAGACTAAAATGTCTGTAAAAAATAAAAAATGAAGGTGTATCTGGCCGACAGGTTTAATAATTAGCTATAAGTCATAGCATGATTGCCAAGAGCTCAAGATATATCTCCCGTCCATGTCTAACGGCGCATAAACAGAAGAAAAAAAAAACGCTTCCTTAGGTTCTCCTTGGATTATGGCAATAGTTTGTAGCAAAACGGAAGAAACTTCCAGTTATGGAGAGCCCGTCCAACTGTATTTCCGTCCTCTCGCTCGGTGGAAAGCCTAAAACCGGGACAAAACCAAGGGAAAAGACAGGCAGACAGGAGACAGTTAATGTCAGTCACAAATGGGGCTCGAGCTCAGTGCGCATTTTCAACGGACTAAATTCCCCACGCGCGCAGTGGAGAGTCTCTGCTCGTGCTCCTCCCGATATTCACCAAACACACTGTCCGTCCATGCTCAAGGAAACATGTGGACAGTTGATTCGGGCGAGCGTGACGCGTTTACTACAGAGCGATATATAAACAAAAAACACACTCTCTCGCAACGAACGTAAACTAATTACTCTTTTTAAAAAAACAAAAACTCCAGGGAGCGAAACGGCGTTCTTGGTCTCGCGGCTCTTCGCTGAAATATGTATCGCGCGTTCAGGATGCGTGAGCGGTTCAGACAGTCTCAACTGATAGACAGACACATCGAGTTGCCTTTCCTGCCTCTCTCTCTATACTCCACCCCTCCGGAGCGTCACTCTGACAGTGAAAACCCACCTGTCAATCTTTTTAATTGTTCTGTTTTTTCCCTCCCCACAAAACAGGATCGTTTGAAAGACAACGAACTGCCTTTTTGGAGAAGACATCACTTATTTGTATGTTGTCCATTCAAACTAATACACACAGTATACGGTTTTATAAAAAATAATAAAAACACACACAAAAAAAACCCCAGTGCTATTCAAAAATGAACTATGATTGTAGGCTACTACGGTTTTCCCAGTTATGCGCTGTTCTCGGCGTTATCGTGAAAATAAGTTTCACGTCACGCGCAAACATTAACGCATAAAGCAGGGGTGTCCGCTGTAAACATTTCGTTTATTTGGTCTGATATTTTAGCACAGTTTTTCATGCACGTAACAACATTACTTTGATCCTTTCACTGTCTTTTATTCTTTTTGCCAGTTTTCTTCATCTGTCTCGATGACGTTTGCCGAACTATTCCAGACGTTCAAGCGCTAAAAGGAAATTATTTGCGACCTTTTTTCCATCCCCGTTAAAAAAAAAAAAAAAAAAGACAGTTGGAAGTTACAGATTGATTCGTTACACCTTACTAGGAAGTGAACACTTTGCACGGGAAGGGGAGGGACTCCTGGAACAAGTTGAGTATGACCGTAACAAGCCTCTCTACAACGCTTACACATTACTTATTCATCAATTGCAAAACATCCACAAATTAAATAACGAGGCCACGGTGTTAGACATTTCGGATCCTATTAGGCTAATAACCGTAAAAAAGTCCACAGCATATCTGCTCTTCAGTACTTTGTTGACACGGTGTACCTGGCACCCCCCAAAATCACACTTAAATCTCAACTTTGTTTTTGTCTTTAAACCAGCGTTGACGCAATGTCCACTCTTTCTGTAAGTTGGCGAGTGGGTGGGTGTGTTTTTAAATCGCTCGGAAGGGGAACGCGAGAAATCCGAGTGAATTTTTTGAGGTGGCCTTAGCTCGCTCCGGTCGCCTGACGTTTCTAACGGATTTTGAATGTTCTTCGACCACCGCGCGGGGATTCTGCTGCGATTTTAGCGGATAATTCAGCCTGTGGACCGACGCGAGAGGTTCGCCTTGCACACCGCATACCGGTGAGTGTACACATTTGTTAGTATAGAGTAAATGTATGAATAAGCCAGGCTAGGGTATTATACATCACCACCACCGAAGCGTTATATCTCTGCACGCGACGTTTAAATCATGTTCTTACCTTTGACGGTGCTGCGCATCCTTGAGCTATTGCCAGTTGCAATATAACTGTTCATTTATGCTGTACGCCTGTCGGTAGGGGCTAATAATGTGAAAATATGTCCAAGTTCCGCCCCAACATCTGTCCATCTATCCATCCTCGCGACTGCCTCGATCAGCCTGTCGCTGTTGATGGCTCTTACGTCACCAATCTCCCATCAGAAACTCATCGGGCTCAAAGAAGCCAAGATTCCTCCCGCTGTAAGGCAGAAGCATCGCTGGGCAAAAATACGACGGTTTTCCGAGATTATAGCGTGTTAACAACAGACATCTCTCTGTCTCAGTGCAAGACAAAGGTACAATGATAATTAGCTTGTCATTTTCAAATAAACGTTTGTTATAAAGAGATTTCTGTGTATTTTCTAACAATTTTAACTTTTATAAAACTGTATTTTTATAATAATAATAATAATTACTATTCTTATTATTATTGATTTATCTTATTCTTATTCTTGCTGCCGTGAAAATCACATTTAAAAAACATATACATCTAGCTCATTTTAGCTGCTCTTCCACTTTTCTTTAACAGTTTCTTACTGTAACAACTGTATGACTGAAATTCACTTCCATTCCCTAGAAATGAATGCTTTGTGCTATTTTGTCGTGGTATCATTGTGCATTATTCGCTCTATCCTAATAGACTTACAAATCAGTGATCTTTCTTTCTTTCTTTCTTTCTTTCTTTCTTGTTTGTTTGGAGCAGTTCTTGCGGCATTGTCCTCCAGAATTAACGTTTGGTATTCAGCATTGTGATGAAATTCCCTTCAAGGTGTTGTTAGTGTGCACTTAAAAGGGATTTAATGCTTTATGTAACAGTGCTTGACTGTGCTAAACATATATTAATATAAGTGATTACAAGCAACAGCAATAATAATGTGTATGTATAAGTAAATAAATGCGCAAATAAATTTACAAAATATTAGATATTTGTTGTTCATTGGTATCGGTAATTTCACTGTAATGTAAAATGTAAATTAAAAAAACAATGCAGTAGATAAAAATATCCATGCTGATCATGCTGGCTTCCTCCAAACCCAAACTAGAGTGTGTCTTGGCATAGTGAATTACCCAGCTGTGCTCATTCTATGCTGATGAACTGAAATAATTTTAGATAATTAGATATACAAACAGTATTTACAGTATTTTCAATTGATGTGTTAGAGAAATTAAATTGTTATTGCATCTTTTTCCATCCAGTGAAAAATAAGTAAAACTATTTATTTATGCACTTTGTATTTTATTAACATGTGCCAGAAGATTTTGGTAGTGAACATTAGTGTTGACAGGTCGGCATATGCTTGTGTGTGTGTGTGTGTGTGTGTTTTGGGAATAGTTATCTACATATAATGTATAAATGTTTGTGTGTACCTATCATCTTATTCAGTGTAGGACATTTTATTCTTTTGTAAAAGGCCATGCCTGAAGGAATGCCACGCAAGCATAAGCGTAAGCTCAAGATGCAATGCCAACGCACTTTGAACAGTTCGTGTGGAGTCTGAACTCTGTCATTTTCAGCCTTATAGTGCTGGTTAAAGCTCCTACAATAGGAGAAATGTTCGTTTTTTGCCTTTCCTACACAAGTTCTGTGGTTCTCTTATTAAATTAATGACTGGAAATGATTGGAAAACATGAGCATTAAAGCATAAGCGAGTAACACATGAGCTGTGTAAAAAAAAAAATGTTCTCACCCACTACATGCAGTGTTAAGAAGTATATATTCACATTTTTAATTTATTAACTTAATGTATTTTAAGAGAGCAGCATCAGACTAATTATAGCTGTTATGCCTGTTATAGTGTTTTAAACTGATTCTCTGTCACTGCTCTTATGTGTTTATATACTTTATAGAAACTGGAGCAAATGGATTTGGTTCATCTCTCTTATGTTATGAAAAATAACCTCAGATTTATACGCATTTCAGTCTGATCTGCTATTTACTGTAGCTGGCCCTATTTGCATTAAAATGCCAGGACATGCTATAATGCACATTATACGTTGAAGAAATTCTTCACGTCTCAATATTACGCTGTCTGCTTAAGGGATCGCAGACGGATGGTACAAGACTGGAACTGAAAAACCGAGGGAGATTCGAGGTGATAGTCTTTGAAGTCGTGTTTTTTTTTTTTTTTTTTTTATGTAGCATGTCACATCACATCAACAAATTATGATCCAAATTGCCCGCACGCTACAAGAGGCGGGATGCCGTCATATGTGTCCAAAGATCTGTATGGCGAGATCTGAAGGTTTTTAAACAAAAACATAGCTAGCTGTCACTGATGTATTTTTGAGCAGAGGAACTCTATAGACTGTCACAATGACAAAAAAAAAGGTATATTTTCTTATTTAAAAAAGGACTTGATCATACATTTGTCATGCGTGTTGGAAATACACATACTTACTAATTCTGGACTGTGGCTTTCAACGGTAATGTAAATAGTCTGTGGAGAAACATAAGACAACATTTACAATTCTCCTAAAACTTTAACACATTATGCAAATATGTGTGTCAAGTGATCTTTTTTTAATAATCATGTATTTCACAAAATCAGCAGGCAAGATCAATACCAATTACAGGATACAGCATTATTTTTCAGCAGCATATCTCCCCCATGGGGTTACAGAAATAGCTTTGTTTTGTGAATCTTGCGAGAAAGTACCCTAACCTCGCATGTGACTCAGATGTATTGATTATGCTTCCAAAATGTTGTTCTTGTCTTGCAGGTGTTGCTGCCGTTCTTCAAAAAGGACAGTCTTGCAGTCCACAGGTCAGAGGTCAGCAACACTTGCATATTTAAATATGTTCCTGTCTATTATTTTTTAATAATTAAATTTTTTTTTTTTGTAAAGCTGTTCACAATTGCACGTGAAGCCACCCAGCTATTAAAGGCGATGATCGCTTGGGTATTAACGTCAGTACTGCTAAAATTAGTAGCGCACTTAAACACGGCAACCCAAAGAGTGGTAATAATACTCCAGAACGGCTCAGTGGTGTAACCTTACGTCCGTGATCATGATCAAAGCCATTTACATGCCAACACTGCAATTATGTTTATTAAAACTAATATTGCTACATCTCTACAATCACTTTTAAGTTGAAATATTATACAGTATTACAATTACAGTTCTGTATCGCTGGAACAGCTGTTGTTGCCACTGATTCTTGAGCTTTTGTAGCACTGCTATTATTATCATTTTTTTTTACATTTTAATGTATTAAGCCAGTACATATATTTGTGTTTTTCACTGTTTAAGTTATTACTGTGTTTCTTAAGCTAATTCTTATTCTAATGTTTGAAATAAAATACAATTTGCTGATTCATTAATGTGCTGTTTTTTTTCTTTTATTTATATAATCATGCAAATAAAGGACGATGGACAAAGTTATGGTGTCTTTTGTTATCATTTGAAAAGTCTTTTTAAATGATTAATAGGATGATTGCATGTGTAAAAAAGAAAGTAATAGTAAAAAAAAAAAAAAGCGAGTGAGATGGTTTTTTATTACTCAAGTCAAAAATCTATTTTATCACAATTATTCCTTCATAAGGATTTTTTTTTTCTTCTTTTGTCATAAAAGCAGGAGACACTTCTCACACTGACGAGATTTTTGATAAAACTATTTTATGCCATATAAAAACTTTCAGCTTCAATCAACGACTGGGTCAAATGAATTTTGTACAGTCATTGACAGCCGAAAGCTAAGACTTTATAATACAAAAAATAATAAAGAGAAGGCTTTTACTGGGAAGAATATCTTGAAACCCATCAGATAAGGCAGGGTAATTAAAATGTCACCTTTCTCTGGAGGAAGGAGGCCCATCACACAGCTTTACATAACTCATTACTTTTCTACTTTCAACTAAATGCTGATCACAAAACTTCTTTGACTTGAGAATCTGACATGTGGTGGAATCCCTCCATTTTAGTCTTTTTATTCCCTTCAAATAATAGAGAAAAGGTTTTTTTATAGCATGATTGTTGATTTATAACAAATAAGACTGTATTAGTGCGACACGTTTTTGTTGATTCATTGTAAACAACGTGATTGAAATGCAGCTAAAAGTAAGTGTTTTAAAGTCCAGATGCTGATTTTCTATACGATTAGTTGCACAATAGACATTATTTGCATGTATGCAACAAGTCACGCTTATGACAATCAGCGACCGAGACGTTAGTAGTCGCCTATCCGGATCTTTCAGGTTTCTTCAACCAGATTTTAATTCTCTGCGTGACTGTATCTGGTTATTACCTCATAAACGTCTCTTCCTGCTCCGCTGCACCTCCGCGTTCAGGAGGGGCTTCCATTCCTCGATCCTTCCCACCAAACCCTGTGCGTTTCAGCAGGATTTAAGTGACACATTTCACATTTCAAAATACCATCCTCCAACATGAGTCCCGCTGCCTGCCATACCACCTCTTTTGTTTTCTTTGACGCATGCGGTCTTCTTCCAATTAGCATTTTTCAGCCATTAAAGAGGAGAGAGGAGTGCTGAAATGTTTTCCTGTTTCATTACCACTGACTGCACCTCTTTGATTGGTTGCAAAGGGAAATGTTCTGTAAAAACATCATTTTCCGCAGAAGCTCGGGAAGAGAGTGGCCAGAAAACGCGGTGCAGATAAAACTCCTTGAGTCATATTTAAGCATGCAGGATTACTGGAAACGTCTCTCTCAGCGTTTTATTGACTGGATGATTTTAAAAAGTGAAAGAAACAGTGCAAAGATCGAGATGAGACACGAGTGATTTATATTCCTTTTTAAAAAGGATACTTCCCTTCTTTCTAGATCTTGTCATTAAATATATAGCAGCGCAGTTCTGTCCGTTTTTATTTATCTGTTGGTTTGTTTGTTTGCTCCCCAGGTCTTATTTTTGAACGCAGGAAAAGGCGAACAATTTCGAAACGTTTGATTCTTTCATACTTCTGAACCATAATTATTAAGATGTAACCATTTTAGATCAAAGATATGCATGAGACGCCTTTGATAATGTATGGTTTTTAAGAGAAACATAATAGGATGTTTTTTTTTCTGCTTCAGTCAAACTCATAGCCTGAGGGTTTCAGTTAGAGAGAGATCTCTCCTCTATACTGATGCAACAAAGAGAAAAACAGCCCCCTAAAGCTGCTCGGAGTGCTCTACTTCTGACGCTTAGTGGAAATGTGTTTGTTATTATAAAAGATGTAAAAGCATTAATAAGAACAACAATAAATGTTTTCCTCTTTTCTCCACTGACCAGCTAAAATAGCCTGCACGATGCCAAACATGGTGCATTTGAGACCATTCAAATAAATGAGTGGGTTTTTTTCCTTTCTTTTTCACTGAAAAGACATGGGGGAAATTAGCCTTAGAGTCTTAGTAAAATGATATGATAAACATAACCAGAAAAACTTATCTTCACATCTCACAGCCCAAACCTGCCATTTCTGTTTATTTTAGCTGCCTATCAAAACACAATTCAGTAGTCAGGAGGTGTTTATATAGGGGTTTTGGTTTATGTAACACTGCCGTACGCACCATTTCAGTCCACCCGTCTTCCACACTGAACGTCCCTTCACTCTCTTTGCCAGAAATAGGTTGATTCAAACAAACGTCCCTATAGAGTCTCACTGCCTTTGATCCGGGTGTTGAACCAGGCCAGGTTTTCCGGCCCTACGTTTGTCGCTCCACACCCTGGCAGGATCCTGAACGCCGTCCCTGTCTTTCCAAAAGCCTCGGCTAGCTCTGGCTGGCCTCTGCAGCGGGAGCGACTGATGACGCCGGACTCAAGGCTATATCAGCAAATCAGACGTATACGGCCCTGCTCCACCCCAAACTACCCTGCAAACATTCACGCGTACTTCACTCTTCGTTCTCAATGAGAGGGTTTTTTTGGTTGTTGTTTCCATTTTTTTCTCTTTCTTCGAGGTCTCATCAACTGAATTTCTCCATTCATTCCTGCTTTAATTCAAATACACATTTACATAAGTACAGTGGACTATTACTGTAAATGCAATTATTGGTACCCTCTGTAAATATGAGCAATGAAGGCTTTGAAAATTAATCTGCTTTGTTTATACATTTTGTTATATTTTATATTCTGATGTATTCAGTTGATGTATTCATGCATTCATAACACTTTACAATAAGATTCATTAGTTAATGCACTAACTAACATGAACTAACGAGCAATACATGTGTTACAGTGTTTATTAATGTTAGTTAATAAAAAAATACAGCTGTTCATTGTTTGTTCATGTTAGTTCACAGTGCATTAACTAATGTTAACAAATACAACCTTAGATTTTAATTATGTATTAGTAAATGTTGAAATTAATATTAACTAAGATTAATAAATGCTCTATAAGTATTGTTCATTCTTAGTTCATGTTAACTAATTAACCTTGTTAAATAGTGTTATCAATTCATGTAGTATATGTACATTAAAAACTCTATCTATCTATCTATCATTTATTTTGATTGATTTATTTATTTAAATGTACTGTATATTAGTTGGGATTTTAGGTTGTGAAGTAGTTAAAAAGAAAAAAAGGCACATATACACAAACTTCTGACCTAAATGCTCAATCTTATTAAACTAATTAATCACAGTAGCCTAATCACAGTGACAAGGTTGGCTGGGTGACATTCTCCAAAATCTACATTTTGATTTTTTTTTTTTTTTTTTTTGTCAGTCCCACATGATCTCCTTCGCTCTCTGTTGCCCCATTCATTCAAATATTTTCTCAAGGTTAACAGGTAGAAAATGTTTCGCGTGTGTCGGGCTGCTTTGAGTCGAGGGTGTGGTGGGCAAAGAAGGAGGCGTCTCTCTGGGCTGCATTAATCAGAGAGAATGACAAAACCATATCTGTGACGACAACCACGGCTCAGCTGCCCGACATCGGCTGTAACGGAGGAGGAGGATAACTTTATTAATCAACATCTCTTGATTAATTGTTATAAAGTGTCATCCATAAATTTTCCTTCGATTTAATAATTCTTGAGGAAGACTTAACAATCTCCCTCGTGATTTGAGTTTTATTGAGGGCTGTACCGAGCGAGGTGCGCTGACATAAATAGCATCTCAGTGGCCAGTCTCCTCCTCACTGACAGATATGAAATACAATTATCAGTGTGATCTGTTTAAAAATTCATCATCAGCCTACTGTCTACAGAGGAAACACAGTCGCTCGCTCTCAATCTCCCGCTTTCTCTCTGTCTCTTATTAATGTACACATACGCACACGCGTAGAGTGTATATGTAGAGGGGTCATAACTGATAAGCTGTTCTATCCATTTAAAATTTCATTGTTTTTTCTCTCCCTCCAGCTCGTTAAGTTATTTTAACTGTGGATATTGTATTATGTGCTCTGGTGCGGCCCCCCCTTTATATTAAAACATAAATCACTGGATAATCAATCAGTAAATGACAATGCTGAGGCAAATCGCTGCTATCATTGTTCCCACACAGAATATCATTAATATGACTCTTATCAGAGATGAAACAGCCAAACACACTCGAAACGACTCCACATATGGCGCACAATCCATTTTTTAAAGTGACCTCATCCTAACCATACGTTTTTAAACCCTTTTCATGTCATGATTCAAATACATACTTAGGGGGCTGTTCAAACAGGACGTGTTCTTGAGTTCAACAGCTGCAAAAGAATGGTTCTGAAGGTAGGCACCTTGACGTACGTTTATTTTACTCTTTTTTAACTTGGGACGCAAAATTGAGAAAAAAGAAAGAATGGTTAAGAATGTACATGTAATACATGTTTCCATAAAAAACTTTATTTTTTATTTTTAAATGGCTTCCCAATACATTACAACAGCGATGATCAAAAAACATGGACAAAACGGTCACTATTTGTAAAGTTTGTTCAATGTGAGTGCCGTATGCTTGAACATGACCAGTCATTCACGGCGTCATCATCCGGGTGTTGATAGCACGCGAGCGCTGGTGACTAACTGTGACTAAACTCACTTGCACGTGTTTTTAAGCCTTGTCAATTTAAACATTCAAGAGCAAGAAGACAAGAATGATAACTTGCGCGCGCTGTGAAAAGATTTGTGTGCTCATCCGAACTGCGCACACAGACAGCGGCAAATTCAACAAATTCACACAATTATGTCAAAATGATGTCAACATCCCTGTCTTGGTGAGTAATGTTAATCAAACAACAAAAGACAGGGAAATCACTCAGCAATTTTGCGTTTAAAAGACGTCCAAACACAGCCCTCACATCTAGGCTAAAACAAGGCAAAATTTGGGCTGTCAGTGAAACTTTTATAGATAGTAACCATAGCCCAAGAATAGACTAGTCATCAATTAGAAATCACTGTTGACTTTGCTTACATGGTGGAATATCATACATCTCGCAAGTAATTTTGGCATGTTTGCCAAAATGACATGTAACCAAATTCAAGGTTATTTTGGCTAGAAGTGGGTTACTCATAGCCGGACTTTATCGGGTCTATAGTTAACAGAGTCTGTACTGTACACCGTGACCCTAAAACCGTGATGCAAACCGAACTGTGAGCAATTTGAACCGTTACACTATATATATATATAACATATATAAAATTTACAATTTAATACAATTATTTATTCATTATAAAATATATTTTAATGCATTTTATACAAATATATAAATAATATATATTTAAGTCTTTTTGAACGATTCATAAATATTTAAAGTCCCCCTGTAGTCAATATTTGTTTCCCTTAAAACTCACCTTTGATCACCAAAATTACACATTTAAAAGTTTTTTCCTTGAAAAAAAAAAAAGGTCCTGCCTTGATATAGCTTGGATGTAACTCTACACCCTTGCTTAATTTAGTATATGCGGTTCTATGAATTTGAAAATTAGCCCCGCCTCCATTCACTCACACCAGCTCAGAGATCCACTCGTTGACGATCACACATTGACCTGATTGGTTACAAGGTAGTTTGTGACGTCAGAAACACCAGCGATATATATATACACTCGCCTAAAGGATTATTAGGAACACCTGTTCGATTTCTCATTAATGCAATTATCTAATCAACCAATCACATGGCAGTTGCTTCAATGCATTTAGGGGTGTGGTCCTGGTCAAGACAATCTCCTGAACTCCAAACTGAATGTCAGAATGGGAAAGAAAGGTGATTTAAGCAATTTTGAGCGTGGCATGGTTGTTGGTGCCAGACGGGCCGGTCTGAGTATTTCACAATCTGCTCAGTTACTGGGATTTTCACGCACAACCATTTCTAGGGTTTACAAAGAATGGTGTGAAAAGGGAAAAACATCCAGTATGCGGCAGTCCTGTGGGCGAAAATGCCTTGTTGATGCTAGAGGTCAGAGGAGAATGGGCCGACTGATTCAAGCTGATAGAAGAGCAACTTTGACTGAAATAACCACTCGTTACAACCGAGGTATGCAGCAAAGCATTTGTGAAGCCACAACACGCACAACCATGAGGCGGATGGGCTACAACAGCAGAAGACCCCACCGGGTACCACTCATCTCCACTACAAATAGGAAAAAGAGGCTACAATTTGCACGAGCTCACCAAAATTGGACAGTTGAACAGAAAAATGTTGCCTGGTCTGATGAGTCTCGATTTCTGTTGACACTTTCAGATGGTAGAGTCAGAATTTGGTGTAAACAGAATGAGAACATGGATCCATCATGCCTTGTTACCACTGTGCAGGATGGTGGTGGTGGTGTAATGGTGTGGGGGATGTTTTCTTGGCACACTTTAGGCCCCTTAGTGCCAATTGGGCATCGTTTAAATGCCACGGCCTACCTGAGCATTGTTTCTGACCATGTCCATCCCTTTATGACCACCATGTACCCATCCTCTGATGGCTACTTCCAGCAGGATAATGCACCATGTCACAAAGCTGGAATCATTTCAAATTGGTTTCTTGAACATGACAATGAGTTCACTGTACTAAAATGGCCCCCACAGTCACCAGATCTCAACCCAATAGAGCATCTTTGGGATGTGGTGGAACGGGAGCATCCCATAAATCTCCATCAACTGCAAGATGCTATCCTATCAATATGGGCCAACATTTCTAAAGAATGCTTTCAGCACCTTGTTGAATCATTGTCACGTAGAATTAAGGCAGTTCTGAAGGCGAAAGGGGGTCAAACACAGTATTAGTATGGTGTTCCTAATAATCCTTTAGGTGAGTGTATATAGACACGCACACAAGCTTATAAAAAGAAATATAATATATATTAATATTAGGCCTACATATAATGTATACTATTATTTCTAATGTATTTTATTAAAATACTACAATTTTATATATTTAAGAAGTTATTTTTGGATGATTCATTAAAATAACTCATAAGACTCATTTGTTCCTGAATCAGACTACACTGGTCACACTGTATTGTGCAAGTTCATAGGAGTCATTTCTTCCTGAACCAGATTTCACTGTCTGGTTGAAATCACACAACATACAGTGTAAGCTAATACTTGGGATTTTAAGAATCAACGTTTCAAATGAAAATCTGTATTTTCCAAACTTGGATCGCCAGTCTTGCTATTTACACTTGCGCTTCAAACAAAAACAGCTTCTGCAGATGTTCGCAAAATACAGAAGTGCAGCAGAGACACCCAACTTATGTCTTTAATTAAAGCTTTGGCCCGTTACATCTCCATTGTCCCGCGGATTCCTTCAACAGAACTGTACGGCAAAGACGGTGCCGTCCTCATCAGACTGCTGGTTGCCAATTAAGCAGTGAAAGGGACTCGGCGTCCACACCCACCTCAGCTGGCAGCGGCCCAATTTACAACCGGCGTGTCACCACGCGTCTGTAAGTGGGCTGATCTACACGTGTCACGGCTGAAGTTTGCAGTCTGCCGAGACCGTGGATGGACAGGTAGTGCCAACCACACCTCAGCCAGCCCTCCTCCTCCTCCTCCTCCTCCTCCTCCTCTCTCTCTCTCTCTCTCTTCCTCTGCTGATCAAGGACACTCCTATCAGCATGAGCGCAGAGAGGGCCATCCATCAGGGCAGATGGGTAATAGAAACACTGTGTGACAATGGTCATCAGCGTCGAAAACAACAGCCTATAAACATCCAGTGACACGCGCTCCGGAGTAGGAGGTGGTGGAGCGGGGGTGGTAAAACCAGGAATTGAGACAGGGAGAGAGACAGCATGAAAGATTATGGAAGGAGAGACAGAGAAATGATTTAGAAACAGAGGGAAGGTAACAGAAACGCATTTGTGTGTGCCAGCACATCTCAAAGTCCAACGCAAACAAAGCCAAGGTCCGTCGTCATGCCGTGACTGTTTATTCCGCAAACGAGACAGAGAGTAACAAATTGACAGAAGTGATTAAATGGCGAGCGAGATGATGAAGAGAAGAAGGGAGGCGATCACACGGCAGATCTGAGGCCTTCGCTAAAACAACCCCGTTTTGTCCTCTTTCAAAGGTCTTGGCGCAAAACGCTTCAAAAATCGGTTTTTGACTTTTGCCGCTCAAACGCTTTTATTTACCTCGGCATATATTTATTTCATTCTCCCGTTTGCCAAATAAAGACTAATTAGAGGAGCAGAGACGTTTCGAAATGGGAAGCCTGCCTCACATGGTGGGATTTTTTTTCTCTTCCTCTTTTCTAATTTTTTTGTCAGCTTTTTTCTCTCCCCCATCAGTTTAATTAGCCAACATTTGTCTCAGTTTTCCTGAGCAGCGTTTGTTTATCCTAGTGTCACGCCTGACATTGGCCAATTAGTGCAGTGAAATTGTTTAGCCTCAATAGCACAAGCAGTGGAAAACACTCCCGAGATGTTTGCTGCGAGCTCATGGGGAGATTCAGAGAGAAATTTGGGGAAAGCGAAAAAGGGATGTCAGAGTATTTCGGTTGATTATGAAGAATCATGACCGCGTGAGGGTTTTGATTATGAGTAATTTTTAGGAAGATGTTATTGGTTGCTTGACAGCACTGAAATATGGATAGAGTTTAGGCAGAAAGTCCTTTCTTAATATAATAATACATGATTTTTTTTAAATTGCTAAATATTTTCAAAATTATTTGTTCATTAAATCGTGACGGTCAGTCACTTATACCTTACAATTACAAAAAAGCAGCATGTTGAAGTCAAAATATAAATTACCCTTATTTGCTTTTCATAATACACAAGGGTGTTCTTGAACGATTCATTAATGCGTGTTATTCTTGTAATCTTGCGTAAAAATATCATCCTTTTTATGAAATATTTTGGTGTCATATAGTGAGACTTTTTACAATCTAGCATCATCCGACATCCCGTTTTCCTCTGAAATAAGGCACATTTCTTAAGTATAATGGTTTGTCATGACATGTAATATTTATGCCAAAATACCATGTTCTACAGTTGTTACTACTGTAAATTCATATTAAATTCATTTGGGATCCATTTTAATATTAGTCTTTCTTTTTGTGATATCAGTAGTGGCTAATATCAACTTACCACCGTTTTGATGCAAAAAACAATAACTGTAGTAATGGTAACTATGATATATTAGTGGAAACTATGGTTACCATGGTGAATTTTTGTAAGCGTAGGCTGTACTTGGCTATACTGAAAAGCACAAATTGCCTTATGTACTATATAAAGAGAAAACTGAAATTGGAATATTTATTTTTTGTTGGTGCTCCATTCTGACTGATGTGCTCGACATGACATGCTGCAGGTTTGATTTTATGGATATGAAGTGTTAATACATCCCCCGCTGGATAAGTCATTTTGACTCATTCTTGCATGCACACGCGTGTCGGAAAGAGTGAATCTACGTGCCTGAAAGAGAGAGAGAGAGAGAGAGCGATTGACTCGGCACACCGCCTGCCCTCACACAACAATTACCGCAGTCAAGGCCCACTGCAAAGATAAATTAATGTCTCCTCACAAGACAAAAGATTTTCTGTTCACTAAAATACAGGAACAATCATGTTCCTGTACGTGTTTAGAGTATGTTTACCATTTAAAACGACTCACGGAAATACCTTGTTTAACCTAAGAAGTTCAGGTAAGACTAAATAAAAAGACGTTCTTGTGCCTTTTTGAGGGGGCAACAGTGGCGGTCCTGGCTCACCCCGTTCACTTGAAGAGGTACGACATGAGGAGAGGAAAATAAAAACATTTAACTACTTTGTGTTTGTGTATGTGTCTTGGGATACATTTACACAAATAACTGAAAATTGTTGTGTATATTAATAAAAAATATATTGAATGATTATATATATATATATATATATATATATATATAGAGAGAGAGAGAGAGAGAGAGAGATGTATAATTAAAAAAGAATTACAAAATGAATTGTGTATTTATATACATATATACTCACACTGGCCACTTTATTAGGGACACCTTTTCAATATCTAATCACATGGCAGCCAGCTCAATGCATTTAGGCATGAAGACATGATCAACACGAGCTGCTGAAGTTCAAACAGATCATCAGAATGGGGAAAAAGGTGATTTAAGTGGCTTTGAACATGGCATGGTTGTTGGTGCCAGGCGGGCTGGTCTGAGTATTTCAGAAAGTGCTGATCTACTCAGACTTTCACGCATAACCATATCTAGGGTTTACAGAGAATGGTCCGAAAAAAAGAGAAAAAAATCTAGTAAGTGGCAGTTCTGTGGGTGAAAATGCCAAAGGTCAGAGGAGAATGACCAGACTGGATTGAGCTGATAGAAAGGCAACTGTAACTCAAATAACCACTTGTTACAACCGAGGTCTGCAGAAGAGCATCTCTGAATGCACAACACGTCGAACCTTGAAGCAGATGGACTACAGCAGCAGAAGACCACACTAGAAGCCACTCCTTTCAGCTAAGAACAGGAAACTGAGGCTATAACTCGCATGGGGTCACCAAAATTGGACAAAAGAAGATTCGAAAAACATTGCCTGATCTGATGAGTCTCAATTTCTGCTGCAACATTCAGATGGCCGGGTAAGATTTTGCCGTAAACAGCATGAACGCTTTTATCCATCCTGCCTTGTATCAATGGTTCAGGTGGGATGTTTTCTTGACACACTTTGAGCCCCTTAGTACCAATTGAGCATTGTTTAAACACCACAGTTTCCCTGAGTATTATACTGCCGTGCAAAGGCAAAAGACCGTAACTTCGTTTTTGGTCGAAAATTAGTTATTTATATTTTAGGCACATTCAAGACCTCCTTTATCATGTGGATGAGTATATTGAATCAATTCCGTTGTTTTTTCGAGAAAATAATGAGTTGTCTTAACAGTAACTTCCAAAAGCCCATGAGAAACAAAGGCAGAACACCGTAACATCAGTTACCGCTCTTTGGCTTTGTTTTGGAACGCTCAAATTGAGTTATTGAAGCCGCGTGTCAATATGAAGTTACTGTGCCGGTGTTCTATCAAAATAATGCTACCTACCAGATTGTACGGTTATCTGCCTTTGTTTTAATGTCCATTAAAATAAAAATTACGGTGTAGCCTGTGTACTTTGTGTACAGCTGCCATCAGTCCCTCTCACTTCTGATGTCCTCAGAGCTTTGTCCTGCACAATTGCGGTCAGAACATTTAGTATGGTCTGAAACCGCTCCATCGACAAACGTGCGATATCGATCGCGAAGGATTATGCAGAGTTGACAGAAAAATGTTACAGATTGCCGTAGCAGATGAATACAACCAAGAACTAAAGCCCCGCCTCACCCAGTTCGGGTACCGGACCTGGTTGAAACACTCCTGCATCTAGCTGGCAGAGTGCCAAAACTTCGCCGGCGCCTTCAGCCCCGCCCTAAACATGGTCGAGCCAACGCTGGACTAATATATCTATGGAGGTATTTTGTCATGTCAAATGTATTAATAATACCATCAGAATGCAACCAAAGCACAGGATAGCAATAAGTAGATGGCTATAAATAATTGTAAATTATTCAAAATAAATGCCATGATCTCTAGATTTTATACAGGTGTTACTATAATGATTTTGTTAATGGTGATCAGCAACCAAATATTGATAATGTGGAAGTTACTGCCTTTTGCCTTGGCATGACTTCTCACTTTTTGCTGACTAAATACAAAGGCAGAGTACAGTAACTTTAAAATAGTGGTCAAAAGTCAAGTTTGAGCTCAAGATTTTTTTATGTATATAATTTTCATTACTAAAACATCTATTTGCCAGATTTCCAGTGTCCTACCTATAATTAATTTGGCGGGACAACAAAAATCTTTAAAGTAATTTTTCTCAGTTCCACACTCTAGCGACTTAAGGTCTTTTACCTTTGTAGGGCAGTATAGCTGACCATGTCCATCCCTTTATGACCACTGTGTGCCCATCTTCTGATGGCTACTTCCAGCAGGATAACACACCATGTCACAGAGCTCAAATCATCTCATCTCACTATACTCAACCAGCCTCCACAGTCACCAGATCTCAATCTAATAGAGCGCCTTTGGGATGTGATGGAACGGGAGATTCGCATCATGAATGTGCAGCTGACAAATCTGCAGCAACTGCGTGATGCTATCATGTCAATATGGACCAAAATCTCGGAGGAATGATTCCAGCACCTTGTTGAATCTACTGTATGCCACGAATAATTAAGGCAGTTATGAAGGCAAAAGAGGGTCAAACCCGGTACTAGCAAGGTGTACCTAATAAAGTGGCCTGTGAGTATATACTGTATGTGTATAACTAAAAAAACTAAATTATACTTTATATTTAAATTGTATTTTATACAAATACACACATAAAAATATATACATTTCAGTTTATATTAAAATACTGTACATATATAAAATTTATGTCCAGTAGTTTTTTCCTGCATGATTTTGCTTGTTTTTCTTTGCATGTGACCAAGATATAATCGCATCCTATTTATGCAGCCTTCTCTTTAGTCTATTATAAGGTTTGTTATAGTTGTTATTATTGCATCTAACCATCGCTCTACTACACCACTTCTGATTGTGTGTATATATAGGGCCCTTCCTCTTACATCGGCCTGAAATAGTTATATAATGCAACAGGTGAGAACGTCTTCGATGTGTCGAGTTGGCACGGGGGCTTTGAGTTAAGACGTTAAGATATGTCGAGTAGTTCACACTACACAGAGCACAGATTCAATTTAGCACTTCCTCCGCGCCACCAGAAACCATGCGCAAGGCGTTTCAAACCACAGACTCCCAAACAGCGGCCGACACTTCCTCTCCAGCCTGCAGTCTATCTTATCTATCTTCTCATCTGTATCATCCTCGTCTGACTGGAACAAAGACAAGCGGCATCGCTGAAGTGGCACTGACAGCTTTGCAGGGGAAGAGTGAGGCTGCTCTGTGGGGAGAACTGGGAAAGTGTGCAGCCTGTGGCAGAAGGGAGACGCCAGCGTATCTTTCATGCCGCCCTCAGCCTTTAGCTCCGGGCTCCCACTCAGAATCACACACGCTCATGTCACCCTAAGGCAGCAGTCTCAAACACTTAAACTCAAACCCAGAGGTGTTTATAGAACTCTACTGTTCAGCCCAGTGTCTCCCTCATTCAATCCCAGCGACTGGCAGTCTGACTGCTGGTTCGGTTGGTGAGGTCTAATTATGTGTAGACACACTGATATGTTATATGTAGCGCTCACACACACATAGCCACAAATAGACAAACACATAAGGTGCACAATGCACATGTTCCTAGAGCTAGTGAGCTGTCGTGCTGCATGGTGCCTACATGGGCAGCTGCCTTCTAAGACAGAAACTAATTAGGAACACAATGCATAAGCAGCGCCACATGAATAGCACTCCCCATAACTATTTTCAATGGAGTTCTCCATTAGCACTAGAGTTGCTGGTTTCTCGAGTTTTTCCTGAAATTTAAATATAAAATATCATTTTGTTTTTTAGTTTTTCACAACTGGGAATATATATTAGGTACACCTTGCTACTACTGGGTTTCTTCGTGGCATAGATTCAACAAGGTGCTGGAAGCATTTCTTAGAGATTTTGGTCCATATTGACTGGATAGCATCACGCAGTTGCTGCAGATTTGTCAGCTTCACATACAGTCAAGCTAATGCTCTATTGGATTGAGATCTGGTGACCTTGGAGGTCATTTGAGTAGTGAACTCATTGTCATTTTCAAGAAACAAAATTTGTCTGCCAGGATCTTAACTGGATCCAGGATATGCAATCATATTACTCCGGTTTTGGAATACTCGCACCACAGTATTTAACAGAACTGTTACATCTTTATACTCCAAATCACAGATTATACTCCTCACAATCGAACTTGCTCGTTGTTGCTCAAACATGCTTAAGATCTACAGTATGTGTGATAGGGCTTTCTCTTTCTATGCTCCTATCCTTTGGAATTCTCTGCCTCTTGAACTTAGGAAAATTCTGACTTATGACATTTTTAAAGGTCAGCTTAGGACATATTTTTTTTAAACTTGCATTTGTTTGTTTATTTATTTATTTATTTATTTATTACTTTTATTAATTGTGCACAGCGCTTTGAGAAGCTTGAGAAGTTTATTATTATTAGTATTATTAGCATTTTGTTAGCACAAACATTAGAGAATAGCGCTAGCAACACCAAGGTCATGTGTTCGATCCCAAGGGAATGCCTGAAGTGATATAGTGTTTATTTTAAATGCAATTGTAACTTCAGAGGTCATTTACACAACACTGTTTCTAACTAAAAACTGAAAACTTTTGGCCGTTTATTTAGCCAACACGACAACGCTGTTTTGGGGGCCTGAAAACGCGAACTTTTGAAAACGGGATTCAAAGTGCAAGTTTTTGAAAACTATACTGTTATCGTCTCTGTGTGAAGTACAACAAAGCGAATTAGGCGTGTAGTGTTTCTTTATTGCCAATGCCAACTACTGGACTGGCATGCATAATAAAGCGTTTTTAGTCCATTTTCATAGCCCCATGTTGTAACACTGCTGTGGTCTTTGAAGGCACAAGACGAAGATGAGGGTAACTAAACATTGCCATCTGTACGGGAAAAGCACAAAGGAAAAACATTTCCATTTTTAGTGCATTGTTGTTGTGTAAACGTTCCCTAAATGTCAATTAGAATGTTGCTAAGCTAACAGTAACATACCTAAGCATAAACATACATAGCACACACAAATATTGGGTAAAATAACCCTTTTATATTATTTATATAACTGTATTTGTAAATAAAAAACAAGTGTTAAGTGTTAACTAAAACTATGAAAAGTTATCTGTAATTGAAACAAAGATTTAATGAAATAAAATATAAATATTACATGAAAAACAAACACAAATCAGAATTTTTGAGTTGAAGTTGAAGTACTAAAAAAAGTAAAAACTTAATAAAAGTAATAGTCGAATAAAATAAAATTAAAGTAAAATAGAAATATATAAAAAACTAATAGAAATGACAAAAGTATATAATAAAATTACTAAAATTAAAATGAAAACTGAAAATATAAAAACAAAAGCTATTTCAAATATTAATAATACTATAAATGATGCTAAAGAAACACTGAGAAAATTAGAATTGTCTTGTGCTTTGACTTTTTTTAACGAAATGCATTCTGTGATTGTCTTCTTTGTGAAAAATACATAGAATTTGTCCAAAATGTGGTATCTTAAGCAGCTCACTAGGTTGTACATCCACATATTGGACCACATGCACAAATCTTGAAATACACACAGAAACGCACATGTATATATATTTACAGAAACAAGACCGCGCACACACACACTCCCACTCACAGACAGACACCGCAGAACAGTGGATTTCACAGCCATGGAAGCAGATGCTGCCGCACATGTGTCAATGTGCAGAAATGTCAGATATTAAAATCTTGTGACTCTCGGGGGGATCGGAGGGTATAATTTTGTCACCATTTCATCATGACTGTGAGATTGTAATTGTTGTGGTTTACCTGACACGAGTTTGGTGGCATATGTGTGTATTTGTGTGTTCTCATGTTCACACAATCGCGGTTTTGAAGGCGGGGGTGGGGGTGGGTCGATGATGGCAGGCCTGCGGAGGAGGAGTGGGGGGGGGGGGGGGACGCTGGGAACAGGGTTCAGACGGATCACCGCGCCCGTGCCGGGGTTTGAGTCGGCAGCGGGCAGATGGACCGCTGACACTGGCACAAGGAGAAAGTATAAAGTCGAGTAGACAGGAGGAAAAAAACGAGGGAGTCAAAAAATACATCATCATCATCCTCGCTGACACTCTGTTGGTCTTGACCTTAACAGGCTGGAGTGTTGTCAGACGCAGGCAGCAAGGCCTGATGGGAGAGTCAGGCATGTCTGTGGGCGCAGGGCTTCATTCGGCTGTAGGGGCTGCGCTGCATCTAAACTGCTCGGCGCTAAACACGTCTCTGCTCATGCACAAATAACAATCCAACCACAGCTGAGCCATCTTATTAAATATTTTAGAGGAGTGTGATCACACTGTCTTCATATTTACTGAGTTTTCATTGAATATTTGACACTTTCTGAAGCTTTTAACCAGAAGCATCCCAGTTTTGTGAGGTAAAATATTTTTCCTCCACACAGTAAAATTGCTTTGCCAACCAACCTGAAATTGTGCTATTGTTTTTGAAAACCTAGATTGCGCTTTGCCAAAAAGCACATTTTCAACCAGTTTGTACACTGTACAACACGGACATAGATTAAACAACATGTAGACAGTCTCTGATGCTGTGATCTCACAGGATTTCCCAATCTTGCATCTTATTGAGTCACCCAACAACAAGTGTTGTGTGTACTCGTTCCTCAGATGACACCAGGACGCTCAAATCCCACAGGAGACGGGTCGAGCTCTGATCTACACCAAACCTCATCTGATCACAATACAGACCTTCCATTCCTTTGCTGGACATCATAATTCCACACATACACACACCACGCTGTATATCACACATTGTCTGCAAACATTACTTTGAGCCCTCCCATATTATATCTGGGCCATATTTTACACTTTCCTCATTTGGAAGATCATTTAACGATTGTGCTTTTCATTTCTGTGCCCTATACTCTGCATCTTGAGGAAGTCCCCTATGAGGAGAGAAACCATTAAAGGTGTATTATAAAAATATTATTGACCTTTGAGAAGCGACACTAGACCAGACTCGGACTGTGTTTTAAGACTCGATGCCTGCTCCTTAGATTATCAACATATGCCAGTCTTAATAAATGTTCTGTCACTTTATTAAAAAATTTAAGTACAACAGTATAATTTTTACGATCCCATAAAGGTGAAGGTAGCACATAGTAATTTTTTCATGCACGGTGAACTTTTGAAGCACTCTGCAATAGGTTACGTAATTAATTTCTGCTTAGAGTGAACTACAGACCATATATTTTAGCTTTTTACTTGCACTCTTTGTAGTACAACCTTTTATCAGATCTTTAGTCATAGAGCTTTTTTTTGTACAAAAAAAAGTTCAAAAATTTCATAAATTTCATCTAACAGTTGGGGGGGACAATAAACATAACATTTCTCAAGAGCAATTTTTGAAGGGGACACAAATAAACAGCCAAAATTGTACTTGTATGGATATGTGTACAGTGGCAAACAACACAAAGCTAAAGTTACCACATGGCCATATTATAATTATTAAATTATCTTGCGTCCACCACATAGTATTTTAGGTTTCGTCTGGGACTGAGGACGTCTCTTACTTAGATATTCAACTGCAGCAAGCCCACTGATCTGCCACTTAACATCATATTGAGCAAAACCCAACACAACGGTATATCTACTAATATTAGCCTTATTATCCTACAAGCGACCAAACAAGCTAGCTAAAGTTATAATCACCAACATAGCGGACTCATGAAAAAATACATCGGTTAATCTTGTTGAATTTTTTTTTTTTTTTTTTTATGACTAATTTATTAATGACTAATCTATCATCTGTATTAAAGAGAAAATAATCACTTCATCCAGTGTTTAAAGTGAATAAAAAAGCTTTGACAGCCTATTTACTGGAGTTCCACAACTACTGAAGAACTTTGTTCTTTCCCACTGCACTTATATGTGTATAGGTGAGGTAAGGGTTAACAGGTTCACACAACAAACCCCAATTGCTGCTCAAAACTAGCCCAATCACGTTTCGGGGTAAAATCCGAAATCGTATTCCAGGAGATATACAATAAATATTGTGTTATTGGTGTCGCTTCAACCCGCAGACTGGAAAAACAACCCGTGGCAACAGTGTAAAAGTAGCCCAATTCCACGGGAAAGCAGCACACTTTGCAACTCGGGAAAGCAGGTAGTGGACCAAAGCACTGTGAGGCAGGAGGGGAGACTCAATCTTTCTAAACTTTAAACGCTTTTTTTTTTTTTGCCCCGTTTGCATTTGTATTGTTTTACTACTTACACAATTATTTGAAATATATATCATATTATTTACAATACACAGCATGGTTTTTAATTATATTTTTAGGGGGGACAACCCTCAGATAGCCCTGGATGATAACTAGGAGAGGCATAGGCAGGACAGGATACCTCCAGGGCGGTACTGGTGATACAGGGAGCAAGGGAGGTGTTGGCAGTTAAGGGACCCACCAGGGCAGTGCTGGTTCAGGAAGCCGGGGAGGTGCTGGCAGTTCAGGAGGCCAGGGCAGAGCCGGCGAATTCTCAGGCGTGGTGGCGGCCATCTTGGTTGAAGACTCTGGTTCGGGTGTGGCGGCGGCCATCTTGGCCAAAGGCTCTGGCGTGGCGTTGGCCATCTTGGCCAAAGGCTCTGGCTCGGGTGTGGCGGCGGCCTCGATAGAACAAGACTCTGGAAGGGCGGCGGCCTCGACGGGACGAGACTCTGGAATGGCAGTGGCCCTCTTGGTCGAGGGCCCACGGGCCGGAGCCATGATGAGCGCTGCAGGCTCGGCAGGCATGACGTGAAGAGACTCAGACTTGGCAAGCATGAGACTCAGGAATGGCGGCCATTTTGTGACGTGGCTCTGGATTTGGTGGAGGGGTGTTGGTAGGCTCTGCGAGGCCGATGGTGAATGCAGAGTTGGTGTTTACCAGCACCCACTCCACACATGCGGTGAAATCTCCCAGAGGACCGCTCCCTGGGAGGCGTGCTCCAGGACTGCTCACTGAGGCTGGAGATGTAAAACACACACAGCGAGCAGTCGGGATAGTGTGTAAGGCATGCCAACTCCAAGAAATCCCTGGTATGAGACTCCAGGGAGCGGTCCTTCTGCTCCAGACATAGCAGAACAACAGCGGGAATGTCCATGGTGATGGTGGAAAACAAACAAAAGAAAACACTGTAAAAATTAAACTGTTATGGGTCTTGTATTCTGTCACGGGTGAGGTGGTTAAGATATAGCGCACAACGAAGGAGATACAATAGGATACTTTAATTCAATAGGACACCAGAAAAACCAACAACCACAAATCACTGATAACCATATATATATATATAAGAACAGGAACAGGGAGAAACTAGGCCATTAGAGATTTGCGCAAAACTTTTGCGATTTTTTTCTAAATGTCGACAAAGAAATATTGCGACATGACGGCGTTTCCATTAACCGATGTTATGCGACTAAAACTACTTCTCGCAATAAGTAACTCCAAAAACCATGCCAACGTACGTTGGTAGGTTTATGTACTATATCCCGGCCACTGCACTGGCTGTTATTATTAATCGAAGGAGACGTATGTGTGTTTTCCAAGCATTAATGGAAGGAACGACCCTTATAGGCTACTTGAGCGGCATGTATGAGGTGTTTCTGGGTGTTTCTCCCTCATATCTGCTTCGAGGTCTTGATTGTGGCATTTATTTGAGGTTTAGAATCCATTATTCCTGTAATTCTTTTGTCTTATATGAATTTAATAAATAACTCTGTCTCGTATTCTGTCCAAACACACCGCGTCATTTACGTCAGGTGACCTGTAAATGCGCAATAACTGTTTCCATTGCAGTTTTGCAAAGTGTTTCTTTTTCGAATTGCCTGAAAAACCACCTCATGTGAGCGTAAAAACTTTTTTGCGATAAATGGGAGTTTTTGCGAAATTGGCGTGTTTCCATTGGGCGTAATTTCAATTTGCGCAATTTGAAGGGTAATGGAAATGCGGCTACAGAGGGCTTAAATACACAGAGAACAGATCAGGGAAACGAGACACAGCTGGGGCAAATGAACTCAGTGACAGTAACCATAGTAACTAACAAGATACAGCTGAACCAACTGAACTAATGAAGGAGGAGTGGCTAGAAACTGAACAATAAACACAGAGGAAGTCCAAACGTGACACAGCCTTGGTGAGCATAAGAAATATCTATCAAAACCAAAAAAATCTTACCGACCCCAAACTTCTGAACAGTAATGTAACCATTACTTTTCTGTTATCAGAGCAGTTATTATCTGTCATACACACACAAAAAAGATAATCTTAAAGGGATAATCCATCCAAAAATGAAAATCCTGTTGTTATTTACTCACCCCATGTCATTCCAAATATTCTTCATTTTTTTATCCATACAAAAGATGTCAACTGTTGACTGTTGTTTGGTTTCCAACATTCTTCAATTAAAAGTAGTAATATACACCTGCAAGACAATGTGACAAAAAAAAAAAAAGAAAAAAAAAAGATATGTGCATTTTGTCACACAACACCAATTCTTGTTGGAACAAGTAGCTTGTTACTAGAAAAGCTTCACTGGAAACAGCCAACCTAATGTCACACTACTAAAAAAACAGAGTTAGTAGAATGGCAATTTCTAACTATAGGTTACTCCCAACACTGGTCCTGGAGCACACATTTTCAAACAATCGCAGGCTAAACCTAATCAACACTTACCTCTAAAAAATTATACCTGATCCCAAATGTGTACTTATACGTGTGGGACGCCTTTTACCAGTGAAAAATTCCTTGTATGTTAAGCATACTTTCATCAAAATTCCGGCCAGTTGATAATACCTAGAATATCAAAATCGACTGCTGGCAGTATATCCCTTTCCTATTTAGCACCAAAACTTTGGAACAGTCTTCATAACATTGTCCGGGAAGCAGACACACTCTGTCAGTTCAAAGCTAGACTAAAAACACATCTCTTTGACCTAGCATACACATAACACATTATAGACTTCTATAATTCAATGTTAGGCTGCATAGATTAGGTCAGCCGAAACCGGGAACAATTCCCATAAATCCTGATGTACTTGTTACATCATAAGAAGGATGGCGTCTACGCTAATATTAGTCTCTCTGTTTTTCCCGAGGTTTACCGCAGTCCGTCGGATCCAGGCCGTATCCAGATCTGATGAAGGATACGACGACAACGCAGTCCTGAAGTGTCAACTAGTCTCTCCCCTGTGAAGGCCTCCTTCCCTTCCCTTTACCTCTGTACAGATAAAACGTTGTCGGGATAATTTCGATTCACGTGGCTATGCGGAAGCGATAAATGCGGATGCGCATAGCTATAGACTAAACACGTGATGGGCATGTGCACACCGTAGGCGTTTTGGCGGGTTTGCGGTTTTGAGGTTTGCGCAGAGATAACCTTTTTTTCAAAAAATTTCACGGCTCGCATCTTGGAATCTATTTCAGGGTTTGCGTTCTTGAGCCACCAGGCACTGTTTTGTGCGGATGAGTGGGCCGGAGCGCGCTGAGTGTTTTCTGTTAGAACGGTGTCGTGTTAGCGGCCCCTAAGTTAATAACTAATGATTTTTTCAACGGAAGTGAATCAATCAATCAAAACTAACTTTAGCTGGACAATAACTTTATTCTAGAGCTGCTGTAAAGCCAAACAATCTCTGTTACTGTAATTTCCTATTATCACTGTAAAGCTGCTTTGAAACAATCTATATTGTTAAAAGCGCTATATAAATAATGGTGACTTGACTTACTTGGCCAATAAAAGCTAGATTGATTGATTGATGTTGAATTGCACAGAGGCTATTTTGTTTTCCCTCTATTCCAACAATTTATTTGATTTGCAAATATCATATGTGTGAACTGATTGCTACGACCTTTATATATTATAATGTCTGACCACAGCATTTAAAGCTGCTTATGATGCCATTAAGACATTGAATCAAATAACTTCAGGTCTTAAAACATGCTCTCAAAGCTTGTAATCTCATTAAAAGACTCATAAACAACGGCTGTGTCTGAAAAATTAGGCAGCTTACTTATTGCCTCACTGCCTTGTCAGGCAATGACTTTGTAGGCAGCGCACAAAGGTACCTCACGAAACTGATTTCGGACAGACTTCTGAAGCTGCATAATGGTTTAATGATCTACAGCAAAATAGAGCGAGCTTTGGTGTAAACTAAGCAAATATTTAATTACTACAATAGTTATTCATTGCTAGAAATGACATCAGAAGTGGAAACCGTTGGTCAAAAACATACATTTACACACAAACTGACCAACCACAACTTTCAGATGTCATCTTTATTTTATAGCTCAACTGTCACATGTAGTGACAGTTACACTGTAGTGAAGAATACATCTACACTGCCTTCAAAGATCGATCAGATGAGGGTATTTCAGGAGACAGGAAGTGAAGCATTAGATTCGGACATGCCTCCGAAGGCAGATTTCGGACGCAGCCAATGATTGGTGCAAGAACCAGCACAAATATGCATTTAGTTGAACTTTTCACAAATTATGAAATTCTTTATGTTTCATGATTTCAAATGATTAGACATGTTTTTTTATTTTTATATATATATATATTACATTTCATTTAACCATTAAAAAAAAATCCAGAAAGAAAAAAGAAACAGATTTCAAAGGGCCCTACGGTCTTTTGGCTATCGGAGGACTGTTCCTGTACATACTGTAAATCAATTTGGACAACTAGCATCTGCTAAATGACAAATAACCATATCCATTGGCTTCCTCAGTCCCTGCCCAGCTTTCTGTAACAATGTTTCAGATCCTCCCTTTTCTATCATCCCTTCTCCCCGCACACAATATGCTAAACACGGCCTTAAACAAACACATTTACCGTTCATGCTCCCCCATGTAGTTCAGCTGAGCATCTGTATCTAATCATTTGTCCACATGGAGCCTAAACGAGAGAGAAACAGCGGGGCGATCAAAGGCAGTGCACCGCACGATAGTGTGAGATTAGGTCGATTTTTTTTTTTTACCAATAGGAAACGGGGAGTCCAGGGCGCGGTTGCTTTTATGGCCCGCCTTTATAGTGCAAAAAAGACAGTGAATAAGAGAGAGAGAGAGAGAGAGGAGTAAGTGTGGTATGAGTTAGATCCTGTTCTCCATGGCAACGTGTGGAGAGAGATAGTAAGTGGACGCAAGAGAGGGTGTAATGAGAGGTCATCCACAGGCCAGAGACAGGCCACGGGGACAAGAGGATGAGGATTCCCCCTCCCCAACACGCTCCCAGTCCTCCCTACGTATTTCATACACTTTTTCTCCATCTCTTTGATCCCACTTCTAACAGTTGGTGGGTATATCTAGCTCTGACATTTCTGCTTCTGTGTTGAACCTTAGTAAAATCTCTCTTTTTTACTCTTTAAAAAATGACAAGGGAGTTACTGACTCCTAAAGCGAAACATTTAGGAGTCAAGCAGATTTGTTAGTTGACAAAATCGCTAGATAAAGAAAGTTGTTTAGAAGCGATTCAGCTCATTGGTTGCGTAGTTTCTTCTTCTTTTAACAATTTAGTACATAAACTACATGATTTGAGTTACTGTACACTACCATTTAAAAGTTTGGGGTCAGGTCTTATAATAATAAGGGATTTATTCCTGTGATCATTACTCTAGTCTTCAGTCACATGATCCTTCAGAAATCATTATAATGTGCAGAACTGGTGCTTAAGAAACATTTTTTATTATTATCAATGTTGAAAACTTTGTGGAAACCTTTTTTTTTTCAGTATTCTTGGATGGAAAATAAAAAAAATAACAGCATTTGAAATACGAATCTTTTTTCAAAATTACAATTGCCTTTACTGTCACTTTTAATTGACTGAAGGAGTCCATGGGGAATAAAAGCATTAATTGTATTCACCAAAAACATCTTATAAACTAGGATGCTTTTCTACATGTATTATGTATAGGCAGTCACTCTTTTTTGTAAAAATGCTTTTGCCAATAAAAAAATTAAAAAAACAGTATAATGTTGTGAAGATTATGGTTCCAATGTTACCAAACAAGGTTTCTGTTACAGTAAATTCAACCTTACAAATTGACATAATAATCATAGTATTTAATAAATAATTAATAATATTATTACATAAAATTGTGTTTTTAGAATATCATAATTTTTAATTGCACACTGTCATATGACGAACCAGCCACAAAACTAAAGTAGTCTATACATTATGCAGAAACAGTTCCCACTTCTCCCACATAACTGAAAACTGATCTGCGGTTCAGTAAGGGAGTCGGCTGTGAATTAAGGAAAGGTTCTGAACGATTCACTGACTGGGTTTGGAGAATCTTTTTGACTGACTCTATTAAGGTATGATGCCATAAAGAATCGCGGTTTACACCTTTACAAATCTTCTATTGCACACGCAAATTTTATTTACGCTTGCAATCTTATGTACACTTTCACAAATCTTACCCTGCGCATGCGATTCTTTATGGCATCATTTACCTTTATAGACTCCTTCAAATTAACCAGCATCATTTGTCCGTGAATCAGACATCATGACTCATGCTGAGTTTGTTGTTCGGTGTGCAAGAAACAAAGGCTCACACTCTAACGAGATGATATCTGATGAAACTGTTTATATGGGCGTGCAAAATTGTCTCAACTAACTAGACTTTATATTATTGCCACACATTTTTTGTAGTATTTGTCACAGCCCTGGATTCTACATCAAAATGCTTGCTGTAACAGTTCATCGCAGCTGAAAATAGAGTCAATCTGTTGCAAGCTAAAAGAGAGCCCCACATTGGCACCAGTGGAGGACTTCAAAGGCAGGCCACTCAGGTAAGAACCCCAGAAAGAGTCTACATTAATCTAGGATGCTTCTTCTAGCTGAGCATCTTGAAAGAGATTACATTAACTCCAGGTGCAGGTTCCCTTCAGTTTGCATAAAGTTTTGTTACTGTTACTTTAAATAAACAATTATTTGGTGATAACTATCATAATAATTACTGTAATAATTCTTATTTAGTCAAAATAATAATGAGACGAAGAATGTCGAATAAAGGCTCTCTGGGATTCTTTATTCAGATTGGTCAACCAGACTCTTCTGAGGTCAAGTAACCAATTTGCATGTCTCTCATTTTACTCTGTTCTCTATGGACTTTTTATCTCAGGATTGTGTGATATAAAGTCGCAATTATGTTATAAAGTGAGAATTGCGTGATATAAAGTCGCAAAAGTCATGCAATTCTGACTTCATATCTCCCAATTGCGTGTTATAAAGTCAAACTTTATAACATGCAATTGGGAGGTATAAAGTCAGAATTGCATGATATAAAGTCGCAATTGCATGTTAAAATGTCAGAATTGTGAGATATAAACTTGCAATTCTGAGGAAAAAAGTCAGTCTTTTTTTCCTTAGAATTGGACTTTATAACTCGCAATTGCGAGTTTATATCTCACAATTCTGAGAAAAGATGTCAGAATTGCGAGATATAAACTCGCATAGAATGAAAATAAAACTTCTGATGTGTTGTAGCTGTGGCTCAGCGGTTAGTGCATGTGGGCGACGCAGGTTCAAATTCTGCCCATCATTCCCTTTCTCACCATCATTTTCTGCCCTCTCTATACTGCTTATATAAATATGGCCCCTCCAAAAATAATGGATTCAACAAGAAAGTGCTTATATTAGAGAGTACTGTAATGACAAATAGTGCTGTAGAAGATGAAGATAAAGCAAACTGAAGACAGAGAGAGAGTGAGAGGAGAGGGAGGAGGAGAAACACAGCAGAAGTGATATTTTGGCATATAATTGTTATTCATGAAAATATTTTAACATGTCGTAAGTACTTGCTAAATCTGGTTCCTCAGGTTCCACTGACAGATAGCTTTATCAGTTTCACTAGTGTCACCCCAATGTGTGATCTCTGCTGAGGCTCAGAGCCGAACTGAATAACTGCTAACAGGATCTCTCAGCCTTTAAAATGGTAGGAGGCAGATCTTGTTGGACAAACAGCGCTGAGAGAACAAATGTCGGCAGCATCTAAAAGAAGAAGCTAATGAACACTAGGGGATTTAACAAACACGTTAACGAACGAGGAGAGAGAGACGGAAGGTGTAATCAGTAAAAAGGGACTTGCATTCTCTTTTGTGTGTAAAAATGCGAAACCGTTTTAATCTGCTTCCTGTGATAATTGGTTTCTGATGCGCCATTTATCTTTATCTCCTCTTCTCCCTCTTTTTTTTCCTTCTCTCTGTCTTGCTGACATGGTTAAGTCTCCATCCCCTAGGTATTTTAATTAGTGTAACGAGATCCAATTTGACAAATCTCAAGATGTGATGAAAACAAAAAGTGTTTAGTCTTGATAGCTTGTTACATACCTGACAATTTCCTTTGTCGTCGAGTGGTGGGGTTCTAAAAGTGACACTTTCTGTTGTGTTCGTATGTTCAGTGCTTGTGTTTCCTAGAAATAAATGAGAGCTGCAGTTTTGTATTCAATCATAGCAATATTTGATATGTACCCAAATGTATCAATCTGTGTCCCATTTTAAGTATGCATATCACAGAGATTTATTCAAATTTAGGATTAAAATCTCAACATTAAAAACAAACAAATGTACAGGCCTGCATTAAGCTGAACGAATGAGCTCTGAAAAATAAACACAAACAAAGTTCCTGCTATCATGATGACACGTTCTGTCATACTGCCGAACTTTTATGAATTTTGAAGCCTATATGCAGCTGCCAGAAGTAAAAAGCTAAAGGCAGGCTATAAACGAACTACACCATGGTCCCACGACTTCAACATCACTACTACTATGCGTCTGACAACTCTTTCAGTTTTTATCTAAAAAACATTTGCATGAGTTAGAATAGTTTATAAGAGCACAATTATAAGCATAATGAGGCTGTAAAAGTGGACTGAGTTTATCTGTTCAGCGTGATGACGTTTAATGTCCCCGACAGCCTCTGTAGTCCCATTTAGCCACTTGTTAGCAACCACCTTTTTCAAGACACGTAACGGCTTCAAAACATCACAAATGGAGAAATACTGATGTATTTTATGTTGTAGAATACAGAGTGAAAGTATCTTGAGGAGTATCTTTGGGAGGCGATGCTTGAAACTGGCGGTGGTGGAGGTTTAGATGTTCCAGGCTTATAATTATAATTATAATTAAAGCTGCAAGCAGCGATGAAAGGGCCCTCGCACCCGTGCCATCAACACTCGCTGGCTTTAGGAAGACAGAGCATGGTTGGGCAATGTACATTTAAGGAGGTATATATAGTAAGAGTATGTCAAAGTCAGTTACAAAATGTTTTGTATAATGGTGTTAATAGCATGCTTCATGACTATCTGAATATCGCTATGTAGATGTGTTCAGTGCAGGACTTTTATCAAACATGTGAAGTTTGGGGCAGATTGGACATTGCCTTCTTGAGTAACAACAAAGTCATGTTTCATTGAATTAGCATTCTTTAGCACTTAACTAAGCATTGTTAGCATGTTTTAACATGTTTCTAGCATGTTTAGAACTCAGTGGCATTTTTAACATGTTGCTAGAACGGCATCAACGTGTTAAACATGTCACTTCCTGTTGCCAGTAGGTGGCACTATTACTATAACTGAACATTCTCATGTAGATGTGTTCAGGACAGAACGCTTATCAAAAGTGTGAAGTTTGGGGCAGATTGGACATTCCATGCCTGAGTTACAGCAAATTCATATTTAATTGCAGTAATATCATTCTTTAGCACTAAGCTAAGTGTTTGCTAGCATGTTTTAGCATGTTTCTAGTATGTTGTTAGCATGTTTAGCACATGCTGGCACTTTTTTATATGTTATTAGGAGTCCACAACAGTGTTTAACATGTCACTTCCTGTTGCCAGCAGGTGGCGCTATGACTGTAACTGAATATGAGCATGGTCATGTGTTCAGGACAGAACGCTTATCAAAAGTGTGAAGTTTGGGGCAAATTGGACATTGCCTTCTTGAGTAACAACAACATCCTGTTTCATTGAATTAGCATGCTTTAGCACTTAGCTAAGTATTGCTAGCATGTTTTAACATGTTTCTAGCATGTTTAGAACTCAATGGTATTTTTAACATGCTACTAGAACGGCATCAACGTGTTAAACATGTCACTTCCTGTTGCCAGTAGGTGGCGCTATTACTATAACTGAATTTGAGCATAGACATGTGTTCAGGCCATGATTCTTATCAAACGTGTGAAGTTTGGGGCAGATTGGACATTCCATGCCTGAGTTACAGCAAATTCCTATTTAATTGCAGTAATAGCATGCTTTAGCACTTAGCTAAGTGTTTGCTAGCATGTTTCTAGTATGTTTCTAGTATGTTGTTAGCATGTTTAGCACTTGCTGGCACTTTTTTATATGTTATCAGGAGTTCACAACAGTGTTAAACATGTCACTTCCTGTTGCCAGCAGGTGGCGCTATGACTGTAACTGAATATGAGCATGGTCATGTGTTCAGGACAGAACGCTTATCAAACGTGTGAAGTTTGGGGCAGATTGGACATTGCCTTCTTGAGTAACAACAACATCCTGTTTCATTGAATTAGCATGCTTTAGCACTCAGCTAAGTTTTGCTAGCATGTTTTAACATGTTTCTAGCATGTTTAGAAGTCAATGGCATTTTTAACATGTTGCTAGAACGGCATCAACGTGTTAAACATGACACTTCCTGTTACCAGTAGGTGGCGCTATTACTATAACTGAATATTCTCATGTAGATGTGTTCAGGCCATGACTCTTATCAAACGTGTGAAGTTTGGGGCAGATTGGACATTCCGTGCCTGAGTTACAGCAAATTCCTATTTAATTGCAGTAATAGCATGCTTTAGCACTAAGCTAAGTGTTTGCTAGCATGTTTTAGCATGTTTCTAGTATGTTGTTAGCATGTTTAGCACTTGCTGGCACTTTTTTATATGTTATCAGGAGTTCACAACAGTGTTAAACATGCCACTTCCTGTTGCCAGCAGGTGGCGCTATGACTGTAACTGAATATGAGCATGGTCATGTGTTCAGGACAGAACGCTTATCAAAAGTGTGAAGTTTGGGGCAGATTGGACATTGCCTTCTTGAGTAACAACAACATCCTGTTTCATTGAATTAGCATGCTTTAGCACTCAGCTAAGTTTTGCTAGCATGTTTTAACATGTTTCTAGCATGTTTAGAAGTCAATGGCATTTTTAACATGTTGCTAGAACGGCATCAACGTGTTAAACATGACACTTCCTGTTACCAGTAGGTGGCGCTATTACTATAACTGAATATTCTCATGTAGATGTGTTCAGGCCATGACTCTTATCAAACGTGTGAAGTTTGGGGCAGATTGGACATTCCGTGCCTGAGTTACAGCAAATTCCTATTTAATTGCAGTAATAGCATGCTTTAGCACTTAGCTAAGTGTTTGCTAACATGTTTTAGTATGTGTCTAGTATGTTGTTAGCATGTTTAGCACTTGCTGGCACTTTTTTATATGTTATCAGGAGTTCACAACAGTGTTAAACATGTCACTTCCTGTTGCCAGCAGGTGGCGCTATGACTGTAACTGAATATGAGCATGGTCATGTGTTCAGGACAGAACGCTTATCAAAAGTGTGAAGTTTGGGGCAGATTGGACATTCCATGCCTGAGTTACAGCAACTTCCTGTTTCATGGCGAAACATCAAAATTTGTCAGGCCGCCGAGGACCCGCCCTTCGACGAAAACTCAAGATCTTCGCAATTTAACGTCGCAAAGGCCTTAAGATTACACTCACCAAATTTGAAGATGATCAGATTAAAACTGTAGGAGGAGTTTGTTAAAGTACGAGGCCTGAAAATGGCAAAAAGTGCACAAAAATCAGAGAGGAAGTTGAAAATGGCTGACTTCCTGTTGTGTTTAGAGCTATGCTCCAAGAGACTTTTTTGTAGGTATTAGGTCCTTACACATATTTACCGAATTTCGTACACGTACGTGGAACACAGCGGGAGGCGCACTCCGTTGAACTTTTATAGGTGGCGCTATCGAGCCATTTTGCCCCGCCCAATTCTGAAACCTATATCAGATGTAAATTTTCGCCAGTTCTGACGCGTGTGCAAAGTTTCGTGAGTTTTCGAGCATGTTTAGGCCCTCAAAAATGCAATTAAATGCGGAGAAGAATAATAATAATAATAATAAATATAGCTGCGAGCAGCGATTGCGGGCCCAAGCCGGTGGCACCGCCACCCCGGTGCCTTTAGTTACCTAAAGGCACCGGGGATGGCGGTGCCACCGGCTTTGGCCCTCCATCGCTGCTCGCAGCTATATTTATATATATATATATATATATATATACACACACACACATATATATATTTTATTTTGCGATGTATATTTATATATTTTTTTTGCGATGTATTTGGATGCTAAACTATTCTTTATTATAGGCTTTGTACTTCACTCGTGTTCCAATATCGATGGAAAAAATCATCCTCTTCACGCGCGCAAAAATGTGCTTGGAAACATCACAGTGGAGCTCTGCTTACTGTGAATGGTACAGATTGTACTACTGACTATTTAAACAGAGCAGTGTAATTCGTTTATGTTAGGTTGACTATTTTTATTATTATATTGTATTAGGGCTATAATGAATGTCAAGATTGCAATTCTGGAATGTGTGTGTGACGCGGTTGCGGTTGAACAGTGGACACAAAAACATAAATAAAATGTTTTAGTTAATTCCTACATCCATAGGAATACATTGAAAATGCTCGCTCTACTCCGCACCATTATCAATGTCTGTGCGGACGTCTGTATTTTACTAGTATATAGTATACTATAGTTAGCGATTTAAAAGCCCTCAGCGGTGTCACATGTCGATTAACCGGTGGGAAAATTTTTATCACAGTCACATCCCTAATATATTTATATATAAATACAATAGGCCTACCTGAAAGAGAATTTTACTTGCCCGACCAAAGTATAGCCTGATTAGAACGTCAATAACAAAAAAATAACTTATCAATTTATTAATAAGTTATTAATAACTTAATCACTAAAACGAGAGATTATTCTAATTTCATTACATTAATTTTAAGTTGCAATCAGCAGTTAATAATAAATGTATTACTGATCAATGGTAACAAGGTTGCACTGCTGAGGCTCATGCTGCTTCTCCAGGAGAATTGTAAATAAATGAGCGCAGCACACAAAAAAGCAACCCAGTTAACAACATACTGACTATAAAAATTACAAATATGGAGTTTTTATATATTTTATAACATATGATAGAGTTAAGCAACCTCACTTGACGAGTAGGCAACTATTTCCTGAATACAATCACAATTGAAACTGTGACATTGATTTCATACAACAGGTTAATAAACAGTTACAATTAAGTCACTTACATTTTAGATGCAATATTGACTGTTTTTGTTCTGTTTCAGCAGCAAAAATAGTTAAACAAAGATCACAGCAACTTGTTTTCTCATTACTGAATGATTCAGCATTTTGAAACGAATCGCTTGACTCAAAGATTCAATGGTCAATCCATAAACATCTGTCTCAATCATGAATGACTCAGTCATTGGAATGAATCGTTTGAACGAATGAATCAATGACTCGCTCATTAAGATGGTCGCCTGGCGACACCTAATGGCGGTTTAGTGTTATGTTTAAAAGTATCATTCTTTCCAACGTGCACCATTATCAATGTCCGTGCGGACGTCCGTTTTTTTACTTTCACTTTTATATTAGCGATTTAAAAGCACCCGCTCGTGTCACACGTCGCTTAACCGATGGGAAAATATCCTCACAGTCATATACCTAATAAATTTATATTTAAATACAATAGGCCTACCTAGTAAAACGTTTTATATACTATTTTGATATCCTTTTGGACACAAGAGGGCAGTATAGCCCTATGTTTGCTTTTTTGTTGAAACAAATAGCACTAAATAGCCTGTTTTTAACTTTTTCATACTTTTTGAATTGCAAAAACAGAATAAAATAGGTTTAGTTCTAATATTTGTATAATTTTATATAAAAATAAATGGTGTATAATTAAATTTTAAGAATATATGAGATGTTTTCTGATTCCTTTTTTGACATTATTTTAATCCCTCGCCATGTCAAAACCGTTTGAAATATTTAATATCCGTTCACAATTTAGCATCTTTAATGTATTTTCATCGTGTTAAAAAAGTTTGGTGTGAATAAAAAAAAAAACACTTAGCAGGAGTGGGTAAAAAGCAGAGGCTGAATTTGCAAATAAATCCACATTCAAACCAAAATATCTGACTTCCTATTGGTCGAAGCTAATAACTGTATATTAGAAAGTTGTCCGGCTCGATGAGACCAATGTATGTACTGATTTTTAAAACTGTGGGTAAAACTAACCCCCCCACTTTTGTCAAAAGCATTTTGAAAGTGACACACTTCCTGCTGCCAGTTGGTGGCGCTATAACTTTGACTCACAATAGTTACATCCATCTGATCGGCCTCTTACCTCGAACACACTGGTGAAGTTTCATCAAGATCCGTTAATGTATGCAGAAGTTATACCACTTCGTGTTTCTCTTTTCTCGCCATAAATTCGTTTCCTCGCCACGGCCAAACCGTTCGAGATATCAAAAATCCGTCCGCAATTTAGAATCCTCAATGTCTTGACTTCATGCACACCGAGTTTGGTGGGGATTGGATGAATTCTCTAGGAGGAGTACTTCGCATTCCACAGCAAGCGTTCTCCAAACAACCCATAATTGCCAACTTCCTGTTGGGCTGGCGTAAAACTTAGAGCACGAAAGTTGTTCAGCCCGATGTGATCTATATGTGTACCGAGTTTCATATCATTACATGCAAGTGTGTTTGATTTATGGACAAGTGTTCGGATCCCATTCCAGGGGGCGCTGTTGAGCCCCCCTGCCACACCCGGGTACCAGCTTCAGCCCAGCCCTGATGGCCGAGGGTTCTGACCTGTGTGCAAAGTTTCAAGAGTTTTCGAGCACGTTAAAGGCCCCAAAAGCCCCTGAAACCTTGAAAAACAGGAATTTTAAACAAATCTCACTCAAAAGACAAATCCCCCCACCCCTCACACACACAGAGACGCAGAGGCAGAGAGAGAGAGGGAGAGAATTCTACAAAAAATCACATTCAAACCAAAATATCTCACTTTCTGTTGGTCACAGCTTATGACTATAAATTAGAAAGTTGTCCGGCTTGATGAGAACAATATACATAACGATTTTTGTGACTCTACTTAAAACTAAGCCCCCATTTTTGACTAAAGGTGGCGCTACTGAGCCCCTCACCACGCCCGTTTCTGAAACTTTGCACATGTCTACCGGCTAATAAATGTGATGTGTCTGTCGAGTTTCATCCAATTTCAAGTATGTTAAGAGTCTCAAAAGCATCTGAAAAGAATATTAAAGTTTGATGCGTTGCCACGGCAACAGTATTTAAGATATCAATAAACCTTTCACAGGTCTACATCTGCCGTGTGTCTACATTATACACATAAAGTTTGAAGCAAATCGGGTAAAAATAAGAGGGTGATTTCAAAGCATTTTGAAAGTGACACACTTCCTGCTGCCAGTTGGTGGCGCTATAACTTTGACTCACAATAGTCACATCCATGTGATCGGCCTCTTACAACGAACACACTGCGGAAGTTTCATCAAGATCAGTTAATGTATGCAGAAGTTATAACACACTTCCTGTTTATCTTTTCTCGCTATAAATTCGTTTCATCGCCACGGCCAAACCGTTCGAGATATCAAAAATCCGTCCGCAATTTAGCATCCTCAATATCTTGACTTCATTCTGACCGAGTTTGGTGTGGATCGGATCAATTCCCTAGGAGGAGTACATTAAATTCCACAGCATGCGTTTTTCAAACAACCCATAATAGCTGACTTCCTGTTGGGCAGAGCTAATAACTTAGAGCGCGAAAGTTGTTCGGCCCGATGAGATCTATATGTGTACCGAGTTTCATACTAATACGTTCTTGTATGTGTCCAAGATTTAAGATTGTGTTCTAGGGGGCGCTGTTGAGCCCCCCTGCCACGCCCGGGTACCAGCTTCAGCCCGGCCCTAATGGCCGCGTGTTCTGACCTGCGTGCAAAGTTTCATGAGTTTTTGAGCACGTTAAAGGCCCCAAAAGCCCCCGAACCCTTGAAGAACAATAATAATAATAAATATAGCTGCGAGCAGCGATTACGGGCCCAAGCCGGTGGCACCGCAACCCTGGTGCCTTTAGTTACCTAAAGGCACCGGGGTGGCGGTACCGCCGGCTTTGGCCCTCCATCGCTGCTCGCAGCTATATTTATATATATATATATATATATATATACATACATACATACATACACACACATACATATATATGTATATATATATATATATATATATATATATATATATATATTATTGTTCAAAAGTTTGGGGTCAGTAAGATTTTTAATGTTTTTAGGAGAAGTCTCTTCTGCTCACCAAGGCTGCATTTATTGATTAAAAATACAAACAAAAAGAGTAATATTGTGAAATATTATTCCAATTTAAAACAGCTGTTTTCAATTTTAAAATATTTTACATAGTAATTCATTTCTGTGATCAAAGTTGAGTTTTCAGCATCATTACTCCAGTCTTCAGTGTCACATGATCCTTCAGAAATCATACTAATATGATGATTGATGCTCAATAAATATTCATTATTATTTTCAATGTTGAAAACAGTTGTGTACAGATTTTTTTTTTTTCAAAATGCTTTGATGAATGTAAAGTTCAAAAGAACAGCATATATTTCAAATATATATATTTTTAACATTATAAATGTCTTTACTGTAACTGTTGATCAGTTTAACTCATCCTTCATAAATAAAAGTACTGATTTATTTTATTTCTTTCCCCCAAAAATAAAATTTTAATTATTACTAACCACAAACTTTTGAGCGGTAGTGTTTAACGTTACAAAAGCTTTAGATTTCAGATAAATGCTGTTCTTTTGAACTTTCTATTCATCAAAGACTGTACACAACTGTTTTCGACATTTAAAATAATAATGAATGTTTCTTGAGTATCAATCATCATATTAGAATAATTTCTGAAGGATCATGTGACAGTGACGACTGGAGTAATGATGCTGAAAACTCAGCTTTGATCACAGGAATAAATAACAGTTTAAAATATATTAAAATAGAAAGCAGCTGTTTTAAATTGGAATACTATTTTACAATATTACTGTTTTTGTTTGTATTTTTAATCAAATAAATGCAGCCTTGGTGAGCAGAAGAAACTTCTCTGTTATGTGCGCGCCACAGACTGCACGCACGTCCGCTTAGAGTTCCGCCTTTTGCCTTCCGTCAATATTACGTTATTAGAAAAATATATTTTTTTAGAGAATCGATTTTTTGACATTTGTGAATCGATTCAGAATCGTCCACGTCCGCATCGCGATGCATCTAAGAATCAATTTTTTCTCCCACCCCTAGATTTCATACAACAGGTTAATAAACAGTTACAATTAAGTCACTTACATTTTAGATGCAATGTTGACTGTTTATGTTCTGTTTCAGCAGCGAAAATAGTTAAACAAAGATCCCGGCAGAACCATCACGCATCACGTGTTTTCTCATAACTGAACGATTCAGCATTTTTAACGAATCGGTTGACTCAAAGATTGAATGATCAATCCATAAACATCTGTCTTAATCATGATCGACTCATTCGAACGAATCGTTTGAACGAATGAATCAATGACTCGCTTATTAAGATGGATGCCTGGCGACACCTAATGGCGGTTTAGTGTTGTTTAAAAGCATCATTCTTTCCCACATGTGTGTGATTTGTGTGTGCAACATTATCATTATTTTTCTTTCACTATTATATTAGCGATTTAAAAGCACCCACTCGTGTCACACGTCGATTAACCGGTGGGAAAATATCCTCAGACACATACCTAATAAATGTATATTTAAATACAATATTGGCCTACCTGGTAAAAAGTTTTATATACTATTTTGATGTCCTTTTGGACACAAGAGGGCAGTATAGCCCTATGTTTGCTTTTTTGTTGAACCAAATAGCACTAAATAGCCTGTTTTTAACTTTTTCATTCTTCTTGAATTGCAAAAACAGAATAAAATGGGTTTAGTTGTGATATTTGTATACTTTTATATAGAAATAAATGGTATATAATTACATTTTTAGAAGATTTTTACTTTAATCCCTCGCCATAGCAAAACCGTTTGAGATATTTATTATCCATTCACAATTTAGCATATTTAATGTAGTTTCATCATGTTGAAAAAGTTTGGTACGAATAAAATAAATAGTTTAAGAGGAGTGGCTAAAAATTCAGAGGCTGATTTTGCAAAAAAATTCACATTCAGACCAAAATATCTGACTTCCTGATGGCCAGAGCTATTGAATGTAAATTAGAAAGTTGTCCGGCTTGATGAGAACAATATACAAACTATTTTTTCTTTACTGTAGTTAAAAGTAACCCCCCCACTTTTGTCAAAAGCATTTTGAAAGTGACACACTTCCTGCTGCCAGTTGGTGGCGCTATAACTTTGACTCACAATAGTTACATCCATCTGATCGGCCTCTTACCACGAACACACTGGTGAAGTTTCATCAAGATCAGTTAATGTATGCAGAAGTTATACCACTTTGTGTTTCTCTTTTCTCGCCATAAATTCGTTTCCTCGCCACGGCCAAACCGTTCGAGATATCAAAAATCCGTCTGTAATTTAGAATCCTCAATGTCTTGACTTCATGGACACCGAGTTTGAAGGGGACACGGTGAATTTTCTAGGAGGAGTATTTCACATTCCACAGCAAGCGTTTTCCAAACAACCCATAATAGCCGACTTCCTGTTGGGCTGGCGTAAAACTTGACCAGGGTAAAGTTGTTCGGCCCGATGAGATCTATATGTGTACCGAGTTTCATATTAATTCATGCGAGCGTGTTTGATATATGGATCAAGTTTTAGAACCCCGTTCAAGGGGGCGCTGTTGAACCCCCCAGCCACGCCCGGGTACCAGCTTCAGCCCGGCCCTGATGGCCGTGGGTTCTGACCTGTGTGCAAAGTTTCAAGAGTTTTTGAGCATGTTAAGGACCCCAAAAGCCCCTGAAACCTTGATTAACAATATAAAAGCAATAGTCAAATCCCCCCCCTCCCCTCACACACACACAGACACAGAGAGAGGGAGAGAAAATTATTCAGAAAATCCACATTCAAACCAAAATATCTCTCTTCCTGTTGGTCGGAGATGGTTAATGTCAATTAGAAAGTTGTCCGTCTTGATGAGAACAATACACATACCAAGTTTTGTTGCTGTTGATAAAACTAACCGCCCCATTTATGACTAAAGGTGGCGCTACTGAGCCCCTCACCACGCCCGTTTCTGAAACTTTGCACATGTCTACGGGCTAATAAATGTGATGTGTCTGTCGAGTTTCATCCAATTTCAAGCATCTTAAGAGTCTCAAAAGCATCCAAAAAGAAAATTAAAGTTTGATGCGTTGCCACGGCAACAGTATCTAAGATATCAATAATCCTTTCACAGGTCTACATCTGCCGTGTGTTTACATTATACAGATAAAGTTTGAAGCAAATCGGGTAAAAATAAGAGGGTGATTTCAAAGCATTTTGAAAGTGACACACTTCTTGCTGCCAGTAGGTGGCGCTATAATTTTGACTCACAATAGTCACATCAATGTGATCAGCCTCTGACCACGAACACACTGCTGAAGTTTTATCAAGATCCGTCAATGTATGCAGAAGTTATAATACACTTCCTGTGTCCCATTATTCGCCATCAATTTGTTTCCTCGCCACAGCCAAACCGTTCGAGATATCAAAAATCCCCTGGCAATTTTTCATCCTCAATGTCTTGACTTCATGCACACAGAGTTTGGTGCTGACCGGGTGAATTCCATAAGAGAAGTGTTTCAAATTCCTAAGCATGCGTTTCCAAACAACCCTAAATAGTCGACTTCCTGTTGGGCTGGCGTAAAACTTAGAGCATGAAAGTTGTGCGGCCCGATGAGATCTATATGTGTACCGAGTTTCATATTATTACATGCAAGCGTGTTTGATTTATGGACCAAGTTTTCGGACCCTGTTCCAGGGGGCGCTGTCGAGCCCCCCTGCCACGCCCGGGTACCAGCTTCAGCCCGGCCCTGATGGCCGCGGGTTCTGACTCGTGTGCAAAGTTTCAAGAGTTTTTGAGCATGTTAAGGGCCCCAAAAATGCCTAAATAGTCGTAAGAAAAATAATAATAATAATCCTACCGAAAACAATAGGGCCTTCGCCCTTTCAGGGCTTGGGCCCTAATAATAATCCTAACGAAAACAATAGGGCCTTCGCCCCTTCAGGGCTTGGGCCCTAATAATAATCCTAACGAAAACAATAGGGCCTTCGCCCTTTCAGGGCTTGGGCCCTAATAATCCTAACGAAAACAATAGGGCCTTCGCCCTTTCAGGGCTTGGGCCCTAATAATAATAAACAGAGCAATTCCAAGAGGGTCCTCACACCATCGGTGCTCGGGCCCTAATAATAATGAACAAAAAAGCGAAGATGACACACAAGTATATTCAAGCAAAAGACAGCATATCTTAGTTCTGTGAAGCACAGCAAAACCAACGTTAGTCGCGTATCGAAAAGAAATAAAGCAACCTCGGCATCCGGTGTCAGGGCTTCCCGCACCTTACACCGCGTCCTAACTACACGCGACGCGATAAAATTCCAGCGACAGGCAGTGTGTCTGTCCACACTAGACGCGACGCGACTGTGAGACGCCACAACGTCAGTCAAAAATCACAGCCAATCAGAACAGCGTGTGGGCGGAGTCTCGCGGCAAGTGCACAGCACTAGAGAGTAAACTTGACGGCACTCGCAAGAAAATGGATAAGTAGCTACATAATATTACAAATTTAAAAAAAAATACATAGGCTACCGAGTTACTAAAACAATCTTTGTCAAATAATACACTTGTTTGTTCAAAGTTTGAACGTTCATGTTTCCATTTGTTTAATTAAAAAATCTGAGGTGTTTGCCGTGTCTATCCATTGTTGCTTTTACAGATACAAAGCTGGAGCACTAAATGATATTGTGAAATGAAATGAAATGATAAACCGTTTCTAAATTAGAAACGTCGCGTGTCGCACATGCGCCGACGGCGACACGAGACATTTCTAATTTAGAAACGGTTTCTATTTTTCAGCGACGTCGCGCTGGAACATCAAACACAAGTGTGGCGATGATAATCTCAGGTACTGTTTATGTGCTTTATTTAATTTTAAAAGCGTGAAATGTGACTTTGAATATCATTTAGTGCTCCAGCTTTGTATCTGTAAAAGCAACAATGGATAATTCACCTCAGATCTTTAAATTAAACAAATGGAAACATGAACGTTCAAACTGTGAACAAACAAGTGTATTATTTGACAAAGATTGTTTTAGTAACTCAGTAGCCTATATATTTTTTTAAATGGTGTATGGTGTAATATTATGTAGCTACTTATCCATTTTCTTGCGAGTGCCATCAAGTTTACTCTCTAGTGCTGTGCACTTGCCGCGAGACTCCGCCCACACGCTGTTCTGATTGGCTGTGATTTTTTGATTGACGTTCTGGCGCCTCACAGTCGCGTCGCGTCTAGTGTGGATAGACACACTGCCTGTCGCTGGAATTTTATCGTGTCGCGTGTAGTTAGGACACGGTGTTAGGGTCTCTCTCCAATGCTGGAAAGCAATTCCGATATTAACGCGGGTCCTACGACTTGCCTCGTAACCCTTCTTTTTAAAGTTTTTTTTTTAACCCCCCCCAGCCTTTTCCTCTATTGTATTTTCTCTGCCATCTATCTCTTTCTATATACGTTCGGCTAATGTCTGTCTTGACTGAGCTCTCTCTCCTCCCCCATGGTCATGAGTGTACACGCCCCTTACTGCTGATTGGCTACAAGTGTGTTTTGGTGCTCGGTCCGATCCACTTTTCAACTGCGTTTTTCAAAAATCGTTTACTGCACCTTTAATCTGTCAATTATATTAAAAAAATGATTTATTTATTTTTAATTAAATTATAATTAAATTGATAATGTATTCCTACATTTTAGGGGGCACACATAGTCCTCTATAGCAGTGGATCTCAACCTATTTGACTTCAAGGCCCCTCATTGTCCGCAACTATCTTTGAAACAGATATAATATTTCAAACAGTTTTTTTTTTCTTTGGAATAACATGCACTGTGACAATAAATACAATAAAAATGTGTATTAGAAAAGTAAATAGGGTACATTTTAATTCACTTTAATTTAATTTTAACACTTAATTTTAGACACATGCTCAAATAAAGACTTCGGGAATATGAGAGCCAGGGAAAGTGGAGACGTCTCTCAGCCTGCAGTGTCTCTTTTTGACGTGTCGCCAACAAACCGTCCCTGACAGCCTCCAGCCCCACTGGCCATTGTTCCCCCTGATTAATTGAGATGCGCAAACATTGACAGAACTCATTTACTGTTTTGGAGAGGTGTGTTCCCGTCCGCATTACACAAATTGTTACAACAATACAAACACACTTGCGAATGCACACTCACACACGCAGAAACACAGGCCGCACCATTCATGCTTGATGCACTGATTGCTTTTTAAACAGAGAACCTGTTTGAGGCATTTATGTGGATGCTGAAACACAATTTGAGATTGATTAGATTTAAAGAGTGTCAGGCTTTGAAAAGAGCTTCCGCTGCTTTTTAGACTGACAAGTTGTGCTTCGTGCTTGGCGCCCTGCAGAATTTAGATTATTACCACCTCAAACCTCAGGAAAACTGGATTCTTAAAGGATTATTTCATATACAAAAAGGAAAATATTGTCATAATTTTCTCATCCACATGTTGTTTCAAACCCATATTGCTTTTTTCCTCAGTGGAACACAATAGAAAGAATCTTGAGCAACTTACTGGTTCTATTTCTGTGAAGTTACAATAAGTGGGCTAGACTGGAGATTTCAAGTTTCAAAAAGGACACAAGAATACCATAAAAATAAGGTGAAAGTAGTCCATTGCATTTATATTCCAAATTATCTGAAGCCATATGACACTTTTGTGCAATAAAAAACAAAACAAATTAAAACCAGTTAGTCACTAATATAGTCTTTCACTCCAGTGAGCTGTAAACTGCCGTGTCTAGATCATTGAGTCATTGAGCTGAACTCAAGAACCAGATCAGAGCAATTTGTGAAAGAATTACATAATGAATCAGCTGATTCTTCGAAAAGATCCAACTAATTCATTGGACATTGCCGCTTTTTTCATGAACTCTCATGAATTTGCCATGGGAAACAAGGGTGGCTATTGACATTTTTTGTGGATAATGATTGAAAGGTCTGTCTTTTCATTGCACAAAGTTATCATATGGCTTCAGAAGATTTGAAGTTATGGCTCACCGTTCATGTTAATCTCTTATGATCTTTTCATTGTTCTCATTCACTTTCATAACATGGAAAGAAGTGGACAGGATATTCTTCAAAAATGTATTGTTTGTGCTAAAAAAAGAAAGAAAGAAATTCATACAGATTTTGAAATAAGTTGAGTAAGTAATGACAGTTTTTATTTTTGGACGAACTATCCCTTTAACTAGAGAATTCCAAATCATGAATATGTAGGAATTTGGAAACTTTGACTGACATTAGTATCTTTGATTCCAACTCCCAAGAAGAATACAACACACTAATATTGTACAAGAAACACAATCCCTCTCCTTTTAGTCCTCTCTCTGCCCTCTTTCTCACCCCTCATTTCTGTGTTATGGCTGAAGCAGGTCTACAACCCCTTCAGCACACTTCTTTATAAGAAACAAAGACCTCCATGCCATTCTTTTCCGTTCTACCCCTTTCTACATCTCTCTCTCTCTCTCTCTCTCTCTCTCTCTTTTACCCCCCATCTCTGCTTCGGCTGCTGTCATACTCTTCTCATTAATTCCAACCTGTCATCCGGTCGCCTGGCTGTATCTCCCTGCCAGGTGACAGCTTTCCAATGACTGACAAAGGCTCTTTAGGTGATACAGAAGATCTTTCGCAGAGTGAGTTTTGTAAAGTGCCCCTCAAATGTCACTTTTTCCCCCTCAGAGCTTGAAGCTGAGGTGAGGGCCCTCACTCGTGTGTTCAGCAGGCCAGAACAGTAAACAGAACTGAGGCCTTTTACACCAGACTGAGGGACGGAGCTCAATCAAAGCTCCTCTCTGCTCTCATGGGCCACGTCTCTTCCAGGAAAGGTCCACTGAAAGTGCTGCTTTTGATTTAAATTACGGCAATACACTGTCAATACAACAGTTACTTGCAATTAATTTGGACATGCAGCATTCCAGTGCGCTGATATATATTTTATAACATTTGGATCTAAATCCAAAACATCAGATATGAATACAGTATATACACATTAAACAATATAGTCACATGTTTTGTACCTGAATGAATCAGTGTTTTTCAATGAACAGGTTGAATGAATGCTATAAATGACTCACTCAAAAAAAGTAACTTGTTTTGTTCCTAAATGAAACAGTGTTTGTGAATGAATCTGTTGAGTGAATGATTCAAATGATTCCCTCATTAATAAATAATAAACAATAAGACTCAAAGACACATATAAACAATCCAAAGTGTCATTTATGGATGAGTGGCAGAGTTCAGATGAGTAAATGGCACATAAACAGTTACTGAGGGAATGCTGGTGAATCAGATATGAAGTCCACTCCTAGGTGTGACCAGGATCGAAAGGGGACAGGGAAGCAGAAGAAGTTTGCCTGAAGTGGCGAGGGGTCTTTGACATGGCACACTCCTGACCACCTTAAATAAAGCTTTTGTCATCCTGTGTCATCTCTGGCCACCAGAAATGTTCTTGTAGTAGCGAGAGGGTCTGATTGGTCCCAGGGTGGCCAATGCTCACTGAACAGTGCGTTGACTAGAAATGAGGAAATCTTTGTTAATTGGGAACATAAGTGCGGCCAGCAGGGCATCCCGGTGGAGCAGGTTCCGTGGCTGTGGCCTCAGCAATTCTCTCATCCAGGGACCACAGTATCTGGCTGACGATGATGTTGGAAGGCAGAATGCGTTTGGGATCTTCTGGGATTTCATCAGAAGCATAGAAACGTGACAGAGCATCGGCTTTGGCATCTTTGGTCCCTGGACGATAGGAGATTACAAAATTGAAGCTGGTGAAGAAAAGTACCCATATTGCTTGTGGTGGATTCAGCCATTTTGCATCTCGAAGGTATTCGAGGTTGTGATGGTCAACGAGGACAGTGAAAGGATGACGAGCTTCCCTCCAACCAGTGTCTCCACTCTTCAAGTGCTATTTTATGGCCAACAACTCATGGTTCCTGATATCATAATTCTGCTCCACTGGGGGAAGTTTTTTGGAGAAAAAGGCACATGGATGGAGACGGGAAGGCTTCCCCTTCCACTCCGGTGGCCAAGGCCTCGACTTTCACTACGACTGGTTTCTCAGGATCTGGATGAGTGAGGAGGGGAGCCATGTTATAGGCTTGTTTAAGGAGTTGGAAAGACTGGGTGGCTTCGGTACTCCAGGACAGAGACTTGGGCTCTCCTTTCAGCAGGGATGTGGGTGGAGCTTTCATGGTGCTGTTATACATTATGAATCGTCAGAAGAAGTTGGAGAAATTAAGGTGCGTACTGCTTGTTCCAGGATTACACCAAGATGACATTAATGTAGATCAGCATGAAGCGGTGAACTCCTAGAACACCTCATTCATGAATCCCTGGAATTCGGAGGGGGTATTGACCAGGCCATACGGCATGACGCTGTACTCCTGGTGGCCCGAAGTCTTCCACTTGTCTCTCTCATGTATCTGGATATGGTTATAGACGCTTCGGAGGTCCAGCTTGGTGGCTCCAAGCTGCTGGGACGAGGGGGAGAGAGTAACTATATTTCACTGTGATGTTGTTGAGTGCCTGGTAGTCTATGCAAGGTCACAAGCCTCTGTCCTTCTTAGCCACAAAGAAAAAAACTGGAAGCAGCAGGGGAAGTTGAGGTGCTGCTGATGTAGCCTTGTTATAGAGCCTCTTCCACATACTCCATGGCCTTTTGTTCAGGGAGTAAAATTGGATTTTACCACAGAGCACTGGCTCACCCGGAAAAAGGACTATGGCACAGTCCCATGATCTGTGGGGTGGTAATTGAGAGGCTCTTTTAGGGCAGAAGACGTCTTTGAAGTGGTAGTAGCAGGGTGGAATCTCAACAGACTGTTTTTATACCAGGCTTTCGATAGAGGTGGATTTTATAGAGATGGTCTTGGATCGCTGGAGACACGGACTGGGACGGCTGGGAAAACAGTCAGGGAAGCAACAGTCACCCCTCTTCAAGATGTCTCAGTTCTTCCGGGACATGATGGGATCATGCTTTTTGAGCCCTGGGCGCCCTAACAAAATACCGGAGGTGGATTTCTCCAGAATCAGGAGTTCGGTTTATTCTATGTCTATTCTAGGTGGTAAGTAGCGCTCGGTCATTCCATTCACTGGAGGTACAAAAGGGTACAAAACTTGAGAGCAATAATACATCACTAAACTTTTTCCCTGTTGTGAAATGGTATAGTTGTTCAATTATTGAGGAATTTCCTGAAGGGCATCCGAAACCTTCCCGGAAATGAGTAATGAAGTTGTCGATGGATTACATGACTGTCCATCTTGGTTACAGAGAATTTTGACCCATGGAGTGCACAGCCAGACAACATATTATATTATTATATTTAATAATCCACAGGTTTCAGGCACAAAGACGAAGGAGATCGTCAGAGAGACGTAGTAAACACAGGGGAATTGACACAGGAGATAAACAAGGCTTACTACCTGAACCACCATGGTAAGTAGAGCAGGTAAGAAGTCTGTTTCCACATTCAAGGCCAAATGATGAGTGAGAGGTGTGCGCTTTAGTACTGGTGCTGAGTGCTGTGGGGATGAGGAACAGGTGACGGTGATTAGAACTTGAAAGAGAGTGAACGCTGTGTGGGTGTGTATGGAGAGCCAGGCATGACCGTGACACTGATTCATATGACTCAGTCATAAAAAATTCACTTGTTTTGTTCCAGAATGAATCTTTCATTTTAGTTTCTTTTAATGAATCGGTTGAGGGAATGATTCAAATGACTCACTCATAAATACAGTCACTTGTTGTGTTCCTGAATATATTACAGTGGCTACAGTGAATGATTCAATGACTCATACATATATAGTAACGTGATTAATTTCTGAATAAATGAATGATTCAGGGATGTTATTCACTGATTCAATGGCATAATGATGCAACATTCAGAAAGATTCACAGCAGCTATTTATTTAATCAGAAGAGACATATTGTTCAGATATGTTTTATAAATACATTTCTCAAACCACCAAAAATATGTCTACATATAAATTTCCATAGAAGAACCCCCCTCCCCCATTCAGTTGTGAAAATACATAGCACATAATGCAAAGTACTTCTATCTTTCACAGTCTCTTCATACTTCATATTAAATATGATGTCTGGGTTGACCAAGGTCTTTAGTCTCTGAGCAGAAATACAAAGCAAAGAAAAATGACCCCACACACACCGACAGCACCTCAAATACTGCCCTAATTTACATCCAGGCAAATATTAAAACAGAACAAGCAAAGACAAAACAAACTATTCAGTATGAATTCAAAAAAGGTGGAAAGGTCCTAAAAGCGTTCAGAGAATCATACATTAACATGTAGCCACAGGAGGGAACTATGAGAAGTTCATAAATAAAACTTCAAAGCCATTGGTAATTGTCATCCCTTGCTATGGCGTTGTGTTGTTTTTTCATCTCTCTCATCAGCGGTGCTCCCACCAGTCTCCACTTTGTTCTGGTTGTCGGCGTGTGGAATAATGGGCGAGTCGCATGTGTACGTTTATCTAATTAACATGTGACACACACTGAGAGTCAAATGAAAGGCACGGCCGGGGATCGCCGGTGAGCTGGAGAAGAAAAGCCACCTCCCACCGAAGTCGCAGTCGGACTAAAGTCGCAGTTTGTTAACAGATCTCTACCTTTGTTTGTGCCAGGATTCGTTTGTTATAATTGTGGAGAGAAGATGGAGGGAGGAGGAGATGACAGAATTTAAGCTGTCTGTCTGTTCTGAGTCTTTGTGGTATAAATTGTGTTCATTTGGACCTCCATTAACAGATTGTTCCTCTTTTTCTAGTAGATGGCCTTTTTGGTCACTTTTCTCAGATGTTGTGTGTGGTTCAAGCTCCAATAGCTACAACAACCTTAAAGGTGAAGTGTATAATTTATTCACTGTTAAAATATATGCCTTCTTCATCCGTATTACGTATCTTAAGCCACTCCTTGAAAAGTGTAAAAACTGTGGAATCAAAACATCGCTGTTCATTCAAATATGGCCAAAAAAACGATATCAGATATCAGATTCAGATATATTAAAATAATAATAATAAAAAATAAAAACAGCAAAGTTCTGATGCCACAAAGTTTTTTGCAAAGCTCAGCCAATGGTATGGGAATGGAATTTTGGGAAAATTCCATTGGGTTTGGGAATGGAAAACTGGGAAAACTGTCGTTATTTTTGTAATTGTACTTGGTGACAATAGTTGCGAAAATAAGACACTTACAAGTTCAATAACACTGGTCAACCCCAATGGACAACAAACAACTTCCCCTTTAAAAGTCAGCATATTTGAAGAGGTGAACGCCAAAGAGGACAAGCTTCTCAAAAGTGAATGAAAGAGGAAAAATGGGATGATGGGGGGGGGGATGAGGTGAGTCAAACCCGAAGGGAGATGCTGATTTAAACAAGTAAATCTTGGCTTGTCTATTTTCAGCAGATGCAAAGAGAGAGAGAGAGAGAGAGGGAGAAAGAGAGAGAGTATCAGACGAGTGAGTTTATCAGCATGGCACCTGCTCTGGTACATTCTTGATGAAGCAAAGGTTGTCTTCATTAAGGGCATTAATATTCATGACGCATGGTAATTTTGACACAGAAAAGGTCTCCGTAACCTTTTCTTGTGTGAGAATTTTTTACTTCTCAAGGAAATTACAGTCCGGCAATGACTTAATTAATGCTTGCTTTCTGGGCTGCAGTTTGAGGGCCTGTCAGTTTGGTGCTGCCCAGGCTGTCAAGCAGGCACAAGGCTGGGGAGGAGAGACAGATTGAGAGAAGGAGGGAGAGATGCAGACTACACTCAGAACAAGACCTGCTTTTCTCTCTTTCTATCTGGGCTTTCACATTTGCTGGGAGGTTTTCAGTGTTCGCATTTTACATTCACCCATGACCTTGCGCTGTAGCCGAAACAGTTAACTGCAACCTTTCGTCACCTTCTATACAATCAAACTTCCTGTCCTTGCATTTTCCATTCAGCTGTTTATTCCATCAAACTTCATAATTAAAACCCTGAATGAATGCAGGATGAGTGTGACTGTGATGCATAGAAGAGAAAACACATCTTTGAACCTAAATCTCCCTCCCTCTTTCTTGCTCGCTCGTGCCACACATGATGTTTTCGCTGGCAAATCGCAACCGTTTTCGCCCACCAACATCAGACTGTAAAAAATGTGAACATAAGGTAGCATTTCCTTTATCATGTCTCATAAAAATAGCAATTTGCGAAGCTCTTGTAGCACAATATGGAAGGCGGTGTGGCTTGCTGATAATGTTGAGATGACAGATTGTCCTATACTGGGAGGTTTCCGTCGAATCTGTTGGCTGGCGTAATAAATTGTGTGGAATGAGAGAGGCAGAAACAGAGAAAGAAGGCTAACGAGGGGTGGGGAGAAGAAGAAAGCGCTCTTTCACGCCAAAACAACCCCTTTAGTCAACAATGAAAACTGAGCTAGCAGTGTAATTACACACAAAAAGAATCTGCTTGTAATTAGGTTGTTATGGCCTCATTGCTAGCAGAACCGCTTTCCTCAGACGCTGCTGCCATTCATGGCCAGACAGCAAGGGTCTCTGCAGGTCCCTAAAAAACAACTAGCACCTCTCAAACTTCTTCTCAATCACCTGTTTCTCAGAATAGCGGTGGGCTAAACAGTAGCTCTGAGAACAACAAGAAAGGCTTGATAAGAGGCTTGATTACGTGCTAAGCGCTTGAAGGAGGGGGATGCTCAAATACATCTCAAGGACAGAAATAATTAGCTTACAGGGAGACAATTTCTGACAGAACCTGACTAGAACATCCTAAAAGAACTCAACAGCACATTGCTGACACAATTTGGTAAACAAGGCTCTAACTTTCCCAGCAATATGAAGCAGAACACTGCTAACATACAGTATACATAAAGAGTCACCAAAACAGCACCACTAGCACAACATAACAATAGTATTGCTAGGTACAAAAAGCTGATTTCTCAATATTGATTGAAAATACCAATATCAATATTTTACTCTATATGCCAATCATAAACCACAGTACAAATGGAAAAGAGTATTTAACAAAATAATGGCAAGAAAACCTCTTTTTTAATATATACGCAACAGTAGGCTATGTTGTGTGACCAGTGACCAGACAGATTCACTCTTATGAACCAATTCTTTTGTTCTGAATCACACCCATATAACAAAAAATGGGTAAAAAAAATATTTTTTTAGTGAATCAAGGCATATAGTGCAAGTAGACTGATTCATGAATAAATGTCTCCAGGAATCCTTTACGGAATGAACGTAATCACCATCATAACATTTTTTGTCACAGTTATCTGGACTTATTCATCTTTAGTTTCACTTTCATGGACTTTCAGTTTGTTTTCATTCATTACATGTGTTCCTTCGTTTGATTTCCCCACCACTGATTAGTTGTCATGGACACTCATCAGATCGTCACACCTGTTCGTCATCTCATTATCACTGTGTATTTAAGCTCCTCACCTTCACTCTGTGTTTGTCAGTTGTTGTTTGTGTGTGCATGTTACACACACTGTTACTTTCTCTTTCTCTAGAACATTACACATGATTTCAAATCAGTACCAGCACACCCATAGGATCCCTAACAGGAACTGCTACACCAAGACACTCTCGAAAGAAAAGTCATTAGCAGAACTCCTTCTGAGATGCTGAGAATATTTCTCTGCTTTTCCTCGCACATATGCACAGTAATAATACTTTCCCAGCAGCAAACATCCTCTACCACAGCTCATTTCCTGTAAACACACAATGCAACGTCTCCGTGTCTTCGCAACCAGGAATTCATTACGAACAAACCTGCAGACGTTGCCAGCCTCCGCTGTTGCGTGTATGTATTTATGTGTTGGAGAAAGAGAAAGAGTGAGGGAGAGAGAGAACATTGTCACACATCTCTTGTCAGAGACAAAGAAAATATAAATATGTAAATTGTATTGTCACAGACATTGCAGATGATTAGGTGTACAGTGTTCTTAAAGAGAGGAGTCCTCAGTGCCTTCTGCGGTCCTGTCACAGACTGAAGCGCCTGCTTTGATCACTTGCATCGCTCAAAGTGAAATCTGTCTCTATGACTTACAGTGCTGAGGGAAGGATTAATGATTTCTGCAGATGGAGGGAGACTGAGTTCTGCTCTGTGTCAGTTGCGGGCTGTGATGGGGTTTTGGGGGAAAAGGATCATGGGAGAAGACCAGATGCTCTTTGGAGTAGGCCATCCCAAATGGTGCATTTGAGGTCTTGCAATGGCCGTTTGTCATTTTGGGTCTATAAAGGGTCCTCACGAGCCCCCCACTGTTCCGGTGTTCACAGCAGATTACTACCTAACAGTCATTGCGTAACAAATAGGTGGACTCAGAGGAGGAGCGCAAGGCCATAGGTCCTGTCCCAAATGGCACACTTCATGTGCACTTGTGGTCTTGTGGTCTTACAATGGCCTCCGTGTGGGTGGCCGTCAAGTCCACAAGATCGTAGGGTGTCCCATTTGTCATTTTATGTTTCAGATGGGTGCTCGTGAGCACCCCCTTTGCGGCCAATATGCGCCCTTTTGCAGACCCTGTAAGCTCCGCAGCAGATTTCTAACCGACAGTCAAAGTGACATTACGTCACGAAAGTGTGAACATGGAGGAAGATCACAAGGCTTAGGGTTCCAGTTGGGACAGGAGTCTCTTTTGGACAAAGTCTATGAGCCCATAGTTCACTTTAGGCTTCTCTACATTATCTGATTACTGATTGGCTGATTTATCTATACATCTTACTACCCTTCAAAAGTGTGTGGAGGGTAACAAATGATCTTATGCTTACCAAGGCTGTATTTATTTGATCAGAAACAGATTTTGTGAAACAACAACTATATTTTAAAATGTAATTTATTCCTGTGATGACAAAGCTGAATTTTCAGCATCATTACTCCAGTCTTCAGTGTCAAATAATCCTTCAGAAATCATTCTAATATGCTGATTTTCTGATTATTATTATTTCAAGATTCTTTGATGAAGTTCAAAGTGCAAAACAACAGCATTTATTTATATAGAAGTATTTTGTAACATTATAAATGTCTTTATTGACACTTTGATCAATTCAGTGTATCCTTGCTGAATACAAGTATTCATTTCTTTAAAATAAAAATATAAATACTGACTCCAAATGTACAGTGCTCATCATACAGAACAATGTTATACACAAAACAGAAACTGTTGCTACAAGTAGTGTGTGGTGATTTGATATCTTTATTTACCATCACATGACCATGGCAGGTAAAGGCCAAGGGTTTCTTTTTTTCAGTTTTCATGTAATGCTGCTATAATACAGGACCATGAGTTAAGCTCAGCCGACAGCATTTATGGCGTCACAGCTCAAATCACACACGTTTTAACAGAAGAATTAATGTAATTGCTTTTATAAAAAAAAAATCAAAAGGTTCACATTTCTAAAAATGTGGCCTCATTCACTTCCATTGTAAGTGATTCAGGTTTGGCAACAGTCAAAGTCTCTCTCTCTCTTTCTGTCTGGCCAGTACGGTCCAGTGGCTACAGGAGGCTTTGTCCCCAGACCTCTTTATCACAGTCTGTCGTGAACAGAACAAAAAGGCAAATTCTCTGAACAATAGTACCTCCTTCAAATTTGCACGTCAGTAATGTATCTAGGCTGGAAAAAGCAGTTTGAGACAATTCAGATTCACGGCCATGTATCAAGAGCACCCGAATTCATCTCGCCTGATTCATTAAACGAGAACAGAGGCCTTAATAGAAATCCGATGGATAGACAACTCTCCTAAAACTTCCTTTCTCTCTGTATTATGTAGCATTAGAAATGATGATTCATTTCAGTGAATTGGTTCCTTCAAACAATTAATTTAAATAAACCAATTACAGACTGATTTTCTTTCTCAGAAGTCACTGCATGACATCAAAGTCTCTGTTGGCATTTTTTGCAACATATTTAGTTAAATGTTGCTTTTCACCAGTAAGTATTAGAGGTTTTACAAGATTTCGAGGGCTCAACGCAGATGTTTACATTCTTTAAAGACCTAACCGACTCATCATTTGTCCGTTCAAGCACAATAAGATGTGCATACACTGTCATTTTGCACACAGAAAATGGTCTATCAGACAGAACGTGAGCACTGAATGGAGTTCTCTTTTCACGTCTTATCGTCATTTAATTATTTAAAAAACCTTTGAATGTTTAAATTGGCAAAACTATGGCATAATCTGTACTGATCGGGATACATTTTAAAGATACATATAACAGCTTCAAAGTTTCCAAAAGAGTATCTTGACTATAGTTTAACCACTTTAAATAGCTTGTAGCTTGCTGAGCTAGTTTTAGATTAGCTTTGTCAACAGTATTCATTACATCTATCACACACACTGACATTGCATTTTGACCATGACCCATTTTAGCACATTTTTCATGTACCACTGACATACAACAAGCAGCTCCGCAGACCTGAGTCAGACCTTAATATAACATTGACTGTGAAATCGTGTTGGGAAGGATTCCCCAAGACTCTTTCTTTTTCATTCCCTCCTTTTGATTCTTTCACGATCGCTTCCTTTTGTTTCCGCAGCTGGACCACTTGAACCTTTCTGGTCTCCTCCCAGCATTCTCTCTCACTCTCTCTCTTCTTTGTCTTCCTCAGCCCTCTCTTTTATGTATGTATCTATCTATAGTCCGGCAGATGCAAGCCCCATTTGTACTTCCCCTGACACTCCTGCAGGGGCTTTGCTTAGGGATGCGGGAGCCACAGCCAATCCTGGGTGCAGCTCATGGATCAACCTGACACTTGGTCAGCATCAGCAGATTATGAGCTATAGGAGCCTGACAGTGCTGTATTGTTCTCCCATCTAAATATGAACAATACGGTCCGACCAGTGCGCCACTGACAGCTTATTCCCTCTTATCACTCCTGTGGTGTGGCGGGACATGATCGGCTGGGCCTCTCTCTCTCTCTCTCTCTCTCTCTCTAGACACACACACACACACACACACACACACACACACACACACACACACACACACACACACACACACAGAAGCTCACCTGTGGTTTGCTCAAACAAGGCCAAACCAACCAGTATACAGTACTATACAAGGTATAGTCCATGTTTCTTTTTGTGTGTGTGTGTATATATATATATATATGTGTGTGTATAGAAATAGATACAGATATAGTCTGTTTAATTTTTTGATTTGTATTTAATGTTTATTGCTAGAAAATACAAAATGAACACAAATTTTAAAAATCTATTTAGAGATTAAATATTTAGATAACAGGATTGCAAAAAAAAAAAAAAAAGCCTGTTTCGGGTTTTTTTTTTTGTACCCAATTCATGTACCCTCAAGAATCAACTGCACATGTCTTATTAAACAGAACTGAACACTTGCAAACAACAGAACAAAGACACTGACATTTATAAAGATATAAGAATTTACATAAATTGCAGGACAACCTCTATCTAGCCAAAGTGGGACACATCTATTAATCTGTTCATTATTCTTGTGAAGATTTCACAGCTCCATACTGGTTTATAATGTGTGTCTACATGCGCTAATCACTAGCATCAGAGATTAAAATCAAATGCTATGTTATCCATTTATTTAAATTCTGTTCAGAGAGAACCGTGACAAATGCGTCCAAACTTCAATTATTCTTTCCTACTGTCCAGAGAGGGCTTTCCTCAGCATTCCATATCATTCAGAGATAAAACATGAAATAATTGAGAGAAATTGTTAATTGCTAATCCCTGGTGTCAAGTTTATACATACTGTCAGTTAACAGATATTTTTTTCAGACAGACTTAAGTCATTTGAGGACAATGAGCTACAATGTATGTTCCTTCAAAAAAATGAATGAGGAATTGACTAAATTGAGAAAAAACTGTTGGTGAGAACAGCTAAATAGGAAAGTTATTATTTTAACATTAATATACTGAATGTTAAAATGTAATTTATTCCTATGACTGCACAGCAACCATAACTCCAGTCTTCAATGTCACATGATCCTTCAGAAGTCAATCTAATATGCTAATTTGGTGCTTCATATTTATGTGGAAACCTTGATCATTTTTTTTTTTCAGGATTCTTTGATAAATAGAAAAGAACAGTATTGAAACAAACCTTTTGTAACATTATGAATGTCTTTACTGTCAATTTTGATCAATTGAATGCATGCTTGCTGAATACAAGTATTAATTTCTTAACAAAAAACTTTTTAAAGGTAGTGTACAATAGGTGCAATAGGTTTGGGAATCGAGCGTGTCTCTACCCTCAACTGAACTTAAACGTTCCACCCAGAACACAGGCCACGGTCCATCACGGCAGGCACGTGTCAGCCATTTTGACTTACAGGCTACCATTACGCGGCTCAAAATGAACAAGCAGTTTCACAGGCGCTTATGTCTCTGGCCTTCATCTCAGAGCAGTAATCCACTCCGCGCAGCCCACATGGTGTCAGGGGCGGGTGGCCCTCCTCAGAGAGGGGGAATTTGTGCACCGGGCCACTCTATGGTAGTACATTCTACTGCGATGGTTATCAGTCGCTATCTGCAGCAGTGTGTTTGTGTGCAGTAGACAGGGGAGAGGCTCTTAAGGGCTAAATGAATCCTGATTCCCCTGATATTTCTCTCCCGCTGGGGACTTCCTCTCCCAGCCTGCCACTGACGATGTGTGATGCGTTCCTCAGGGAGAGATTGGTAATAAGCAAGGAACACACAGCTCCTTGACTGACGCCGCTACTGCTGCGCCGTCGACGCTAACGCACAGTCTCAAACACGCATATGTGCTAATAGACACCTATCCGCGCATGCACACAAACATCTGCACATGCACAGATCTGTGCTGTGATACGTATGCATGAAACTTTTGAATGTGAGGAAACTTAACTGAAAGTCTTGGATGCTTGGTGGATGAGAATCTACATGAGAAATCAAAAATAAAAATTTCTTATAAATCTTATGAATGTTTCTTCAAGATGGAAAAAAGAGGGTTAATTCAACCAAAAATGAAAAGTCTGTCATCAATTACTCACTGTCATGTCGTTAAACCCATTAGACTTTCGTTCATCTTTGGAAAACAAACGAAGACATTTTTATTAAAATATGAGAGATTTCTGTCCCTCCGTTGAAAGTCTATTCACCCAAAAGTGTTTTCATAAAGAGATTGTAAAAGAAAGCAATATGAATCAAGTGGTTTAATCCAAGTCTTCTGAAGAGACATGATCACTTTATATGATGAACAGACTTAATTTAGGCTTTTATTCACATAAACTTTAATCAGCAAATGCACATAGAGCACTCAAATTTGGTAAACAGAAGCTCAAGCGTGCTTGAGTGACTAATTGATGACAGAAATTTCATTTTTAGGTGAAATATCCTTTTAAAGTCTCTCTCGTGTGCATGGGTGTAAATTTCAACTAACAGTTAGCGGGACAATAAACAAAATATCTCGAGAGCAATTTTTGAAGGGGACACAAATAATACAGACATTTTTCTTTTCTCTGTCATTTTCTCTGGCCAACAACACAAAGCTATAGTTGTTTAAATATGAGTCAGATGAACCCTCAGATGCAGGGATGGAAATTAGCACCCGCCACCAGCCAAATGCGGGTGATTTTGTGTTGTGGCGGGTAAACTCGCTTCACCTACTGGCCACCGTGGCGGGTAAATAAAAATATACTGTTTCACACAGACGGCGGACACTTTTAGAGGACATAAGTGTACGCTGAAATAAAGTCTTTCACCTCAGAAAAACGGACTTTCTTGTCCTGTCACGTCAGCCGTTATCCTGTTCTCGTAGCGAACACTCTTCAATTGCACGCGCAAATGCGGCGCCGCGCGCTGTGTATCGCCTCACTGTATATAAAGTGCAAAATAAACTACGAGCATGCAACGCCGTTACGTTGTAAATTACACAAAATAAAAGTAATGCAGGGATGATTTTCATACTATTCACCAGGAGCAGTTTCCATGTTTCATTAACAGTTATTGTTAATATTGTGTATTCACCATGGTAACTGTCGTTTCCATATTAACCCCAAAATGCCACTTTATTTTTCTTTGTTATTTTTTATATTTTTAAATGACTCTAGTGGCTCATACCAACATTGTATTAACAAAAACTAGTTTGGGACTGCTATTTAATAGCTTTAGCATAGGCCTAATGTTTATTTATTAGTACTAGTCTTTACTATTAGTAATTTTCTTACAATTTATGTTAAGGGGGACAGTACTTGTGTGTGTGGAAATAGCCGGTTTCAATAAAAAAACTACTTGACATGTCATATTTGGCTTTGACTTTGACTGAACATTTGCTCTCACTTTGCAGAAAAAATATCGGGATATATATCGTATATCGATATTCAGCCTAAATAATCGGGATATGACTTTTGGTCCATATCGCCCAGCCCTAGTTTCATTGTTGGGACTAAAAACCTAAAACTGGAAGCCATAAAAGACCACGAATCATTCAAATGCCACATCCAGGTAAAAAAGAAATATATAAGAGAGAAAGAGAAAATGTCAGTATTTCATTGAGACTTGAGATTAAATAAACTGCTTAAGTATTGTAGATCTTGTAGTATTAATTTTCACATGCAGTTACACATTGTCGGTTAAAAACAAGAAAGTGGCTGGTAAAAACATTGAGTGGCTGGTAGATTTTGAAATCCACCAGCCACAGTGGCCGGTGGACAAAAAAGTTAATGTCCATCCCTGCTCAGATGAGGTGGGTCCTGACTCCCCTGTGATTTCCGCCTATGCTCATGTGTTTCTCATGTTGTTTGGTCCATACAATGGAAGTCGATGGTAACCAAAACTGATTGGATACCAAAATATATTTTTTTATGTTCCTCAGAAGAAAGACAGGTCTGGAACAACATGAGGGTGAGAAAAGAGTCCAAAAAAGGATGACAGAATATATATTTTCTGATGAACTATCCCTTTATTGGAGAAAAAAAGGATATTATGTATCCTCCAGAGTTTTAGAAGAGATTTCAACAATCTCTCAAACTGTTTTGACATTCTGCAATCAGAGTTTCGCCATTGATGGAAATTTCCGTCAATTATGAGACAACAGGTGGTTCGCAATACTCAAATTGATTTCTTGTTTCAATTGAGATGCGGGGAAAGGAAACTTCCTCGCCATTGACGGAAATTTCCGGCTTTCCATGTTTTCACTGTTATATGAAGTTCCTAAACGCAAGTTAGGGAGGAGTGAGCCCATCTAATCTTTCAATCAACAGCCTGAGTATATAAGCAGACGCTTACCTCTCTCTTGCATCAGCTGTTCCAGTATCCCTCCACCTCCCCAAACTCCACCTTCATCTCAGGTACCTTGCCCTTCAATTATCATATCCTACTTTTAGCCACTGGGGGGGTATATAAGAGCTCGAGTTGAAGCTGCTTCATCGAGCCCCTCTTCAGTGGACAGCAAGCCAAATAAGTTTAACCTAATATCTTAAAGATTTTATGGGCAAACAAACTCGTTAAATGGTAGGGGGCGCTATTACGCATCTAACATTACCGTCGACCCAGGATGAGCTATAGGACTGTGCAAGCTTTGGGGGTGTTGATGGACTCAATCTACTCCATCTATGTTTTAATCATCATTCTGAAACACATTCAGACGTAGTCTTTGACAAAAGTGTGATGTTCTCAGCTTTTTGCTCAAAATTTGCTCAAACGCATTCAAGTGTTGATAAAAAATAATGCATTGAGCTAAAAACTTTTGTTGTTGTTGTTGTTGTTTAAAAACAGAGGGTCTGCTCTTTCTTTTGATAAATTGCATATTCAGATATTCATAGAACAAAATATTCTGGGGGCCATACAAATTTTGTAAAAAAGATTATAAAAAATGCTGGTGGTGACTGGCACCTTTTCTTTCCAAGATCAAATTATCTAAGTGATGCTATCCATATTAAATTGTATAAATAAATAAATATACTCTAAAGATTTCTGTGTTGATTTTAGGAAAAAATATTGCGTAAACGGAGCAACAAAGAATGATTTTTAGGATCTGTGCGACGATAGCTGTCATGTGGACATCCTCATAACAATCACGTTGCTTGGTTCTAATTTTATTTCTCCTATAGAATTTGAAGAGCATATCTGATAGACACTCAAGAAAAGTTGAAATGAAGAATATGATACAAACTGAATATGAAAAGTTGATATGAAGAATTAAATGAAACATTTGGAAAAAGCATACAATACTATTTCTGCCATATGGTAAAATTGTCTTTTCAATCGATAAAAATGTGGGCATGGTTTCACAGATTAGGTTAGATTAAGCCATGGCCTTAGTTTGATTAGGACATTTAAGTAGCTTTTATGAACATGCCTTAGAAAAAAACATTAATGTTGTGCATCTTGAGACAAAACAAAGGCACTGACATATTTTAAGATACATCAGTGCAAGTTGCATTCAGTTAAAGCAGCTCAAACATGCATTTTAGTCCAGCACTAGGCTTGAAACCGGGGATTGATGTTTTAAAGTCTGCTAAACTAGAGTAACATCTGAGAAATAAAACTTTCTTCTGGGTGTGCAGATATCTTTATTTAAGTGTGTGTTTGACTGTGTTTGAGGGGAGGGCTTGAGATGTCAGAAAATAAAGTCAAATGTGCCATTTTGCGGATTACTTTAATCAGTGAGAAGAGAGAGTTGGAGTGAGTGAGAGTGCTGTCAGTCTGAAACATGGAACTGAACGTATGAATGTACAGATTTCCACAAGCTGCACCCTACCACCCAATTAATCAGGCACATTATTCCGACGTTAAGTTAAATATGTTGATTGTAACCTTGCTGAGGAAAATGAAAGTGTTTCTCTGGAGGAGAAGGGCATGGTTTGAAGCTCAGGGAGTATGTGATGTGTGAGTGGCGTGTTTGTGTGTGTGTGTGTGTGTGTGTGTGTGTGTGTGTGTGTGTGTGTGTGTGTGTGTGTAATCCGCAGGTTTGTGTGCCAAGGTCAGAACGGTCAAATGTGTCCTCTCCCCACTCTCTCCTCCACTCCACACACCTGAATCAGAGCTGACACCAGAAAAAATCCTCATAGTCTGCAACACACACACACACACACACACACACACACACACACTGACTATCTCCCCCTTCGCTATCTCTCACACATTCATACACACATGAGGGATGCATATCACATTGTAAATAGATTGTCTATGACAAGTGTTTCTACGTCTCAATAAATGATTTTGTATAGCAGTCATTTGTCATGTTTTCAAGCGATAGCTTTAAACAAGCGTTTTCGGAGAACTAAAGCGTTTGTCAGGGTAAATTATTATCTATGCATTTAATACAATTTACACTAAAGCAATAAGCTATGAGAGGCTGTGTGTTATACTGATTTTAACACGGGCTATGGCTGCTTTTAACCTACTAAAAGATGAAGATAAAAGATGCTAATGTTAAATAAATAGTTACGTTTATGGATATTATTTAGGGATTTAAAATGTATCACAGTCTAATATGACATTTTAATGTTATCAGTATTGCTACGATAAGTAAGACGGGCCAATATAAATTATTATCTGATAAATTACAACAAATTTATTATGGACACCACAATATTTCTAATTGTCCTATTGTCAAACAAAAATAAAATGTTTACTTTTTAGACTGTTTTATTTTCATTCATCATAATTTTTGATGTTTTAAGTCTTGCAAAATGTAGATTGATATTTACATTTTATCAATAAAATATTGATTTAAAAATATTAGAAAAAATGATCTGTATAATATTATAAATTACGGTTATAAATATTATAAATTACGGTTATAAATAAAGTATTTAATATCGGTTGTCAATGGAATATTTACGATCTGTCATCTATAAAATATAAATAGTTATCGGCTGACTGAAAAATATTAAATAATTATCGATTAATGGTATCAGTCAGAATGTTCATATCAGTGCATATAAGCTCATCCAATCAGTCGGAACTATCCGTTTTACAGAATCTATCATGACACAGATACCAAGCAACGTGGCGCACCTGATGCTTTCCCTATAAATGAATGTCTTTGGCCGTGAGTTCACAGACTATCCAGCCCAACAACACCTCCAATCGCATCCTCTCCCACCAATTACAGTCCACCCCCCCTATTTTCTGTCCACCCGATCGGCGACGTTACACGTCTGAACTCCTGTAACCTCTATTCTTCCCCCATCTCTCCTCAGTCTTTCGTTTGATCCAGCAGTTTAATAACCTCAAGTGCTGTCATGGGTGGCTTTTGAAAAATGGCTCCCATAAAACATAACAGCCTCAATCAGGCAGTGGAGATTCGCCCAGCTCCGACTATCTCCCAGTGTCCCCCTGTCCCCTGTCCCCGCCTTAATGAATTAGTGCTGAAATATGCAGTGGCACCCCAGTCATTAGCACAAACGTGCATCTGTGATTTAATATCATTTTCCCCAATGTTTGTGGTGGAGATGGTCGCGGCTGACTGGCATGTTGAAATATTTTAACACTATTAGACAATGGGATAAGACCAGCCTGTTGCTCCCTAGTATATCAGTGGTAAGTCCCCCCTGATTTACAAAGCATTAACATTTTGCCGAGCCTTGGAAGAAGAAAAAAACTCACTGATTTATATAAGTACGCTCCCTCGCCTTCATTTTTCTTTATTTCTAGGCGAAGAAGGTGATGACATTTTGAAAATAAATACTACGCTAATTAAATACTCGATGGCAGAGCAGCGTGTGGTTGATGGACTGGCGTAATGTAGAGTTGAGTGGAGTGACGAGAGGCTCTGTGTTGTCGTGGAAGGCGGCTGCCACTGGATTTCTTTGAATGCTGGTATACATATGAATGTGAAAAGTGTCGTTTTCCTCATACACTGCCCTGTAGAAGTTTGAGGTCTGTAAGATATTTGTATATTTTTGAAAAAAGTATCTTATGCTCAACAAAGCTGCAATTATTTGATTAAAAAATACAGTAAAAACAGTATTATTGTGAATTATTATTGTGAAGTGTTTTCTATTTTAATATATTTTAAAATGTAATATATTCCTGTGATGGCAAAGCTGAATTTTCTGCATCGTTACTCCAGTCTTTGGTGTCACATGATCATTTAGAAACCATTCGAATATGATGCTTAAGAAACATTTCTCCCTACTATTATCAGTGGTGAAAACAGTCGTTCTGCTTAATAAACCGTGATCCATTTTTTCAGGAATCTTTGACAGAACAGCATTAATGCGTAATAGAAATCTTTTGTAATCTTGTTAATGTCTTTACCGTGAATTTTGATCAATTTAATGCATCCTTTGCTGAATATTTCTTCCACACACAAAAAAGAACGGTATCCCATTTTCTTCAATCTTTCTTCCTTAAAGATTTTGTGAGGATTTGATGAAGAGGCTAGTTATTAAACTATGTCCTCTCAGCAAAGTTTGTGTTGCTGACAAGTTTAGTAACTCTTAAGGCGAGACACGGCAGGCAAGAACATCGTTTTTTTTTTTTTTACTGGTCAATTTTGAGATTTTTGGTTGTCTTCTTTCAGACTTGTGTTGAAAAAAAGTCCGAAATACAGATTTAGGTCTTTATTTTACTACACTTTGTCTGTTTGCCTCTGTAGATTTCTCATAAATTCAACAAAAGTTGGCGTTCTAAATCAACATGCTGCTCCGCGATCGCTGCCGGCAGCCTGTCATCAGAAGCACCATTAGGAAGCTCTTTCTCTTGTGTACAATCCTGTCGGATCCAAATATGGTCATTTCCTTTTTATCAGCAACCAATCGTGAAAGTAAAAGGGCTGAATGCGCAATCTCATTGGCTGATGAAAAATCTTTAAAGCCCGTTTTCTCAAAATGACTTTTCTCTCATACTCCAAGTCCGAAATCTCCACTTCAGTAGCACCTATATACACACCAAACTTTCCAGACTTGTACCTAGTTATATTCTGAAGACATTTACAGAGGGATTTGTAAATATATTATTCCTAGCCTGATTTATATAACATTTTATTCCAAAAATCTTTTTTTTAAGGTTATTGACAGTATTTTCTGATTTACAGGATAACAAAAGTAGATATCCATAAATCCCTCTGTAATTTTTTTCCCATCTAATATGTGAACACAATGAAAAAATCATTTTTAACCTGGCTTTATCCAATACTCAGATATCGTTTTTTAAAATATATGCAAATTAGTGCATATTTGATTAGATATAGCCTGATTTGCATATTTAAACATTAAATTACAGAAAACTTGTAATACATTTTTTTCTCATCTTAATGTAGGTAATCAACTGGGAAAGTTTCATGGTGATATCTGCTAGTTACATTTTTTACCCTATTCACCTGTAGTGTCTCGCCTTAAGTTATTCTATCTGTACATACAGATGAATTGATGTGACGCTCAACAGACTGCCAAAGTTTGAGCAAAGTCCTGAGAAATAAATTAAAAAAGAACAAAAATAATCAACATGCTGTAAGAATAGAACTTCTCGCGAGTGAATTAGCACCTTCATTTTTGTGTCAAAAATTAATTGTATCCCTTTGCAGCTTTCCCAATGAGATATTAAAATGGGATGTAAAGTAGAGGGGGTGGGGACCACTGATTGTGCTTATTGATGCATTCAGAACACTGTGTGGGACCTGGGGACGCTACGCCACACTGGGGATGTCAGTGGCTCTAAAGATGGCAGCATATCTGCCTCACCATTTACAAGTCTTTAATCAAAATCTACAAGCGGAAATGTGCCGTACAGACAGCATGAGCTCCCTCATTCCAATGCACCATGGGGTTCTGTTTAAGGGAAGAAAAAGAAGAAAAAGTAAACCTTCCAAGAATTCATTGACTTGTTTCTGCATGGATGTTACCCAGGCATTGCATAAGGAATGGCATGAGCTGGAAATCAACTGGTAACTGTATTTATATTGTGCATGAAAAGCAGTTCAGGAAAGTAATCACAGTTACTCCACATGTATATGAAGAACATACTCAATTTACTCACTTAGTTTAAACCACTGGTTCTCAAAGTTAAGGGGTGCACCATGAATTAATAGACTTCCCTAGCTCACTTCCTCATACTCAAATCTGCTGTGTTGATGGTACACGTGAAAACCAATGAAGTTTGTGTGCAGTTTCTATCTTTTCTGAACTTTGCTAATGTCAATAAAGACATTCTTACGTGTATCATTAATCCACCAGATCATACCTTAATATAGATATGTTTTTTTTAGGCTTTTAGTCATGTAAAGTATGTCAGAAGTTAATTTTAGCACTTGTTGAGCAATAATTTGAAAAGAGAACTCAGTTTTTGTCTTTGAACAAAATCATATTAAATACCCATGGTGACTCGCATCTTTATGCGATTAGAAAACACAAAATAAAAATGTATACCAAGCAAGACAAACAGAACCATCCTGTCATTTATGGGCCACCTCTCTCTCGCTCTGTACCTCCTCACACTTTTTGCAATATTTACACCTTAAAAAAGAAAACACAGGTAGAGCGGGGAAACACAGACTTATCTCAGGCCACTTCTAGAGCTTCATTTTCAGAATGTCAAGCAATTTGTTTAAAGGCTCAAGTCACGAGTCAAGAGACACCGAAAAAAAAAAAAAGAAGAAGATGCGTTAATAAAAATTCATAGAATCTGCTCAGCCACAGAAATGGATGGCGACTGAGGGGTCACATTGCATCTGTGGTGGGAAGGTCAGAGGTTGCGTACAGTTCTAAAACAAGACAGTGTGTTTTCATGCATCATATAACAGATAAAGATTTTCGGTGTCGAGCCAGACCGGCGGGGAGGAGGGGGACACGTGCAGGGGCCTGGTGTCCACCGTCATGTGTTAATTCTGTCAAGACGTCCTCCCTCTCTCTCTCTCTCTCTCGCCTATGTCACACACTTCATCTTCAGCGCTCGTCCGCTGCAACGGTCTGTGTTATGACACACATGTAAAATGTTCTCCTTTGTACCAAACGCACTACATGCTAAACGCGGCACGTCACACAGTTTTTCTTGATCCTTTATTCCTCCATAATGCGATTATTCTACACAAATGGTGGGGATTTGATTCGGGCCAAAAGCATCGCAGGGCCCCGGCGCTTGGGGCTAGTATTCATCAAGTGTAGAAATTATGTATTGAATGTGTTCTTGTTTATGACATCACTCAGCAGGATGAAATAGAAACAGAGATTGGTTGCAGTGATTACCGTAAGCTGCCAGTGTTTTCATTACAAACAGCAGACGATTTCTAATAAAAAGATTAGAGGTGTATGGTGTCTTCAGAATCATGTCACGAAGTGAATTTATCATGACCAGGACACTACCGACCCCATTTTCCACAGCTGTAAAATAGATATACGGTACATTTCATTTTTTATATTCTTTTAAAAATGGCCCAGAGTACTGACTGCCATTACAGCGGTAATGCACTCAGTTAGGAAAAGAATCCGATGGCAAAAAGTTTCTGCCCTTTTGATTTTTATAACTGATAGTTCAGTGCTTGTTACTTAATTTAAATACCGAAAGCAATCATGATGAAAACATGACTGTGGTGCTTGGTGCCATTTAATGTGATTTGTGCCCTTTATTGTAAGCCATTTTGGTTAAAAAGTGTCTACTATGGACATGTCCCGGTCACCCCTAAATCAAAAGGAAAAAGAAAAGTTTATATTAATAAATGACACTACAGCTCAAGACGTTTTGGGGTTAGCAAGATTTTTAATAAATTACTTTTGATAAGAAAGGAAACATAAAATTGATCAAGTTAAAGATGTTTACACTAGTGCTGTAGCGGTGCGTCGATGATGTCGACGTCAAAATTACGTCGACGTCATATTTTTTGCGTCGACGCTTCTTTATTTATTATTTATTAATTTTTTTGCACCATTCCCGGAGGTACAGCTCGCCACACACACACCGCCCGCCGTGTTATTCTGCCATGTTTTCTCCCTTTCTTTCCAAACCGCGACAAACGCCAGTCTCCTTTCTCTGCAGAATGCCATAAATCCGCTCAACCAATCACAGCGCACCATTCCACGCATTGTAAACAGTAACGGTGGCGCTCTGACACCCGGCATCCTAGTTTTCCTTATCTACTTTGCACAAACAAAAAAATTAATACATTTGACGGCATTGATGAACCTGTGGTGGATTCTGCCGTAGGGAAGAAACGTAAGCCATCGAAATCTAATCATTTACGTCGTGAGGAGATTAAGAAGATGAGGCACGCGGGAGGAAGAGAAATGCCGACTGTTGCTTGTTCTCACACGACAGCGTCAAACTTCTGTCGAATGCTGACACGTTAACCCCAGGGGATCTTTTAAAAAACTTTCAATTCTTGTACTCAAAGTCAACGAAAACCGAGCAGGACCTAAGCCATTTTACAGCTGATCGCCGTCAAAAAAGAAGGTCGCCGTCGTTCAGAAGGTAGCAGCTATTTCTTAGCGATGGCTGATTGAATGTAGCCTATGTTTAGTCCAGATTAGTATTGACCGAGTTCAGAGGCTGTCATATGTGGATCAACTTACTTTGTTGTGTATTTTCAACAGTTTCAATGTGAAAAATAACTTTTATATTGATTCAATGGATTAATTGCATAAAAAAAATGGATTTATCACATTTATACTATATTATTCAGAAGTAAACATTGTAGCTGACAGTGTGTTTATGTCAGAATGTTTATTTTTAAACCACAACCCTCTAAGTGCTTCTTTTACCGATATATTTAACATATCTTTTGCATTTCTCATCCAAACAATGTCAAACTTGGCACTGCACTTACTCGTGCCCAGACAGCTGTCGAGTTTGAAATCCATCGGAGTAAAGGCCATTGCACACTGAGTCCGAAATTCGCATCCGAAATTTTCGCACGTTAAAAAAAAAATTCGACCTCATGTTATGTCAATCATGCTTGCACACTGTCTACGAAACTTTCGTCCGTAAAAAAAAAATTCGGATTGGGTTCGATTTTCTGCGTTTTTCGCATCCACAGCCAGTGTTTTGTGAGGTTTTTTGAAAATTCAGAGCCACCGTACAAGCGAACGACAAAATCCAGAATGACGTCTGACAAGTTGATACACTTCGTCTCGCAGCACAAGTACTGTATGAAAAACAAAATGCGGATTACAAAGACACTGAATAAAATATAACCTGTATAGGCCTACAGCTGTTCTGTCTGCCCAGCGCTTCTGCCGGCCGCGTGTGTGTGTGTGTGTGTGTCCGTCCATAGACATACTGCCAGTTTCTGTTCAGGATCGATTGGTTCACGGAAATTGGTGGTCTTTTTAATATGTGGCTCCAGTATCGCTAGCAAAGCATCAAACTGTTCCACTGACATTCTGAGGTAAATTTTGAATCGTTTGGGATAATTTCGCAACTCCTTGATAAGGAGGTGAAACTCTCCTTCCTCTCGGCGCAATCTCAGGATTGGATGGACCCAATATTTCCTCTTTCTTTTTCTCTTTTTAAGAAGAAAGAGGGCAACAAATTCATCCTCACTTCTTGACGAATCCATTTAGTATTTTTTGCGTTTTTTTCCGCAAAGGTTTAATAAATACGCATCGGACTCAGTGTGCAAGGTTTCTGTGCGTGACGAATTTTACTGCTGACGAACACGAAAAAACGCATACGAAAATTTCGGACTCAGTGTGCAATGGCCTTAACGGTTCGACAGAGATATGCGAATAACAGACAGGATAAATAATTCAAATTAGTCGTTAGATTAGTCGACTAATCGATAAAATAATCGCCCGACTAATCGTTTAATTAATAATCGTTTACCCCAGCCCTAGTTTACACTGATACAAACAATTATATTTCAAATAAATTATGTTCTGTCATGACAGCTCTCGGAGAATAGAGATTGGCATGGTAATAGATAAGGCGATGTTAATGTATTTGGTCTTGGAGGAATAGCAAGTACAGAGATTTGCTCCTGCCAGTACATTCACAGACATTTAACATACATGAAATAACCCCCATAGTCGATCTATACAGGTGGAGCTGGGGAGGGAGGAGGGTTTCTGAAAGCGCGCTGCACACTGCTAACAGCAAACACTACCAGTATTTGAATGTTGAGCCGCAGCTTATTGGCTGCTGATGCCACAGCAACCAATCAGAAGCACTATGTAGATAATGATGGGATCGCTACCAAACTGAGTCAAGGACCTATCAGCATATGCTATCTAGAGTTTCATGCCAGAACTTTGTATTTCTTTTGAACTTTCCATTCATCAAAAATCATGAAAGGAAAAAAATATATATTAAGCCTCATGACTGCTAATTTCAATACAAAACAAAACAATACATGAAAAATACTTTTTTTTTTTTTTTTTACATTACAGTAATTAGAATTGAGGGTAACTGCCTAAATGTCACAATCCAAAAAATATTAATGGTCCTAGAAAACATACCCAAATGCAAATGTAATCTCTACTTGGAAGTGTGTTAGTTCCCTGGCATACACATTGTTGAGAGATGAAGACAACTAGACAACAAAAACACATTCCCCAACCCCATTCATTTGAACTGATATCCCTGAGTAACAAATACTGCCACTGGTTCTGCTAATCAACAGCTTATGGTTTCTGATTCCTGATGTGAAATCTGATCTTAGCATCTCACTGTTTTCCTACATTCAAATGGGACAATTATGGAAAGTGGAGCATGTCTGTGCTTTAAGGTGCACATATTCACCCCATAGTACAGCCAGGGGCCTTTTAAAACACTCTGAGTTTTTGTATGCTATCTCTATAGCAGTGTTTCTTCTGCTCAGCCCTCATTTAACATCTTATATCTTATCTATTTACTTATCTGGCGCTTCAGTCTGCTCAAAAGAAACAAATGATTTGAAAACCACTGAGGGGAAGATTATGGTAAACCTCGAATTTGTTTTGCTTGGAAGAAAGCCTCCGCAAGGTTCCGCTCAATTTCGACAATACACGATTGTTATGGTAGCATAATGCTAATTGGCTATGGATATAGAAAGGGAAAATACAGATTTTTTTTGTCCCCTAAGAGCTGAGCAGTCATGCTGCGCGTATCTACAAAATAACTTAAACTGGTGTCTGATGGTGAATACGAGGCAAACGGTAAAAGCTGATTGTTAAAGAGAGCACTTTATAGAGATGCCATCTCTAGTTCAGAAGGAGAGGCACAGTAGCATTTGCCTTGAAGCTCCGACAACAGCTGAAATCTCCTTCCTGAAAGACTGCGACATCAAAGAACTTCTCAGCGCACATCTGTCTCTGCCATCCAGCGACTGGCAGCGCTTGAGAACTCTGTCTTACTAGAGCGCTCTGTGTTCTACCGTCATAAAGCTGTATTATGTATTAACGTTACCAAACCTACACTACCATTCACAAGTTTGGACACTGCTATACCAATTGTAAATCATTGATAAAGTCATCAGAACTATAAAGTAATGACCAAAACATGCTAAACAGATCCAAATAAAATAAATTATATTAATGCTGATCTTTGAACTTCCTATTGATCAAAGAATGTATCACAGTTTCCAGAAAAATATTAAGCAGCACAACAGTTTGTAACATTGATTAAAAAAAAGAAAGAAATGTTTCTTGAGCACGAAATCAGCATGTTAGAATGATTTCTGAAGGATCATGTAAAAATGAAATTCAGCTTTGCCATCACATGAATAAATTACAATTTAATATATAAAAAAAAAAATTAATCATATTTGTGTAACATGTATGTTCTATTTTGGTTTAGTTTCATTATGTTTTGATTTTGTTTTCCCTCTTCTGGGGTGTGATTCCCAAAAGCATCATTACCCAACTATGGTCGCAAGGTCCGTCGTTATCAACATAGTTCAACGAGTCTGTGTTTCCCGAAAACACAGTTCTAACGAACATTCGCAAACAGCATCGCAAAGTTGTGTGGTAGGAACGACAGCTCTCGACCTGTGGTTAGAGGCATAGTTTCTTGCTTGCATGACATGTGGACTTAATAAATCCTTATCTTGAGCCAAATAAGCAAGCTGACATTCAGTACAATCTGTGTCTTTTATTTAGAATACATATTTACATCTTTTACTTTGTCAAGAGATTTAAAGTGTCGTTTCAACGTGGTTGAACGACCAATTTGCAACAATATGGTTTCGGGAAACAGTCGTGACTAGCTTGTTGATTTCTTCAACGATGCATCGTACTATGGTAGTTAAGCAGCGAGTTGTGTAGTTGTCTGGGAAACACCCCCCTGGTTTTGCCTGTGTTCCCTAGTTAGTTTCCTTGGTTGCTAATTAGTTCTACGCACCTATTTCTGTTCAGTTGATTACTCTCCCTCCGTTTCCATTGTTTCATTGTTTCCTGGAGGAATTTACTATTAAAGACTCCTTTTGTTATCGCTATCGTGCGCTTACTACAGCCTACACACTGCCTGACATTTTTTTTATATATATACTATAATTAAATGAGTGTCTGTGAATGTGAAAATTCAGTCAAGATCTTAAAAGGAGGCAGAATGAGAGTGATAAAAAAAAAGAGAAACGGAGCATTTCTGTTTTCTCCACAACCCCGCCTGCTGATTTACGAGTGGACACCACACTATTGTTTACTGTTAATTGCTATTAAATTATACCATAGTTCCATGCAAGATGACATTTCGCCTCGAGTAGATATACTGCTGGCAACACTTCTACCCAGCATGAATTCAAATAACAGCACGGCCAGTAAATTTGAATGTAAATACATCCATGTAGGAGGGATAAAAAATGAGATCAAACCATCATCTGCAGGATGTGACAGACACAGGTAAGATCATCAAAGAGGACGCCAGGCTGATGAGGAGACGAGACCTGGCGAAAACAATGGCCCTGGACAGCATCACAATAGCTTCATTAGAAGGGTTAACGTTATCAAGGCTTGGGGGGAATGAGTGGAAATATCAAACCCTGCTTAATATGGAACCTTCTGGAAGACACGGCTGCCATAAGGTTCCATCATTGTGACGGCGAGGTGATTATGTTTGGTAATCTGATGCTCGTTAAGACGTAGGCGCTGACATCATGTGATGGAGGAGACGGGTATCAGGGGGAAAATACAGGAAAGAACGGGCACGTACTGATAATACACACAAAGGCTTAGTGAGAAGTTAGTAGTTCAAATCTCACTTCTGGCAAACAGCTTAGATTCATTACTTTTCACACAATGATTTGACAGTGCACTCAAAAATTATATAAAATCCTGGCATTTACTCATCCTCATATTGTTCCAAACCTGTATGACTGACTTTTGGCAGTCAAACACAAATAAAAGTCATACAGGTTTGGAACAACATGAGGGTGAGTAAATGCCAGGATAAAAAATTTTGAGCGGACTATCAAATCGACATTTGTGAGTAAACTATCCCTTTAAGAACTGAGCACAGCACCAAACACGTAGCTGGTCCAGTGGTGACAAATACTACCAAAGTATAAAAAATTACCATGGTACTAAAACTTTAACATGGTGCAATTTCATCCTTTCTTTTTTTTTTACTTTACTTTGATGACACTCACCGTGTACCATAAATCTTCATTTTCTGTATTTTTAATGCAAAATTGTACACACTATAATGTTCTGTAATTTATATATAAATCAATTTCATAGGGAATATTTAACAAAATAAAGTAATAAAGTAATTGCACTTTCAATTAGCAGAATTTCTTTTGTGATATTTCATGTTTGGCTCAACAAATATTAAATATCACATATTTTAACAAATATTAAATGTGTCTTAAATTTATACACTACCATTCGACAATGCCCAAAACTGTGAAACTACTGACCTAGGATCAATTTCTACCACATTTTATAAATATACTCAAGCATAATTTCTACACAGGAATTTTTTTTTTTTTTTTTAATCTACACAAATCTATATGGACTGTGCATGGATAACACCAGTCTCAGTTTAAGTCACTACTAAACAACCCAGAAGTCTCATGAACAGGTCATGATCAGCCATTCTGAGAACACGTCCATGCATAGTATTTAGTGCCTGCAGTCATGTTATTGTAGCCATATAGGGGTGTCTCTCTCCATTAGAACTGTTCAAGAACTTCAGCCGCACTCGAGAGCCTGATGCAAAAGAGTGAGGATCGATGGGCCGGATCAATCGCCTCCCTGGTGGCAGAGTTTTAAGTGCCGGGGCCCGTGCTTGTACATCCGCATCAGGAGACCTGTCATGCTGTGCTTACAATCAATTAAAGAAATTAGCCTTCTCACCCCCAGCCCTCCCCCTGCTCTTCTCCACACACATGCTGACGGACAGGGGAGCAGAGACACCTCTCCCTCAACAGCTGGCTCTAAATGACATCAGTGTGGGAGAAACATCTGGAACGACACCTGCCAGCTCTACCTCGGCAGTCGTTTGCTTGGAGTGGAGAGGATGAAAAAATTCGCTCAGCACTCTGTGAACAGGATATGTGCAGTCAAACGAGAGACATTCATTCTGTGAAGTGAAGGTGAATGACTCGATGACAGAATATTGATGGATATGAAAAACATCTGTGCGCGAGGAGTGTCATCCTGTTGCGATGTTAAATATGGAATTTTACATAAGTTTACATTTTAGAAAAGTTTATGCACGGAATGTTAGTTGCATAAGCTTAAAGTCCCCATGAAACCAAAAAGAACAATTCTTTTTTATACATGGAAAATTGCAGTATTTATTCTAAATTTATCTGTGCACATCATATATTTGTAATTCGTGTGCCATCTTAGTCTTGAATCAAAATAATTTGCAGCAAGTTCACAGCAATAGCAAAGACAACAATCCAATTAATTCTGTATGGATAAAATCAAGTCCCGTTCAAAAAAAAATCTTGTTCGAGAAGCCATTTCAGTTGAGAAGATTATCGCAACTTTAATTTCATGCCAACTTACAAGTCAACATGAAACAGCCCATTTTACTTATTTCAGAGTGAATCAGGATTTTCAAAGAGAATGGATTGATTTGATCCATCTGGACTAGATTGGACGGTGTTAAGTCTCTATATGATATGTGGTAGGAGGAATTGAAAGTGGAGGCCCCATTTATACCATGTGTTTTCTGTGATCAGATCACTCTCAGCCATGTTAAAAGTTAAACATACCTAAAATGCATTGAGATCGAATCACTAAAATGCATTTGGAGGTGTGTTCTGGGAGAAATTCTGACATTTTCATTATTAGCATTTAGATAGGCAAGTAATATGTAAGAACGATAGGACAATAGACAGAACAAGCTATAGATGGATAGCTATAAATGGAAAGCTATAGATAGATAGACAGACGGACGGACGGACGGACATATAGATAGATCAACGGACAGACAGACAGATGGACGGATAGATAAACATAAGAAAACAGTATTTTTATGAAAGATAATCAAACCAAAATTTTTCCTTCTAGAATCATATGCACAGATGAATCATGCACAATACGACCAGGAACATGTATTTCGTAAATAAGGTCAATTTGGTTTTCATGTTGACTTTAAAGACTTACAAATTCATTCAATGCTTTTACATCTACAACACACAGATTCTATATAAGAATACCTAACATCTGGAGGTACTGCAGCTGTTGAAAACCCCGCCCACTGTAACCTCAGACCACGCCCCTCAGCACACAGTCCAGATCAGCTGTAATCGCTCTGTATGAACAGGCAGGAAAGCGCGTCAGTGTTTTCAAGGTTTGAAGGTGACATGGATAAGTAGATAAAGCTTCAGACTGAGTATTCAGGCCACTGGTGAAGCATCCCAAGAGCCCTTCAACCCTCTTTGTATACTCTCTGTATCCTTCCCACCACCCCCTTTCTCTCTCAGAAGGGGTGGAAGCTTCCTCTCCCTCCCCCTCTCACCCAACGGCAGGGGAACGACCCACAAGGTCGGAACCCTCGGTGGACGTGCCCGAGTCTCAGAAGGAACCTTATTCTAATTTCAGCGCTATTCCGTTCCACTCTGGCCCATGTAATAAATCTTGTTTGGTGACAAAACGTCCAATTAAGAAGGAATTGACACAAAAAGAAAGGTGTGTGAGGGAAGTGTGAAAAAAATACAAGAAGGAATGCTGCCTCAAGGACAAAGTCTGCCGCTAATGAACGTCAGTGGCATAATGATCGGAGTGATTGGGAAATAAGTTCTCAGGTTGTGAAAGAGAACGGACGGTACACTCATTGGGAACTTAATAGCTAGAACTCTTTAAATATGAGGTGACATGTTATAAAGCTAAACTCAACTGTTAAACCAAATGACTTTAGAAATTATGAAATCTTCACTATATTTGATACTAAACACAACCAGTTCATATGTCCATTGAAATACTATGAGATTAAAATATTCTGTTGTATTTTTTACATATTCAGGTTACAGAGCTCAGACTGCTGGGATACGTCCTTTATCTGTACTGACTGCCAAATTTGCAAAGTCAAGGAAATTGCATCTATAGAGCTGGTAAGTCACGACATAAGTTTGGAGGTCAAACTAGAAAGTTAATAATTCAATAAAAATGACAAATTCCACAAGGATGTGAGCTTACATGCTTCACAAATCAGAAAATTGTTATAGTCCTTATTAGTGCACTTCAATTTTTAAAGCACACAAAATTTACATTTGAAGTGTGATTAAGTTATATTTTAGAACAAAATGCGATGGTATCTTCAAGTAAACCACATGCCTTATTTTACTCATAAATGAAAACAAAAAATGAAAATTTAAAAACCAATTAGAAAGGCCCATGGCTTGAATATATATATATATATATATATATATACAACCCAGACATGCTCTTGACAGGTTAGACGAGATTCAACCCTATAGATGATTGTGTTTCACACAATTGTTACATCATGCCATCAAGCAGAGTAAATTCTCTGATGAACAGAATACAACATTATAGTAAAATCCACTAATTAGCGATGGAAGGTCTAATCAGTCACTTGTTACTTAAGCAGACACTATTTGTCTAAAGCAACTTGCAGCACACTAATTGCAGGGCCAGTCTCCATGGAGCCACATGGGGTTAAGTGTTGTGCTCAAGGGCATAATGCTGATAGAACAGGGCTGTAATCTCAAGTCAATTCTCCAGTTCCTGGGTCACCCCTATTTCAAACTAAACCTGCAAGCCCAGTTCCATGACCTTCAGGCTATCAACACCCCTCAAATAAAACTTTTAGATCATTTTTTACACATTATGGGCCCTATTTTAACGATCTGAAATGCAAGTTTCAAACGTGAAATGCAAGCAACTTTGTGGGCGGATCTCGGATTTTAGACGCAAATCTAAAATGGGTTGGTCTGAAGTAGCTACATTACTCAAAGGTGTGGTTTGGGCGTAATGTGAAATAAACCAATCAGAGCGGCATCTCACATTCCCTTTAAAAGCAGGCGCGCTTGTTCCATTGCGGATTGCTATTATAACGGCGGATTTGCCAGGCGCATGCCAGGAGCGGTTCACAGCCGGTTCAACGTTCCCGTTAAGGCCGTAAAAGACAGATAAGTGACATTGTATGGGGATGGGAGAAACCCACCCAAATTAGCTTTGGTTAAACAGACATATTAATTTTGGTAAATGTGTAAGCTAGATTTACGCCTATTTTTTCACATGTTGATTTCCCTCGTGTGGTAATATTTTTCCTTGTAATTATGTATGGTTTGCAAAAATGGCAACTGCTGCCTGCGTCTGTGTAGATGAGAGAAGCAAAGTGTATGCACGTTGTGCACGCTACATTATGGCCAAGCATGCGCCCTTAAAATAGAATCTGAATAACTTGCCACTGACTTTAGACTAGGTTTTTCCTGGTCTGTGGCGGAATTGTTTTCTGAAACTGCAAAATAGCACCAGGGAACGTTTGCGCTAGAACACCCAACCTCTTTTCGCTGTAAATTTGGTTTAATCACTGAAACACAACAGTATGATCTTCTTTCAATTTAGAACTTTTAACAACCAGCTCATTCAACAGCAAAAAATGCTAGATACATGTTTCAAATCACCCTTGTTGCTGAATTAATTACAGTAATACAGTCTACAGTTGCCACATTAGAAAATACACTTACATGAACTAACTTACATAACATAAACCCCTAAATGTTTGCAATATCTATCTAGTGTGTTTTCCGGAAATTGCAAACAATTTCTAAAGAAACTGTCTATAGAATCACAGAATCTACAGAAATCTATAGGTGTACCAAATGATTAATTGATTAACCATTAAGTTCAGTTGGATTAAATAGTAGACACATTTATTTAACTGAATGAGAAGAGAGAGATGCAAATCAAAAGTTTGATAGTAAGAGCTTTATAAAAGGCAGTTGCTGTGAATGAAATGTTTATATAGATGAAACACTTATTTTGTGTTGTGAAAATGTATATTAGTCTGTAACTCACTGTAACTCATCTATTATCCAATACTAAACTCATATTATGATGCCATACGTCTGGTAACACATATACAAAATCTTGTTGAATGGGTTAATGTATTTCTTCTTCTTTTTTCACATCCAAATGTATCTCTAGACATCTTCTAACCTCAAGTGCTAAAGATGCCACTGCCTGGTGTTATACCTTGAACGAATCATGAATGTTTCATGAGAGGTGAGACTCTGGTCTGTGTAAATGAAACAAGATATATTTCCCTATATTTTTCCAATGACATCAAAGCTCTTTAAAGTACACAGTAGCACTTATTGTGTCAATAAATGGTGTAGATATTGAAGGATTGTTTTTCTCAATCCTACAGACAAAAAACTGATTGTTTTTCTCTCCCTGAAGCCACTATAAAATACTTCTGTGTTTTTAAAGGGGTCATATAATGTCATTTTTGTACAAGTTAATATGATTCTTTAGGGTCTAAATGAAAAGTTTGTAATATACTTTAATTAAAAATTCTCATTAGTACTGTAAGAAAACACTTATTTTACCTGGTCAAAAACAGCTCTGTTTTCAGCACGCCATTAAAGTGCATGTGTCTCTAAATGATAATGAGCTTTGCTCACCCCGCCCCTCTGTTCTGTGGGGCGTTTTGACACAACCGGACACAACACACGTGGAGTGTTGCCTTGACAACAGTTGAGGGTATATTTTGGAGAAAGAATGGCAGCGGGAGTCTCTGAGGACACATCTGTGCAACCAACCATATCAATTTGAACCGGAGTCGGACCCTGAACAAGATGATGGCCCCTAAGAAGTTCGACAATTAAAGTAAGCTTAGTGTAGTGTTACCATGTTAACTTTAACACCTGCGTACACAGTTTGTAATAACACAATAACCATAACACGTTGTTCATTAGAAAACGTGGGATTATGAATTACATTGAGAACGTTGTACATAGAAAACATGCCGTAATGTACCCTGAGTGTAAACCTTAGCCGCATTCATCGTGAAGCGTGCAAGTGATTTGCAAAGATTAATATAAAGGTTAATAGAACGTTACACTCACTTTTTCTGGAGGTGCAGCAGGAACACGAATAGTTGGTACCGATCCTTTTTTCAGGAGCAGCTTCGTAGCAAAACCAGCTTTATACTGACCCTCGTTTATAAAGCAGTCTGGAGAGAAATGATTCGCGCAAACATGAAAGCATTGACGTTGATCGTGGGTAATATTCCCTTCGAAAACAAAACTCAGCCACCTGGTCTTCAGCAGTTCGGATTTAGGAACATCAAAATGACTGCTGTGTTCCTTATTACACCCAAGAACAGAACACCACAATCGCTTAGACGCCATTCTGCTCCAGCGTATCAACAATGGCGGTCTCACATTCACCGCCTTCTTCCTCGTCTGTGTCTGCACTACACTTCCCAGAATCCTCCGTCTTCATCGCCTTCACCTGCACATCATCATCATCATCCTCATCACCTGTGTTCATCATCACCATCACCTGTTGTCGTGTCATTATCACCTCTGTATTTAAGTTCCCCTCCTCACTCATGTCTTGGTCGGTTATTGTTTGTGCACTTGCACACTGTTTCGTGTTAGTTTGGATTTTGCCTATGGAAATAAATATTGAGTATTTTGTATCTTCGCTTGACCTTCGTCTTCTTCTTCAACCCGCTGATGTTACAGGCGGACTATGATGACAGCTCGCTCAGGTCGGGTCTGTGTTGAAACGCTGCTGTCAATTAACAATCGTGGGAGGGGCATCCGACCGTGTGACGTCACACGGTCAGACGGCTTGATTTGAGACAGGGGAAAACATATAAGGAGATTTAAAAAAAAAAAAACACTGGATGGATTTTTATCATTATATGATGGTTGTGTACAGGCACTGCCAACACACATTTCAGTACAATCAACTTGTAAAAGTGCATGTACCATTATATGACCCCTTTAATATCATACGTTCTATTGCTGAATTTTACTTTATTTTATTATAAAATTAAACTCAAGATGCTTTCTAATCAAAATAACCTCCAAGAAATTATAATCATCACTTAACAATTTCCTGAACATTTCCACCCATTGGTTGGAAAAACTGACAGTCCAGCCCCAAACTCACCCCATTGGTTGTTGCGCTGTGTCGCACAAACAGAGCAGTGTTTATGTGCTTCAGTGAAATCAACACTATAATAGCTTACATATAGTTGTCTCTCACTGGAATACAGAAAGTATTTCAAGTTTTTAATAATATTTTAAAATATTATTATTATTAGCATTTAATAAAAATAGTTTTTTCTTACTTGCTACTTTTACATACAGCAATGACACATTAACTTGATCAAAAAAAAAAAAAAAAAAATCACGGCGTCCACAAAAATATTAACCAGCACAACTGTTTTCAACATTGAAAATAATAAGAAATGTTTCTTGAGCAGCAAATTAGCATATTAGAAAGAAATCTAATGGACTGTGTGACACTAAAGACTGCAGTAATAATGGTAAAAAAAGTAGATTTTTTTTAGCATATTTAAATACATCAAAATAGAAAACAGTACTTTAAAATGGTAATAATATTTCACAATATTACTCTTTTTACTGCATGTTTACTGAAATAAAGAGACTTTTTCAAAAACATAAAAATAATTACAGAATCCAAAGTGATTGTTTTAATAATAATAAAATGATAAATATTATAATTAATAATTTATTAAAAACAATTAATTTCACCTTTAAGTAAGATACTGGAACTAGAACATATGGAGTATCTAAGTACATTAAAAAAAATAAAAAATAAACACATTCAGCATGAAAACAATTATCTTGGCTCGTTTGAAGCACTTAATTCAACCCACATGTGTGTTTGCTGTGCTACAGGAAGCAGAGGCACGAGTTTTGAAAAGCAAATGAGTTAAACTAAACATTTCCGTCAGAGTCAAAACAATCAGTTATCACCAGATCAATGCACATCACTGAAGCCAGAACGGTCAGATCCAAACTCCTTCCCCTCACTGTGACATCACTCCCATGTTGTCACCGTGACGACGCTCCCCCATGGTAACAAATGGAGCCATCACTGATGCTCAGAGGAGGCTGGTGCTCCCTCCCATTTACAAACTCCTTCATCAAATCCCACCGGGCCCTGCGTTGATTACTCCCGCAATTAGCAGTGTCAACTCCGCGATATGGATTAAGTGGTCAGGTTTGGGTCTGGGAGCTAATTAGTCGTCTCCCTCTCTTTATGATTTGTTGATTAATTATGAATATTTAGTTAGGAAAAGGGATGTTAATTATTAATCAAAATTAAATTATCTGGTGTAATTAACCACAAAGTTTCCATTTTTTTTGCCTTCACAGGGCGTGCGTCTGCTTGTTGGATGTGAATGGGAAATGGGGGGGGGGGGGGGGTGGTTATGACACGCAGCGAACTGTAAAGGTTAACACAATGTTTACATTGCATCTGGGACGCATCACGGTGAGAATTTTCTGAATGTTGCATTGAGCTAATGGGGTAACATTTGGGCGAAATATGATGGTTTCATCAATCTTTCCATATGTCAATGTATCCGTCTAGCTAGCCATTCGTCAATCATGCCCATTCCTGTAGTGTAAACAGACCTGGTTAACCCAGCTGAAGCAGGACTACATTCTTTGTCTCTGAACTGGAACAGTGAGGCGAAGGGAATCCAGTGATGAAAACCGCTATATTCATTTTAAATGGGTGACAAAAATACACACACAACCTAGTGAGCTGCCTTCTAAAGCAGCATACTAACTGAAAAGACATCTCAAAAGTGACGTATGTTCCACGTGTGAGAAACTAGAGTTGAAGTTAACATCTTGCTAAGCTAATGGCATAACATTCTACTAAGAATACATAGCAAATATATAGTGTAAATATATGAAAGGCATATTTATCTCATGTTTTCACTAAGGCCATTGTGAAGCATTCTGGGACCACCATCTCGAAGGACACACGTGAAGCTGCCTTTGTATCGTACAGAAACTTGCGCATTCATTTTAATGCAGGCAACTTTATTAACGACAAACTTTAGCAAAAACTTGTTTTATATTAATTTCATTAATAATAATTTATTAAAAATGTTAACTATTTTTTTTAGTATCATTGAGATACTATACATTTTTTGTCACATTTAGAATTTGTGTGTATATATATATATATATATATATTCCATTTCCATTTTAATTAAAGGTTCAACAAGGTTTTATTAACTAGAAGGCAGGCAGGAGTAACAGAGTGTACGAGAGCATAAGCATAACACTAACACGTACAACAACCGACAACCAAAGACTGAAAACAGAGGAACTAAATACACAGAGATAATGAAATGATAATGAACAGGTGTGATGATTAGATCAGTGAGTGCAGGTGTGAGTCAGGAGGGATTATGGGGAATGTAGTGCGAGGTGACTGGTCTGGTGACTGAGGATTGTGACACACACATATATTAGTGCTGTCAAAATTAGCACGTTAACGCATTGCAAATAATTTTTTCAGTTTAACGCGTTAAAAATATTTAACGCAATTAACGCAGCATCTGTTTATTTCTGTCATCCTTTGCGCTAGAGTACATGATCACGCTATCATTCATTCAAGTGCTATTAAACCATTCAAGCCTGACAAGATGCAAAAAAAGAACTCAAATCTGTAATGGCAGAGCCACTTCAGAGAGAGCCACTTCAGACAGTGTGCATTGAGTTCTCTTTCGCGCTTGAACAGACAAAAACACACAAAATGATGGCAAAATTCCTGTTTTGTTGAGTATCATCTTAGGCACAGTCTGAAATTAGTTTAAATGAACGCAAAGAGTTGTGAGAAAATATGATATGAGTATAATATGAGTCAGATCTGGGTCAAGTGCGTCAGGTCTTAAAGTGACAGCAGCCTATTAAACCTGCTGCTGTCTGTCATTAATGTTAATCAAAGAACAAAAGACAAAGAATAAATCAATCACTGCTCTTGACTGAATAACGTGTGTAACTTTAATAAGGATTAATCTATATTTAATTTAGAATTTATGCACTGAAGACTGTGAAGTGTTTGATAACTTTATTTAATTTCTGTATATTTCCTACAGGTTAGATACCTGAAAATCTTAAAGCACTGTTTACAAGGTTACATGGGTTAAAAACAACTAAAACAATAACTTTTTTGTGCATTTAAACAGGGCAGGCAAAAATATGAACTGTTCCGCTAGGAAAAAAACGTAGAGTTGATATGATATATTAAAGGCACAGCTACATGTAACTAAAATATACTGTCTTTATGTTTCTACATTATATCAAAGATTAAATGTGAAAGTATACAACATAAAAATATATTAAAACTTTAATGCAGCTCTCTGTGAACTAGGGCTGTCCCCGACTATGGATTTTCATAGTCGAATCAGAATCGTCATGTCTTGCCTATAGTCGACTAATAGTCGAATCATGTGTATGGGGGCGGGGCTTTAACGTTTCAAAGCCGCGATGTACAGAAAATCACACAAAGGTATAGAAGAAAATGTATAAAAACATTTTGGATCAATAAAACTAAGAAATAACATAACTCCAGAAAGGCCACACTGCAGACAGGATTTGCATTTCACATGCAAATCAAATTAAATCGGCTAAATTACATGTGCGAGCAGGCCAGCCTACAGCACAACATCGATGCACCGAAAAAATAAACAATTAATTTACTAAAATTAAATTAGAACAGAATAGGCCTATACCTTTCTAATAAATAAAAAATACAAAACGAAATAAATTAGAATCAAGTCACAAGATGAGCAAATGTGTGCAAAATGCCTAAAGTGCAGGGGAACATATATTCAAAACACAAGCCACAAATAGTTAGATTAGATAACCCTGACAGATTAATAAATAAAACTAAAATAAAGAAATTATTAAAATAATGATAGTAGCCAGAATTTTAAACTTTGTCTTTTTAACTGCAGAAACAACAATAAATGCTAAACTGGAGGCAGTCTTTTTAGCTAAAAATTTTCACAGCATCCAAAAATCAAATTAGAACCGGCTGAAAAGTTTTGAAATCACTTGTACCCTACCTCGTAGTACGGAGAGAACAAATCCAGTCTTTCACTCTGTCTGTCCCCGTTGGAGTCTTTTCAAATTGTGCACGCGGATAAAATAGCCTACATTCTAACGTGAAACCCAGTCTATGCGTGAAACGTGTTAACGTTGGCCGGCAGAAGTGCGATCATGGTTTTCCTGATGCTAAATCCAGCCTTGGAGAATATCCTTTCTGATGGTGTACATCCACACTTTAGATTTTCTTATCGCAGACATTGTTAAAGATTTAAATCCTTGCCGCGAAGACGCTCCTCTGTCGGTCACGGATCGAAAGTGAAACTTAAATCTGTCACGGGGTGTTTGGATTTATTCACGCACGTTAAAAAATATTTATTAAAAGCTTATTTCTTTGCACATTTTTATATACAGCATTATCATAATAGGCTGCATATTAACGTATTGACATAAAAGCTAGTTCTATGTGAAATTGAGCGCCCTCATATAGCCAAAGGGGCATGATCCTCGTTTCATAACACCTCTGCAAAGATTCGACCATGAGATCGGTAGTCGAATCAGGCTCCTCCTATCGAAGCATCGAATCTTCGACTATTCGGGGTCACCCCTACTGTGAACAAATATATTATTTAAACAAAAAAGTAATACAACATAAAAATATATTAAAAACATTGATTTTAGGTGCAATTAATTAGGGTTAATAAGTTCCTTATTCGGTTTATTAGTATCCTGTTTGGGCCTTCATTATATCTTTGAAGAAAACATGCAATTCTGCAATCTTAGGAGGCAGTGAAATCGCCAACCTTCCTGTCAGGAGCTTAACTGTGATGCCTTAAAATATTGCCTATGGAGGCAGCTCACTAAGTTTTGAAACACAAGCAGGCTCATCACAGTGTCCCCAGCCATCCCCTTTTATTTACATTACCTATGAATCAACGCTCCAATGATTATCTTCTGTTTACCTAGATGGAGCAATACGGCGATATTTATCGCTGTGCCGTGGCTAAATATAGCCGTGTAGCCACGGCACCCAGCGACACTGTGGGAGGTTCTGTTCAACTGTTGGTCTTTAGGCTGACAAGAGGCAGAATTCCTGATGAATGCTTCTTTTCATCTGTGTGGCTGTGTGTATTTGACTGAGTAAATATTTAGCCACATTGGACTTGGCTGCTGATTCTACCCAGATGGACGGATTGATGCCTCAGTGGCAAGGCTTGCCAAAGACAATCCAGAGACCTTATGTAAGTACCGCCCGGCTCTGCAGAGCAGATTGAGGGCTGAGGTGACTAACCACTATTTACAACTGATCTGGAATAATTCGCTTTAACTGTCCCTCATCCCTAACCATAATGACTAATGCTACATTGCTAATTCAGGAGGCCTGATTATCAGTCGTATCGTAATGCCGAGTTCACACTAATTTTCAAAGAAGTCGGGTCACTGTTCTTTTCACACTGCGTGACTATTGGGTAGCATTTAGTTGCTGGTGTGTTCACACTGCACAATGGATTGGCGGCAGGAGGTTTCACACTGCATGACTTTACAAAAGAAAGAATCGCCAACAACTTCTGTCTGGTCCGCAAACTACGTTTCACAACCAAACACGCGAGAAGTGATAAGGAAATAACACACGATCATGCGTGCGCGAGACCGAAATTGTTATTAAAATTTACAGCCTGAAAGAAGATTGAGATCCAAATTGTCTGCGTTGATTTGCAGCGAAAAGGAGAAAAAGAAAAACAGCTTATGCAGGAGGAAATGGTTGGGGAGACGAGAGCAAGGATTGTGTGTTCTGCAAAGAGAGTTGGGGGTAAATAAATAATTTTGCAATGTACTCCTGTTGCTGCTGGTCAAGCAAATGCTTGTGCTTTGTTTCTGTTTGATATAATTTTAAATATATCTCTTAAAATACTGATATTCTGGTCTATAACTCCTCCCCGAACATCCCGCTGCCCTGTATCTTGCTCTCTCATTGGTTTCAGTCAGAACACATTCACACAGCAGGATTTTGAATCGACAGGTCCAGATATTTAGCATGCCAAATATCTCATCGGCGATTCTCTCAGATTGCGTCTTTGATCATTCACACTGCGTGATTGTCACTCACGTGAACGAGCACCGATTTGCCTATGATTTCGGGCATTTGTCAGCGATCTCCCAAAACCTGTTGGCGAGCGAAAATTGGGCCTAAAATCATTCAGTGTGAACTCGCCATAAGAGGTTGTGGGCTGCGAGCCATTGAATTGCTGGTCACTGAAGTGCCTTAATGCTGGATGACACCACATACGACTCGATAACGAAACCATTCTGGCCGTAAGCTCAGTATAAATCTTATCTCCAACAAAGCGTGTTTGTTTTCCTCTAGAAGGACAATTCCTTAATGATTGAACAAATAGCTAAACATCATATTCATTGTTTCGCATAAACAGCCACATTTCCTTCATATTTATATCAATTCATCGTAATGGCAAACACATTTGGATGCACAGAGAGGGTCAATGACTGGAGACATCAGCACTTTTTATCAATTCACCCTTTTAAATGCATTTCTTCATACATTTCTCACCTTTAATTTTCCATCGGGGACTGTGACAAGATCGGGAAGATAATCGGATTTATCATAATCACCAAAAGCTATGCATGACGCGGCCAATTTACATGAAATAAATATAAGCTGGGATAAGTCCTGCCTCTGAGCTGTGCTTCACGATATCACGACTGCAGGTAAATTTGAATGACAGAGCATAAAGACCAGAAACAAACAGAGAAAGAGAGAGAAAGAAAGAGAGGAGACAGAGACAGAGATAGATACAAGTGTGTGCAAATATCGTTCATTACTTACTGGATAATAAATAGGGGAAACCAAGGGCAACATTTTTACATTTTCCTTCATAACTCAAATATTTATTTGGACTAAAAACATTTACAATGAGATTCAAAAGTCTGAGACCACATAAAAAATCTGGGATTTAAATTCAGGTTTAAATCTGTTTTTGTTTTTTTGTTTTTCATTCAGAGAATTGGCTCAATTTAAATCAACAAATACTATGATATCAAGAAAAAAATATACATTTCTATATTATTTCTGTCACAAATCCAATAAGCATATTTGTGAGATATTCTTAGATAATAAAATAATCTACATTGGCAGATATGCACTACCATTCAATTAATACTTTTATTCAGCAAGGACACATTAAATTGATCCAAAGTGATCAACTAAATGCTGTTCTTTTTTATTTTCTATTCATCAAAGAATCCTAAAAAAGGATTCTATTCGGCAAGGACACATTAAAGGTATAGTGGAGGATCTTTCCGAATTTTAGATAAGACCCGCCCTCTCAACTTTTTGAATAAGTTTGATTGATTCACCAGAATGATTGACAATTAGGAGGACCAATAGTATAGGTGATCCACCCGGAAGTAAAAAAAATCCTCCGCTATACCTTTAAATTGATCAAAAGTGATCAAATAAATGCTGTTCTTTTGAACTTTCTATTCATCAAATAATCCTAAAAAAGGTATCACAGTTTCCACAAAAATATTAAGCAGCACTACTGTTTGCAACATTGAGAATAATAAGAAATGTTTCTTGACCACCAAATCAGCATTTTAAAACGATTTCTGAAGGATCATGCGACAGTCAAGACTGGATTAATGATGCTGAAAATTCAGCTTTGCCATCATAGGTATAAATTACATTTTAAAATATATTGTAATGAAATAAATATATTTAATTGAAAAAATGATTTAACAAGATCACTGTTTTTACTGGAATTTTGATCAAATAAATCAGACCACAAGAGATTTATCTCAAAAACATTAAAAAACCAACACAAAACATTTGAAAAGTAGTTTACTTAAGATGTGGTCTTTCATTTAAATATACATACTAAACATATTGAACATTCATCATGCACTACACACATTTTTATCCAATTAAATGATCTCTAGAATGAGAATGTCCCTCCCACTTTTTCACATGCAACAGACAAGTACTGTAGGTTCATGGCTGTGATGTTACTGAACTCTAGCCTGGGTTTCCCCATGCTGTCTTGCGCGCAGCGCGATTTTATTCACGCTGCTAGGCAGCCTGGATTCCATGGACCAGATTTTCGCCTCAGCGAGGGGACCAATCACAGAACGGGGAGGGAGCAGCAAGACGATGACGACGTCACCCCTAATAACGCTAACCTCTTGGATAAACTTGGTGGTTTTTTCAATAAAAACATGTCTGTAGAGTGTCCATATATACCTTCTACCCTCATGTTTGTCTTGCACAAACAGCAATAGTCGCTGAACGCCATCGTGTACACATAAATCTCTGACCCAATGCTTCTTCCTCGTCAAATTTCTGTTGCTCTACATACGTCATCTGGTATAATTGAAACGATTGGCTATGAGCTACGTACAGACGCATTTGATAGACATTCGTAGCGCCCAATAAACAGCTCTGGGCATCCGTAAACCATGCCTCAAATACGAGAAAATGAACATGTGGTTCCCAGACCACGTCTGACGTTAGCCAGGCTAACTGAACTCACTATTGGCTATAAAAAAAAAGATATACAGTAAAAAAAAAATAGGGTGACCCTTTTAATATAAACTAACCAAAGGAAAGCTGCATTTATCATGTTGTCTTCCTCCAACAACCGATACATTATATATAAAGACCTCAAAACTTGAATATTTGTTAAATCTCGAAATCAAACTGGTTGAACAACTGCCATCAACTGTTTGTGAACAAAGAAAAAAAGAATAGAGATGCATTTGGATTGTGAATGTGATTCCTTTCAAAATGCACTAACTTACATTAGATCGAAACTTTGACAGGGCCGTGAAGTCATTTGCCTCTTCATGGAGTCATCAAAAACTCAGTGTTTCCCTTTCATCAGATAAAATCAACTCCATCCTGTGCAAAGCCAATATTTATAAGCCACTGTCCCTAGAACATGCCAGAACTTGAGTTCCTCTTTGTGCCTGTGCAGAGATACGCTGCAGTCGAACGACTCGTCTGATTGGCTCTGTGAAATACGGAGGCTGAATAACGAGCGCGGTCTCTAAACCCGATTAAAGGCGGGAGCCATTTTGTCTTCTCTCCTTTGCTTTTCGCTAATTACACAGAAGCTTCAAAAGAAATTATACACATCATGACTGACCCCAAAGTGACGGCTATAGAGGCGTGCTGTACTATTGGTCTGTTGTGAAATGACAGTATTATATTAGAATTAGAGTCCAGTCGTGATTTCTCACAAAGTTCTATTGTGTTTAATATAATCATTGCAGAAACATACAAATGACAGACCCTCGGTATCATTGTTTCATGATCAAAATGAAATTACTACGGTGTCTTCGGCACGGCTCTTCAAGGCTTCTTTTGTTTCCCTGCCCTGTTTCAGCCGCATTGATTTCCTACAGGCCTGAATTAGCATTCGTCTTTCTCTCCCTCTCATTAATCAATTTACACACTCTCTCTTTCTCTAATTGCTGGCCGATGCTGGTTATTAAAAGCCCTTTCAGAATACTCCACGGATAAGCCCAGCACAAATCCCCACTCCACTGCAGCAAACGCTTTTTCTTTTTCCGCCGCTGTCGAGCGGTCTTCTGTTATTCTTAAAACGTAGGCAATATGTTTGGAGAATTGTAATGCTCAGCCCACAATTGTCCATAATGAGGTGTAGGTGAATGTTGTAAGTGGCAAAGCCCTGAGGAAATACGATCTAGTCATATTTTGAAATTGCAGGGGCTGAATGAATTACACTGAGACGGCGGATACAGGAGATTAAGAAAAATGCGACGAATCTTTTGCGACCCTGCCAAAGTTTTGTGCCTTCAAATCTGTGCTAGTGCTTACATGTGTCGTGGAAACAGTAAATAAGTGAACAGATCATTGCAGATGATTCTAAATTGACAGTTTTGACCTTTTCCGGCTTGGTGCACTCTCATAACATTGAAGATTTCTAGATTTGCATGTCCTGAAGGAAATACCAGAGCTTTCAACACAGCAAAAGAATAATTAGAAATTTGTAAGTGTAGGCTTGGCTATAAATCAAGTGCATCATGTTTTTAGTCAGCTGCACACAAACTTCAACACCTATTAATTTCAATAAAGAACCTACTTTTTCGACCATGACCACACTACACTGGCATTGACCTTTGTCCTGGGATTTACTCAAAACAACAAACAATTTAGCCAAGAAGGAAAAACCTTCTTGGTATCTAAAGCACTTTTAAAGAGCTGCTGATCATCAGTTCTGCCAATTCTTTCTTCAGCATTCGATTGTGATAGTTTCTCAGCTCCGGTGGCCTTATGGGACAGCAAAGTATGGTTTGCATATATCAAGTTTTCAGACATTCTACTCTTCAGACACATGATAGTCACCGACCATGTAGCTATAAATGGTAAATATACGCACGGAAGACAAGACCACAGACCAACAGTTAGGGCTGTCGCGGTGAAGGAATTTCCCTTGCGGTAATTTTGAGTAGCTCAATATGCGGTATTATCGCCATTTATTTATTTTGATTTATTTATTGCTATATAAATAAGTGTTACGATGTGGTCAGCATGCACAAAAACGAGAACATTTTCAGTAACCAATGTAACCGAAACTAAACAGCGTCTCTGCGCATTGAAAGGCTGTCACTCAGCGTGCTGTCACATTGTTACGGCAACGGACTGTCTTTGAGTGAGTCATTAAACCGTTCATTCAACGAACACGATCAAAAACGCTGATTCACTGATTAAAAGATAGATGCAATGAAACAAGGGGCCCTATCTTGCACCCAGCGCAATTGACTTTGCACACCGACGCTTGTATCATTCCTATTTTGCACCCGCGCACAGCGGACTTTTCCCTCCACAGAAGCACGTCGGTTAACTAAGGAGTGAACATGCGCTCCCGGGGGCGGTGCAGCGAAAAGAGGAGGCGTGTTCCGACGCAAACGTTCCCTGGTGCTATTTTGCAGGTTTAGAAAACAATTCCACCACTGACCAGGAAAATCCTTGTTTAAAGTCAGTGGTGCGTTGCTCATGTTATTCATATGCTATTTTAAGGGCGCATGCTTGGCCATAATCAATGTAGCGTGGGCACAACACGCATACACTTTGATTCTCTCATCTACACAGAAGCAGCAGTTTTCATTTTTGCAAATCATACATTATTACAAGGAAAAATATTAACACACGAGGGAAATCATTGTTGTGTCCATGAAGATGTGAAAAAATATGCATAAATCTAGCTTACACATTTACCCAAATTATTATACGCCTGTTTAACCGAAGCTTATTTGGGTGAGTTTCTCCCATCCCCAATGTCACTTCTCTGTGTTTTACGGCCCTGACGAGAACGTCGGTCTCCTCGGCTGTGAACCGCTCCTGGCGTGCACCTGGCAAATCCGCCGTTATAATAGCAATCCGCCGTGGAACAAGCGCGCCTGCTCTTAAAGGGAATGTGAGATGTCGCTCTGATTGGTTTATTTCACGTTACGTCCAAACCACACCTATGAATAATGAAGCTACTTCAGACCAACCCATTTTAGATTTGCGTCGGGTGCAAGAGTCATTTATCCCGCCGGTATAATAGCAACAGCGCCCAAGACCCGCCCACAAAGTTACTTGCATTTCGCGCTTGATACTTGCGTTTCAGATCGTTAAAATAGGGCCCAAGGTGTTAATTATTTTTAACTTTGAGCTCCACTTTTCAAGGCTCAGCTGACCAGCAATGCGTCACATGGGTAACGCTGAAGCTGATGCTTCACTTAATAGAGACCATGGCATTGATTAAATGCGTGACTCACTGATTTTTTTTCACGCGGCTTCATCGCGCTGTGGAATTCTGACCAGCTGCTGCCGCCAATTATGGTAATACCTTCAACGTTAAAAGGATGATACGACAAATATTTCGCTTTCCTTGGACACGGCAACCTTTTCACTAATATATATTACTTGACTTGACCTCAAAGACAGACGCAGGTAATCGCACCCGCTCAGTCGATCTCTCTCATTCACTGTCTGTTTAGGCTTCCCACTGCGCAATGTGACGTCGTAGTGACGTCATTTTCATGTAATTTTTGGACGTCCAAATTTGGTCCATTGAAGGGGTTGTTTTGTAACGCCAGGCGACGTCTTTTTTCGACGTCTTCCGCACGTCATTTTTCGACGTCCATCCACAAAAGTTTGTTTACAATAAATCGCGCTCAGTGCTCTCAAACAAAACAGCGGCTTCTTACACACACACACACACACACACACACACACACACACACACACACACACACACACACACACACACACACACAATAGGTTCGGCGCTTGGATCACGAGCATCTTGCAGTACATTTAAAATATTTAAAATATAATATTTTAAATATTTTAAAAATATATTACATTTTAAATATAGCGATTTGGAAACGTGGATGGAGCAGTGAATAGGTTCATTACACAGCAAAATGACACGACAAACTCGCGTTTTGGAAAAGAGCTCTTCATTTGTAAATTAAAAAAATTATAATAATCATGTAAATTTCCTGCACCTGTCATAGACGTCCAAAAAATTACCCAGTTCAGGTCCAATGTTGAACGTAAATATGACGTCCAAGTTGGGTCATGGTTGGACGTCCAAATAGTGGACCTAGTTTGGACGTCGAAAAAAATCACCCAGTTCAAAGTTCCAATGTTGAACGTCAATATGACGTCCAAGTTGGGTCATGGTTGGACGTCCAAATAGTGGACCTAGTTTGGACGTCGAAAAAAATTACCCAGTTCAAAGGTCCAATGTTGAACGTCAATATGACGTCCAAGTTGGGTCATGGTTGGACGTCCAAATAGTGGACCTAGTTTGGACGTCGAAAAAAATTACCCAGTTCAAAGGTCCAATGTTGAACGTCTATATGACGTCCAAGTTGGGTCATGGTTGGACGTCCAAATAGTGGACCAAGTTTGGACGTCGAAAAAAATTACCCAGTTCAAAGGTCCAATGTTGAACGTCTATATGACGTCCAAGTTGGGTCATGGTTGGACGTCCAAATAGTGGACCTAGTTTGGACGTCGAATAGATGTCCAGAATTGGTCATGGACCGACGGACCCAATATAGACATGATCTGCACGTCTATCCGACGTCCAATGTTTAGTGGGTTAAGTGCAAATCCACGAAGCCTTGAAGTCTTGTTATCATTATTAACTTATTTAACATTTAATACACATGGCACAAAGTTCAAAAAAAGAAGGGTATAGCCTTATGAAAAAAGAAAACACGCAAATATCGCGGTTGTAGCGGTTACTTGCATTCCTCTGCGGCTGGCCTGTCAGTAGCGCGGTACTACAATATTGCGGTTATCGCGACAGCCCTACCAACAGTGACAAGATCAGAATGCAAATAGAGGTAAGAAAGAAGACCAATCGCAATCCAGTATGCAACTGATGAAGTCATCGCTGCCAGTTGCATTATGAATGCTGAACATTCTATGAATGCAAGTCATTACAGAGTGCATTAGTGCCTACCCACTTTTTCAGCAACGTTGGTTCCAGAACTATTTTTTTCATTCATTTTTTTCCCCAAAACTTTTCGTTAAAGTGTTATAGGCCATGAAAAAAGCCAACCAGCTACAAGGTGAATTACAACATTAAAAGGCTGTATTTGAAGCAACAAAATTTTTTTTTTTTGAAAATCGTGAAAAAGACAAAAATACAACACTGCGTACTTAATTGCTTTAATGAGGGAAAGAACTACAATCGCATGAAGCACTGCAAACAACTACCAAATTAAACATGATCAAGAAATGTAAAACTATTCATTTAAAGATGTTCATTATATCTATATAATGACAATACAGTTTAAATAAAAATATGCATATATGTATATCTAGTCCTTATGTTAAGAGAGTAGGGAGACCGTCTCGATTATGTAATTCGCAGTGCTTTTTTGGGAGTGGGAGTACCCTGCAAGCTCTTTTGGCACAATTTGCTTATCTTTGATTGGTGGAATTTTCTGTAGTACAGCATTATAGGTAATGCAGTTTTTTACTGATTGTCTTAAAAATAAGATGAAACTATGCGGGGTGACGGCTTCAACAGCAGCATATTCCATCAATAACAACCTCAGAGCTCACAGTAGGTCTGTCTTTAATGGTTTATAAGTTATCTTTAAAAATCGACTTCCCTATGGAGAAAATGAATGCAGTTTTTAACTGTTGCACTCTACTATACCACAGTTAGTTCCGGTTCTCTAATCTGATTAGCTTCAGCTTCTTTTGGAACCATTTTCATTGGGGAAGAGAAAAAATAGATGAACTAATGATATAAGTTACTTGATATTACCTTCTTAACTCAAATTCTTAAAAGTGTAATGTGTTGAGTTTACAAACATGTTTTAGAACGGGTTATTTGTGACTAAGAGGATCTGTTGACATACCGGGCTGATGCAGGAAACCAGGCTGTTGTCGTCCAGCAGAAAGAAGCAACAGAACCTTCCCTCCCACCCCACCCGCTTCATCTCCTTCCACAGCTGTCGGAACGAGAGAAATGTGTCATACTAAAGGGCCATTTTCTCCATGTGATCGAATCAAATCAGTCATAAATCTATTTGTTATTGACGAGGTAAAGAACACTTGCAGCCTCTGGCACAATGCACGAGCTCTCTTTCTCTCCCCCTCTCGCTCTTTCTATCTCTCTCTGTCTTTCTTTCTCTCAGTACATCACTCTGTGCTGTGCTGAAGGCTAAAAACCAGAGTTATGTTCCTATAACAAAATATTTTCCAGAGGTCTAACAACTCATGATGTCCTGACTGCCCAAGTAATGGAAGTAAATGAATCTATAAATAATCCCTCTTTCTGACAACAAATTGAACTACCCACAATTCCCTCTTTCCTCCGAACACGCACGCACACACAACAACAGCATACTGCTACTGTCAACCGCTCCGCAACACATGCACGAAAAAGGCCAGGAGATTGGGGCAAACTTTTAAATAAACCACACTGTTTTACTAAAAATGTGTCACGAGAGAGCGTGAATATATTGGCCCTAATCAGCCAAAATGGGTGATTCATTGGTTAATTTCAGCAACTGGGGCTATACATTATTCCAGGCCTGCCATGGCTAATTTCTGCCTTTACAGACGGCGAGGATGACAAATGGAACGTCCGACCGGCTACAAGTGAAAAAGCTCCATCATGCTCGCTCTCCCACTTGAGTTTTACTCACACTAATGATGTATACTAGCCTGCAACTACACTTGACCTGCGGATTATGTGGCAATGGAGGAAAAAATAAATGTTTACCCAGAGGTTTTTGAAGGAAAAACAGGAGAAAGAGAAAGCAGGCATATATTGGGAGAGAAAAAAATCTGAATAGCTGTCAAGGATAGGAGTTTAATCGGTAACGCTTTAGATTACAGCCCGGAAAGTACTGCGTAATTAAAATGAAAGTACAGTGTAACTTTCGGTAATTACAGTGTACCTATAAAGTACTTACTTGTAAGTATAGGGGAACAATATGTAAAGTCTTGGGAATAAAGGTGTAACAACCAGGAAAATACTGCGTTATTAAAACGAAATTACAGTGTAACTTTCGGTAATTACAGTGTACCTATAAAGTGCGTACGTGTAAGTATAGGGGAATAATATGTAAAGTTTTGGGAATAAAGGGGTAACAACCAGGAAAATAACAAATTATTTAGGCAAATTATTTAGACTAAGTATTTTAGAATCTTACTTTTGGGAGCAATTTAGGGAGTACATACACTGCACCTTTTTGTAATAGTGTATAAAAATACATAAAGGCTTTTTTTAAATTACGGGGTACATATCAGTGCATTTATAAAGTAGGCTAATTAGTTATTATTGCAAAGGTGCACTGATTAAGTTTCAAGGCAAGTAAAACTATTGCAACTTTTTTTTTTTTTTAAATGCTGGGAAAATATACTCTTGTTCCATGTAGTTACAGGGTAAGTATGACATTGCGGGCTGTAAATTAAAGTGGTGCTTCTTACCCTCTTGTTCCGTGTAGTTACAGGGTAAGTATGACATTGCGGGCTGTAAATTAAAGTGGTGCTTCTTACCCTCTTGTTCCATGTAGTTACAGGGTAAGTATGACATTGCGGGCTGTAAATTAAAGTGGTGCTTCTTACCCTCTTGTTTCATGTAGTTACAGGGTAAGTATGACATTGCGGGCTGTAAATTAAAGTGGTGCTTCTTACCCTCTTGTTTCATGTAGTTACAGGGTAAGTACAATAAAAACACATGTACACACACACAATCTGATATCACTCGGAAAACTTTATTTGAAAAACAACTTATTTCAAAACGGATTTACAGCACTTTGTTTCTCTTGCTTGGTTTCCTCCTCCTCTTGTTCCTCTTCTTCTGAAGTGAAACGATACGCGTTTGTAAGAAACATACCAAATATTTTAAATTTTTAAACTGTAGACTATCGCTTCCGACCAACTGTCACCTGCGCGTTCATGAGAGGGTTGAGAGAAAGTATAAATACAAGTTGTCCGCGTCCGAGCTGCGCAGCTGTCGTGTACGCGTCCAAACTGGAGTATAACAGAGGCTTAAAGCGTGACGTAAGCGCACCGAAAAACCAATGTTGAATTATTATTTTTTTTAAATGTTTTTATTATTGCTCACAACAAAATACAAACAATAACAGATAATAATAATGAAAAACAAACCATGCAGAAGAACAGAGACACCAGTTCTCGAGCACGTTTCACATCAAACTCCCGCGAAAATGCAAAGAATGCAACCAACTGTCACCTGCGCGTTCATGAGAGGGTTGAGAGAAAGTATAAATACAAGTTGTCCGCGTCCGAGCTGCGCAGCTGTCGTGTACGCGTCCAAACTGGAGTATAACAGAGGCTTAAAGCGTGACGTAAGCGCACCGAAAAACCAATGTTGAATTATTATTTTTTTTAAATGTTTTTATTATTGCTCACAACAAAATACAAACAATAACAGATAATAATAATGAAAAACAAACCATGCAGAAGAACAGAGACACCAGTTCTCGAGCACGTTTCACATCAAACTCCCGCGAGAATGCAATGAACGCTAAGCTTCTTCAAACGCGAAGCCATTCAAGCCGACCCTATGAAGCCGACTCTCATGCACTCGCTGGTGAAAGTTGGTCGGTAGCGAAAAGATGAGTAAATTATGAGAACATTTCTGGGTGTAGGCTACTGTATTTTCTTTTAATACATAATACAGAATAGAAAAAGACTCCTTAAGATTAGGCTAATCAGTGGAACGATAGAAAAAGAAGAGGACCAAGAGGAGGAGGAAGCCATGCAAGAGAAACAAAAAAGGACAAAACATGCTACTTTATGTCAGGACTTTAGAATTTGAAATGAAAAGTTGATTTAAAAAAAAAAGATAATAAATTAAATAAATAAGAAGTGTAATATGTTGTAAATCTGTTTTGAAATAAGTTGTTTTTCAAATAAAGGTTTTCCAAGTGATGTCAGATTGTGTGTGTACATGTGTTTTTTATTGTACTTACCCTGTAACTACATGAAACAAGAGGGTACTAAGAAGCACCACTTTAATTTACAGCCCGCAATGTCATACTTACCCTGTAACTACATGAAACAAGAGGGTAAGAAGCACCACTTTAATTTACAGCCCGCAATGTCATACTTACCCTGTAACTACATGGAATACTTACAGTCTAAATAATTTGCCTAAATAATTTGTTATTTTCCTGGTTGTTACCCCTTTATTCCCAAAACTTTACATATTATTCCTCTATACTTACACGTACGCACTTTATAGGTACACTGTAATTACCGAAAGTTACACTGTAATTTCGTTTTAATAACGCAGTATTTTCCTGGTTGTTACACCTTTATTCCCAAGACTTTACATATTGTTCCCCTATACTTACACGTAAGTACTTTATAGGTACACTGTAATTACCGAAAGTTACACTGTACTTTCATTTTAATTACGCAGTACTTTCCGGGCTGTAATCTAAAGCGTTACCGTTTAATCTTGTAAAGGAGAGTGTGGCCATGGCTGACGTATTCTTTCAATATAGCCATGAAGCTTGTGCATATAACTACTTCTGAAAGTAAAAATAGGAGTAAATCCTTAAAAAAGGAGAAATATTTGTTAACAAATAAATTTGTATTACAATTATAAGTATTTGTACAGGTACAAAGTAGTAAATAAACAATGAATGTTATATATATATATACATATTGTACCTACTTTTTACTTAAATGATGGTGCTATATAATATATGAAATAATTATATAATAGTAACTAATTAAATATAAAATTGTATTACAAAGCAATATTAATAACTGATAAAAAATTATATATAATCATACATTTATATTTTATACATATACACACATATAAAATAAAACCAAATGTACACACTGTAAATTATTTCTAAAAGAATGAAAGAAAAAAAGAATTATGAAGTTTTAATAAAATCTGAAAAAGAGGCAGCTTGATTTAGCCAAAAATGATCACAAGGCCATGATACAGCAGTGTGATCTTGACGCTACAGCCAAGGCCTCTTACGGGTCCCTCTGCAATGCATCGTGGGCCGCGTCCCCCTCCTGGCTTGCTTCAGCCGAGCTCTGAAATATCATATCAAATCAATGCGGACAGAGGCAGTGAGGCGCCAGAGCCACGACCGCTGCGAGGTCAGCATGGCCAAAAACAGACATAACAAATGCAAATGCTAAACAGGGCTAAAGGTGAAGAATCGGCACGTCTCCTGAGTCCTGATGGAGTGACGCGAAACGGAGCTGTTCTGAGAAACGAGTGCAGGATAAATGTGCTATCGGCCGTGCTAATGGTGCTCGGGACGCAGATATCCGAGACCGGCACCCAACTTTGAGCCTCTCAGAGACTGACCGATCAATCCATCCAGCATGTCAAACAGAGAACAGAGACCGTATCATACATCATCTCGTGATGGTTTCATCTATAAATACAAGGTGAACTTTTAAGATTCAGAAAATTGGTTTAGTTGGTGGGATATACCAAAGTTAGCACAAATCAATTCTGTCTGGGAATATGACACAGCTTTTTGCAGTAAAATGTGGCAATTGTTACAATAATTTGCCACTCAGTTTCATAAATTGGATCTGGTCTGCATGCATAGACATGCAAATGAGTAAAAGAAATTTTACATATACAGCTACATTTTTCTTTTTGCGAAATGACCCCAACATCAGTCACAGACCTCACATGTTACCGGTGCACACTGTTCTGATGAATACAGTTACAACTTCTAAAAAGGAAAGATGATTGGCCTTCAAACAAATTGATTTAATGACAGTAGAAAAGGAGCGCGTGCACTGACTTTTGTGACCTCTGATAGAACAGCTAGTGCTGTATGAAGACAAGCACAAGTAGACATTCCTGAGTGCTTCGCTGCATTTAAATACCAACACTAATGAGGCTCAAAACCAACCCTGATTGGTGGGGACAGAATGAGAGGGTGAAATTAACCTGTACAGCAGAAAGGGGAAAAACAAGCAATTTAAGTATTATAATGGAATCAGAGAGTGAGAATGGCTATTTGTGTCCATACTTTTGATACATTTTGTTAAAGGTGAAGTATAATTTCTAAACAAATAGCAAAATCAATTAAAATGTCATTTATTTATTTTTTCCCGAAAACTGCCCTCGTCTGCCATTAGTCACAAAACAGAGCTCAAAAAACATTGGCATAAAAAATGTAATTTTGCCCTTTGAAAAGTGAATAATAAAAAATATAAATTAAATGAAAACCTTGAAACCAACTACTTTTGAAAGAAAAAAAACAGCAAATTCTGAAAAAAGGTGAAAAGTTCAAAAGTCCCTTTGAATCCAATTATAAATCTGGGATTTATTTATTTTTTGTCATTTGTCAGGAAATACATTTTTAAGATATTTATTTAAAAAAAGATCACTCACTATATTATAAAACATGCACTTTAAAATACTTACTTTTTTAATTGTAAACCATTAATCCATTAAATTTTTGTTTTTTTATATAAAAAGTGTTTTAAAGGGTTAGTTCACCCAAAAATGAAAATGATGTCATTAATGACTCACCCTCATGTCGTTCCAAGCCCGTAAGACCTCCGTTCTTCTTCGGAACACAGTTTAAGATATTTTAGATTTAGTCGGAGAGCTTTCTGTCCCTCCATTGAAAATGTATGTACGGTATACTGTCCATGTCCAGAAAGGTAATAAAGACATCATCAAAGTAGTCCATGTGACTACAGTGGCTCAATCTTAAGTTTATCAAGCGACGAGAATACTTTTTGTGCGCAAAAAGTAAACAAAAATAACGGCTTTATTCCAATATTCCAATAAAGGCGTTATTTTTGTTTACTTTTTGCGCACAAAAAGTGCATATAACGTATATGATGTCTTTATTACCTGTCTAGACATGGACAGTATACCGTACATACATTTCTCGGACTAAATCTAAAATATCTTAAACTGTGTTCCGAAGATGAACGGAGGTCTTACGGGCTTGGAACGACATGAGGGTGAGTCATTAATGACATCATTTTCATTTTTGGGTGAACTAACCCTTTAAAGGTGGAACATTCAATACAATAGAAAATTCAGTAGTAGTCTTATAGATAAAATTACCCATTTACATAATATTTAAAAACAATTTGACTTTATGAACTACATTTCAAAATTAATTATCAAAAAAGAAGAAAAAATTCCACTGCTTGGCATTAAAAAAGATCTCATAAAACACTGTCTAATAAAAAATAATACAAATGAAATAATTTAATACATTTTTGTGCAAATGCCTCTCAAACTCCATACTTGTATACTAACTCAAACATACCCACAATCGCTCTTATTTCACATCCCCTCTCTCTCTCTCTCTCTCTCTCTCTCTCTCTCTCTCTCTCTCTCTCCAGAAGGATGCAGAAAGGAGCGAGGGATAAACAGAAGAAGAGAGGCAGAGAGAGTATCAGGTGTGAGCTCCTGCTCGGCTGGCCCCAGGTACTGTTCTCTCGCCGCGGGGCCAGCTATTATTATTAACATCATTTGTCTGTATCATTCGCCCGGCACCTTTGCTTTCAGCCGGCGCTATGAAGACGACATGTTAATAAACGAGTACAGCCGCCACTCTGCCATCCGACCTGCTCCTCATCCGCCGTCCCCAGCCTACTCTCCCCCCTTCCCTTCCCCACATCCCCAAAAGGGACGGAATGCCGATTTGTTTTCCAGCAGCCTCCCCCACTCCATTGTTGTTTGCACTAAAGGGGACAAATTCAATTCATTCTTATGACAAGGATTCACTGATACAGGAAAAAAGAGGGAGAGGAGGAGCAGGAGGGGTGGATGAAGAAAGAGACTGCCCAGGAGGGAACAAACAGGAGCGAACACAAAAAAGTTGCTGAATTTGAGGTATAACATAAAAAAGACAAGGAAAGAAAGGTGGGAGGGGGGTGGTTGGAAGAAGATGGATAAACTGGTTGCGTTTCTTAGATGCGGATTGATGTGGTGGGCCGATAACATGGTCTCAGCGGACATGGTCATCTGGAGATGTGGAGGAAAAAAGCTGTCTGTGTTAAAACATACATCCTCCGAAGGTTTTTAGCCAAAGAAACAAATACATCAATATCGCTCCAGAAAAAACTGAAACAATAAAACAAAAACAATCATTGTTGCAATAATAGAAAATGGCACTAACTATTTGAACTGTAATAGCCCCTCTGTCTGATCCACAGCTGGTGTGGTCTGTATGTTCTGACCTCCATGAGCTCTCTCGATCTGTCCAGGTGCTCTGCGCTTCTGCTTTTGACTCACAGCCAGATTCTGTCCAACTCAGCACAGCCTGACAAGTCCATTAAGATACTGGGGATCTAAGCCTGGTACATTATACTATCATTTCATCTATAAGTACAGGGACTGAATCCGCTTCAAACTTCTTAAAGGGTTACAGTGTCAACCTAAAAATTTAAAAATTGTCATCAATCACTCAAGCCTTGTTTATACATCCGCCAAGCCTCCTCTGACTATGCGCACTCCTCCCCAAATGGACGAGGACTTCATATTTGACATGCTCACCGTTGTACTATTCTTTAAAACGAGAGTGGGCAATTCGGAGTAATTGTTCTCTAGTCTAAACCATCAGGAAGCAGCGGTCAGAAGTAAGGTTTTGTTTTTATGACACTTCACCAAACCCACGCTAAAAAACAACCAAAGAATCGTGTAAAACCCAGTAAAACTTGAGATTATTACTTGTGACATTAGAACAAAATATTTGGATATGAGAACATGTATAAAACTAAATTGATCTCTTAAACATTTTCATTTAATTTCATGAACATTTTTATTAAACACTGACCTTTATTTTCCATTAAAAAGGCTAATTGTAGGCTCTTTTTGTAAATGTAAGCAATTATTTAGACAAGTGCAAACTGGGTACCGGTACAGACGTACCTACTCGGCCAGAATCGCCTCGAAGTCGTGCATCTTCTGATGTGGAGCTGCGCGCAAAGTTCACGGCCGCCCACACCGCGATGACGTCATTTTTGTTGCGCAACACTTCGTTGCTTGATCCCCATGTCGTTCCAGACCCGTAAGACTTTCGTTCATCTTCAAAACACAAATGAAGATCAAACTCGGTCAAAACCATTGAAAAAACGTATCTAAATGTACTAATAGCACTGCGATTGTATTGATACTGCATTGATGTTGACACTTCTTTCCATTTCTCCAGTTTGTTCTGTCCCAAACACAACATATGCATTTTATTGTACAGTAAGTCACTTTGGTAAGAAAGCATATGCTAAGAAAATAAATGGAAATGTATGTATTAGGCCATACCAATCCGGTGTCTGATTGTAAGTGCATTCACTCTCTTGTCAAAGTAGAACTAAACTAGTTATTGTTTTTGCTCCCACTTTGCCAGATATACAGTAGACACATTCCTAAATTAGTTAAACATACAGAATGAGAATGTAAACTGCATTATCTTGTTCTGCATCCTTCTTGTACAGTAAGACACTCTGAGTGAAAAAAAAAGAGTACAAAAAGGTAATGGAAAAGTATCAATGTTGCCACAGAGCTAACATCAGTTATTTTTTCACCGCTGTACAAATGAATCTGCATTCAACCGGAAATATGTCACAGTAGTGTTAAGTTATAAAAAATACTGTATATTACAAAATGGTAAACAATAAACGAATGCAAACTGAATGTGGTTTTTCTAGCATAGCCAGTCGGACAAGGTAATGTAAGCAACAGAAATTAATATTCCAGCTCTGTGCTTGCTCAAAATGACAAAAGAATTAGGGGTTAATTTAAATGTATGTCTTAAGCTCAGTTGAGCTTGCAAATGTCCATGGTTTTACATTCCCAACTTGTTACTTTCTTATGTTTTAAAACTTTTCATTCTTTCACAAAGAGCAAGCGCGAGTGCGAGAGAGACAAAGACAGAGAGAGAGAGAGAGAGAGAGAGAAATAATAAAAAGCTGGTGAATCCCCATGAAGCTCTCTATGTGAACTGTCACATTAATAACCCTATGCTGGTATTCAAATTTTCTGTCGAAAGCTAAAGAAAGATTGAGTGCCCTGCTGTTGCGCAGCCAAGATTGAAGACATGTCTCATTGACATTGTTAAAAGTTTATGAAAATATATGAATCCTCAAATGCCATTGGCTCCAGCGCTCCCAACTCTGCCCACTTCTATAAGAAATCGGTCTTTTAATCAAAATGATTGAATACCGCAAAGTTGAACTCAGGAATATGAATAAAAGTGGATATGGAGGAGATGGTGAGGGAGAGATTGGTACCATGGTGCACTTGCATTTAAAGAGGAGCGTCCGATGTCTTATTGTGGGGTACAACAGGGTACAACACTCAGCTCCTCTTTATTTCGATTTAATCGTTTAGTGTATCCATTCGCTGCACTGTGGGATTTAGAGAGTAAAATACAGAAGAGACCGCAGCTGCGGTTTGTGTCCTATTTTCAGACCCAAGAGAGACAAAAGAAATGCTAAATGCTTATGCTGGCATTTCTCTTTCACAAAGAAGCGGATCTGATCAGCGGACAAACAAGGAAATACCCGGTCGATCTGCTATTTTCCTCTGTGCACTGAATCAAAGCAAAACCGCTGAGGCCTGTGTGTACGTTTAGCCTAAACTGGCATATGGCATATTGATGAGGGTTCAGACATACCCGGGTGCTACTTTTCCTTTCAATGTCATCTCAGGGAGGTGAACAGGCAGAAAGGCCTCAAACGCCAGCACCGTGGCTCAACGCCTGTCAACCGCAGCCAGATAACCAGCCGTGAAACACGCGGGCAGAACAGGCTAATGGAAACTCTCTGATTCCCACTGGAGCATCGGATCAAAACACAGCTTCTAAACCTTTACCAGGAATCATTGTCGTCAAGTATTCGGCTTACAGCAGCAGCCTCTTATTTGTTTGTCAAACACCGAACAGCAGCTGCAGAGGAATCTGAAAGGATGAAACTGGGAAGAAAATGCTTCAGATACTTAAAAATCCCACAACAAAGTCATTGATATTACACACCATAACACCAAACACTATGTAGAAGGGATAGTGCACTTATTGTGAAAAAACAGACTGAAACTTCTGCTGTTATTCAAAGAAAATCTTCAAACCCCTCACATTTGGTCAATTACTTCAAAATTGGTATGATGCATCAGCACACCAGTTTTATATGTGATTTCATTTTCTTTGATGAAACTCTCTATCATATGACTTGCAAATTAGAAAAAAAGTTTGATAGTCCGTATTCACTATCTTGTTCTTGTATGAAAAGGAGAATGTGCAAAACAATTCTTCAAAATGCCTTCTCATGCTTGCAGACTGTTTATTTTTATAACTCTTAAAACATGCCTTTCATAAGTGACTTCAACTCATGGATGCATTTAACCTTTGGCCTTTAAATGTGAATGTGACACATTATGGGATATTTTGAAGGAATTCACAATTTGTGCACATTCACATACTGTACAAACATAGCAGACGTTGGAACCTGAATGCTATTTCCCATCTCAGGTGCATGTAATAATGACCAGGGGCAAGGGGAAAAGGGGAATATGGTCTTGTGGAGGTATATAAATGAAAGGAGGGAAGGGGGAAAGAGTGATTGAGCACCTTGTGTTTGAGCAAGCTGTCCCGTCTGTTCGGCCCTACCTCTCCACTCCATCATTGCCGTGGACTGATCTCGACCAACCACAAGAGAGAAAAGAAGAATAGAGAAAGACCTACAATACCAAAATATAAAGGATTTGTACAGGATAGTCCACTGAGCTGCATACAGGATCCAAATTTACTTGTCAAGAGCAAGTAAAAAAAACATCATAAGGAACTGCAACATAATAGAAGAAGCACATTGTCAGGGCAGGATTTTTTTTATTTTATTTTTTTGGACACATTTAGCTTAAAGTCATGGCTAAAAAATATTGGATATTTCCACCATTATGGCCTGGGAAAAAAAGATACAGTTCTTCAAACACATATCACCACACTATATGGGGCAAGTTGTCACAGTGGACCCTGACATTAAAGAATGTTAAAGCCTGTTAAAGCCTTTTTAGATACATTAAACAGTGAAATAAGGTAACACTATTTTTTTATTTATTTATTTTTTACTTTAGACATTCTACTAAATATAAGTTACTTTGCAACTACTAGTCATTAGAGTATTAGTAGACTGTCTGCTTAGTATCTCCTAACACTTAATTTCGATGGTCCCTCAACAGACATGATGGTCCCTCAAAGTAACTTTGCAACAACATGTCAACTTGTTCTACTAACCCAAGCCCTAACACTAACCTAACAGTCTACTTATACTCTAATGAGAGTTAGTTGACATGTAGAAAGTTAGTAGAATGTCTAAAGTGGACACTGAAATAAAGTGTAACCTAAAATAAATATGACACAAAATAATTCATACAAATCCACTGCCAGAGAAAGGACACATTTCTGTAATTGGAATTCTGACAGAATACCTTACAGTACTGAAATATAGTCCTTTTGACAACTTCCCTGTATGACAACAGGCCTGGTTTATCCTAGATGATTTAAAGAGACAGTGTCATCAGTTACTGTGGGGCACAAAAGATGATATTTTTTTAAATGTCTCAGTGTTTTTGTCCATGCATTGGAATTCTTCTAAATAAATTCTGTGGTGTTCCACAGAAAAAAGAAAGTCAGGTTTGGAACGACATTAGGGTGAGTAAATGATGACATAATTGCAAATAAGGTTAATTTGCAAAATGTACAGACTTTCAGCTGTTTGCAATGAACAAATCAAACAAAAGTAATTGAAATAACTCAACACAACAAATGTTTCAAGTGGTTTCCCCAAATTAAACTGGAAATGCAACTTTTAATGACTTCTACAGTCTCAAAATGATTCAACCCCTTGAATAGAATCCCTCATAACTGAACAAATCTGCAAAACAGGTGTTGTCTCAAGCACACCTGATGCACCTAATTAAGGGCTTCATTAGTTGCACCAGGTGTGCTTGAGCTAGAACACATGAAATATCTGAACTGGCTAGGTTTGTTGAGTGTCACGTTTGACTGCATGTTAGAAATAGTCAAGAATGGTCCAACAAGTTAAGAGAAGATATCATTGCCCTTCACAAACAAGGAATACAGGATACAAAAAGATAGTGAAGGCACTACATGTTCCTAGAGACACCTTTGGAAGCATAGTTTGCAAGTTCAAAGTTAAAGGAACAGTGGTTACACTACCTGGACGGGGCAGAAAAAGGAAGCTATCAATGGCTGCAACCAGATTTCTGAGAAGGCAGGTTCAGAAAAACACTCGAGTGATTGCAAAAGACCTGCAGCAAGACGTGGTGGCAAGAGGCACTGAGGTTTCAGCTTGCACAGTAAGGTGCGTACCAAATGCTGTACTTTTGTACTTTGCATCCTCTGGCGCTAAAAACCTGCAGTGTGTGGAAGGCAAGACGGATTCATTGATGTATTGGGGAAAACCTAGGAGAAAACGTCATGCCATCACTAAGGAAGCTGAAGCTTGGGCGTCATTGGACCTTCCAACAGGGCAATGATCCCAGGCATACGATTCTACAGTGGCCATCACAGTCGCCTGACTTGAACCCCATAGAACATCTCTGGTGGGATTTGAAGAGGGTGATTGCTGCATGCAAACCCAAGAATATTACTGAACTGGAGTCCATTGCTCATGACGAAGGGGCTAAGATTCCTCAGAAACACTGCCAGAAGCTGCGATGTCTCGTTTGCAGCAGATCATAACAGCAAAAGTGTGTTCTACTAAGTACTGAAGAAGCTTGCCATGAAGGGGTTGAATAATTTCGAGACTGCAGAAGTCATTAAAAGTTGCATTTTCAGTTAAATTTGAGGAAACCAGTTGAAACATTTGTTGTGTTTGCTATTTCAATTACTTGTTTGATTTGTTCATTGCAAACAGCTGAAAGTCTGTAAACTTTGCCAATAAACCTGATTTGTAATGGGGGTTGAATCATTTCGATTATAACTGTATTCCAAAAATACATTAATTACAATCTTTTAGAATGATTTACACCATGCATCGGTTACGTCCTACTTGAAGTGTCACCCATCCTTGCGAGGCGCTTCATGTCCTCGGACATTGTTTTGATTGGGAGTAGTCCCTTTTGAAACGTGTCTCTGAATCTTTCAGGGCCGTCAAATTTTAAAACATATCTTCAAAGCCGCAACAGAACCCATCAGTAATTGAGGTGATAAATCTATTTTTTCCGTCATCGCTGTCTCTCGCTCCATGTCTTTTGAGTGTGTCGCTGATGAGTGGTAAATTGGAAATTATTCAGAGAGGTAACAGCACTCTTAGATGCAGTTCCATTATAGTCTGTCAGTCACGGAAGACAGATAAATTACTCACATGTCAATCTACCCATCAAACAGCAGACAGGGGATTGTGGGATTGATCAATGGAGGAGAAAAAAAAATCCACTGTAATTCCTCTCTGTGTGACGGCATGAATAAATCAGAGGTCTTTTATTTTTTTTTGCTGTGCATTAACTCCTACCTGAAAATAATACTGCTCAAATGCTCAAAGGACAAAGAATAATTGTGGATCAAACCAGGGTTGGACAAAGCATCACACGAAATCAGAGAGATCAAAAACACAATTAAAAACTCTTTTAGTTGGGCCGTTGAGACCTGATGAGGTATTTGCTGTGATGTTGGAGTTTTCCATTGGCTTTTAATAGGAGCAAGGTTGTGTTCGATGCTGTTTAATGGTAGAGGAGAGAGGAAACACCTCTCGTGTTCAATAGCAAATTAATTGCTACGATTAGTCATTGGTAGACTTCTCGAATGCAGTCCTTTGGAGAGCTGGATTCAGCCACTCAAATCCTCTCATTTGTAATAGGCTGTCTGCTTGAATAATTGATTGGAACAAATGTGAACTGGATGAGAAAGTCTGAGTGTCCTCCATCATACAAACACACACACACACACACACACACACACACACACACACACACACACACACACACACACACACACACATTCAGTTATTCATTTCTAAAAGTCAGCATTTTTATTTTGTTATTTTATTTAAATACAAATAAACATAGAGCAGCCTTTATATTTTAGGATGTGGGTCCCTTACAATTTATCATTATCATATTAGTATGATATTTGTATTAAAAAGTTTTAAAACCCCTGTATTAAGCATTTCCTTTTAAACTTTCCTTTAATAACTGGTGGGCCCTAGCAGAAATGACTGTATGTACTATACTATACTATACTATAACTATAGTACTATATAGTATATCATATAGTATATCATCAACATATATCATGTATGTTTTTTTTCCATTAATAACCTAGAATGTGGCGGCCTGCGACATTGTCATCTGTGCCACCACAGTTTCATAATGAACTGAAAATATTTTTACACTTCTCATGCTATGCTACAATGCTGTGATTTAATAAAATAACTCTGTGATTTAATAAAATATACTCTGTTGACAGTTCACATGAGAATCCTTTGGGGAAACGCTATATACTGAATAAACAGTCTCAAGAATGCAGCTCAAAATAGACGGAAAATTATTACAAAACACATTAGCTATTAAGGTAATTAAACATCATGATGTTCTTAAAAAAAATGCTGTCACAATGAAGATTGACTCCTTTACATTTTTAATGCTCTAGTTATGCAATCCAGTTTTGATTATGTCCTGATTTTAAACAGTTGATATGTAACAAACTCCAAATGTCGTGGCCCAGCAGAAAGGAGCATAAAAAGCATTCTGTGACTGCATGAAGGTCATAGTAGGTCACGGCAGAGACCTTCAATGCTGCTTAGCAGTTTCTGCACAGTTCAAACGAAGAATAGAGGTTTTATTAGCATATTTTTCTTTGTTTAACTTTAAGTTTGCTGAAAATGTCTACCTCGGGCAGGTAGTATCTCTAGAGCCTAGCGATTCAGAGAAGAAAGATCAAATATTTGGCTTTATGATGCTGAGGAACATGACTATGCAGTCATGCTTTGCTTTTTATAAACATTCTACAATGCTAATATGTTCTTATGTAAAACATAATCTTAATGTGATTAAGTGACCACCCATCAACCTTCAATGCATTCAGTGCACAAATACTCACACAAACACACACGCTGCCCATGTCCCGGGGTTCTCACGTGAACTTCAACACCACTGCGAGCCGGGGGGAGGATTTAAAATTCATGAGCAGTGATTTTAATGTTTTCTTTGCTACAGGCAAGTAAAAGAAACAATTAGCGTAGCATTGGCGCTAAGGTCCAGCAAAATCAATAGTCCCTGATAGTATTGTAAGCCTATTGACCAAATCCTGCGGTTCACCCCGACCCTGCGCTGCAACAGACACCCTTACAGGGGATTAAGCATTTCTGCCAGTGCGAATCGAGAAGGGGAGCTGTGCATAGTTAAACAGCCTTCAGGAACGATAGCAATCAGAGAGCTGCTAGCTGAGGTAGACTGACACTGAGCATTGACTTGATGTGAGAGCATTTCAGGAGATGAAGGCGCCTCAAGGGTATACTGTAGTGTAATACTGTGCTAAAAAAAAAAAAATGAGACACAATGCATCAGCCAAGTGATTATATAGACCGGCTATTTAAACATGAACGCATCCCTGTGTACGGCCCCAAAATCTTTTGGACTCAATAAAACAATCAAGTTCAATCACACATACACAAAATGCACTCGCACACAAATTCTTGAAACAAGTTGCAAGATGCTGTAGTTTCTGACACCTTTGAGACTTATTGATACTTTGTACAGTTCTAGAGGGTGTACAGAATGCGGCAGATGGACTCATGCCAGAGGAACTGGATCTGTGGGCGGCAGCATCCAGTCAATGGCTCGGCGTGAGCTTTGAAACAAACCTGGTGTGCTCTCAGAGGTAATGTAGCCTGGGTCTAAACAGATGTTCTGGAAACAGAATGAGAGAGCAGGCGAACAGGTGTCACACCCACCTGAATGTGTACAACAAACTGACCCTGACGCCCACTCCTGTAAGACACTTTACCCCACAAACACACAGATTTGCATGCAAACATACAAAAGCTTTTGCTCCAAACCTAGCAAACTGTCTTGCTGCCTTCTAAGATACCATTATAACTGACATGAAACCTTGTAAGTAACTGTTTTGGAAAGCTCTCATAGACAGCAACTCTGCATGACAGTGCTTCACACTGAAGACTGATGTTTGCATGTTGCTAAGCTAATGCACGATATTCTAATAAGCATAAAACTGCTTAGCACAAATGAAAATGGCATTACTGATAATCAATATTAATGACACTAAATTATTTTTAATAATGTAATCAACATTTCTTTGGTGTCTTCTGCTATTTTGATTTAGTATACATGCAATGCTGTCTTAGAATTTGTCCCAAATAAGGTTGAACCTCCCTGGCAGTTCGTCAAAATGATGTCCGATGCCTGACAGGATGACCTTGAAGAATAATGCACAGGATTTTATGACAGAAGGATTAGTTTAAGGGCCTCCTCAAATAGCCTTTGATCTTTGTGACTCCTATGTTGTTATGCAGCTACGGTCTTCATTTCCTAGTGCAAGGAAGGGGATGTTTCCTATCTTAAGGTTGACTGAACTGGGTGTATTTTGCATTACATTTATTCTATATTTTTGTGGCAAGCAGGATGGGGCCGAGAGCCTTGAGAATGGTGCGAGGCCTAGCAATCGCACCACCTGCGCGCCACAATGGTCTCAAGTGTCTCATGGAAGAGCTCTGGATTGATAAAAGGAGAAGCGACGACAGTGAAGGACAAGAGAGGACCAGGCCTGGGACATTTACGTGGTGTTTTGTTTATGTGTGTGCGGCAGTCGTCCATGGGGGGGTGCTGCTTTACTTTCGGTTTGTGTTTATCATAATTAAATGTGTAGAACGTTCCGCCTACTTTCCTGAACTAAACAACTAGTCCACTCCATCCATGTGTGCTCCAGTCCCATTTTTGTGTGATGCACATATTTTGTACCCATTTGGCTTGCTCACAAATATATTAATTATATATATATATATATATAGTTTGTTAGGTTTGGAGCAAAAGCTTTTGTATATATACAGTCAAACCAAAAATGTATTTAGACACCTTCAACATTTCTCACATGATCACAGTTTATTCGCTATAGTTTAGAAAATGGTAATAAAATATGACAAACTCAGAGATATCAAATCAGCTGATATTTCACTGGTTTTGGCCATCCTTCTGTTAGACTGTCTCACAAATTAATTAGGTTGAATAGCTGTCAGCTGTTAAATTTAAGAACACAATTAGATAATACCAATTTAGGTCAACCAATTTCCAAGCAATGCTTAATTTTGTTCAGTCTGTTGTGTAAAAAGGTCGCATTAGCAATTAAAGAAAAAACACTTAAGCAAACCATGGTCAGGTCAAAGTGTCTGAATAATTTTTGGTCCCAAATTTAATTTAATTTTTTACTGAATAATTGTTGGGTATGTCACAGTTTACTTCATTTTGCCATCCTCACTTACATAAATAAACTATAGTGTCCTGTAACCACTAGTAAAAAAAAAAAAAAAAAAAATTATAGCTGGTGTATGAATCATTTTTGGTGTGAATATATATATATATATATATATATATATATATATATATATATATATATATATTAGTGACTATATTATACAGTCAAACCAAAAATTGTCGTTCGCGGTTCCCGCCTGCTTCTTCCCTGAACTAACTAACCTCTCTACAATCTTATAATTATTATTTTATTTTTTACATTTTTTTTGTGAGCAAGCCAAATGGGTACAAAATATGTGCATCAAACAAAAACTGGACTGGAGCACACATTGATGGAGTGGACTAACACATTTATTTATTTTTTAAATAAAAAAAAATAATTAAAGATGCTGTTATGGCACAATTTACCCCCCGCTTATGCCCCCCGTGCTTGTTTGGACTGCGACGTCTTTGACAGAACTTGACATCAGATGCCATTTTTGCAAGCTACACTTACACAGAGCCATCAGACAATATAAAGGCAAACTGCCAATTTGGATTTGTCTAGTGCTCTTTTGCTGTGATTTCAGAGAAAACCCCCATGAGGCCTGCACTTGAGCATCACAAGACTCACTCAGTGCCCCCAACAAACCAGGCAGACACACTAGATGCCCGTGAGTGCAATACATTATGAATGCAGCTGCAACGCATCTCAACAAAGACATAATCTATTATGTAAATGGGCATTCTGTATGTCTGAGTTAAGTGGCTCTGAGCGTGACAGTTCTGTCGTGGCAGGCCCGTTTTATTGTTTTATTGTTGACTCATGGCATTCTTATTTTCTGCGTTATTGTCAAAGGATTTATTAGATGTGTGTTTAGTTTTTGCTTGCATTTACATACAGTTATAATAAGTATAATAAATAAGAATTATTTAGCATAGAAAATATGATTTTCCTGTTCATTTGAAATGAAAGCATTCAATCTTCAATGTAGATATACTACAAGATTCAATGCAAAACTCCCTTCCAGTGCATTCAGTAAACTAAGCTACGTAAAAACAAGCCTTTTAAATATAGGCTATATATATACGATATGTGTACATGTAAATGATTTTTGTTTTCCATGGCGTTCTATACAAAAAATAATTGAACTACAACAATCATTTAAACTAACTAAACAGTACAAATACCATTTTTTGGGTTCATATTTTGAATAAAGTGCCCCAGATTGAATGACCATGATGATATGCTAATAAATGGAGCTTCACTAGTCATAAAAAGGTTATTTACATATAGGTATCAGCACTTTTTGTTGCAAATTGTATATTTTTTGGTGCAAATATAAACCCTTTAGCAATAGGTGTATTTTACCGAAGTGTAAGACACGTTTACAATAAATAAGAATGATTGCTGTGCGGCATTACCAGCAAACAGTTGAACCACTAAGCCAGCTGGGAATACGAGAGCTTGAAAGTCACCCCACTAAACAAGATCCTTGTCCTTCCTACGTACTGAATTCTCAATATCATCACAGAGCACCACTTCAGGGGTGATAGATTCTCTGTCTTTCTGTCACTCCGTCTTTTTTCTCTTTTACCGATAATAATCCATAATGCAACCCAGATACAGTACAAGCCTCCTGCATTATTCAGAGAAAGTTTCTCCTTTGATTTATGTTCTCTCTCTCTCTCTCTCTGAATCCCTTCATTCTTTAAGTCCCTCTATGTCGTCATGCAGCAGTTGCAGATAATGCAGTTGTGGAATGAGAAGATGAGAATACAGGTGCAGAGTGTGTGTGTGCGTGTGTGATGTCGTCTCATACTGAATAATTATAGCAGCTCGGCCCAGGCAAATCCTCCCCAGAAGGTAGTGCGTCTGCGAGCCTTCCACCTGCCATGCACTAAACGCCGCCCCATCCATCAAACACCCACTTGACAAATACATTCCATAATAGAAGTTTATTTTTATGGGGAGGCCGAATCACAGACCTTCCCATGCATACAAAAACGTGTCAGAATTATTTATGAGAGCTGCTGAGATGCACAATATGTCATATCAAAGTCTTGATTCGCTCCTCCGCCCCACATGCCCCTGTCAATACCCACACAGGCTATCAATAATGTGAAACAGCACAGAGATAAGCCCCCCGAACACAGGGTCACTCCGAGAGGGGAGGACGGCCTCCACGGATGCCACACACACACACGCGCGCGTACGCACATAAACAAGTTCAGACAAAAGCAGAAATGCACAAATTGCTGCACACACATGTGGGAATCAAAACGTCCTCTGGCCGACGTTGCCCATCTCTAGGGCCCTAGGAAATTTAGTTAAATTTTTTCCTAAATTCTGTTTTCATTTTTCTGGATCTGGAATTTTCTTGATTGGTTTAATCAAATGTTAATAATAAAAAAAAATTGTCTAATTTATTGATTTCATAAAACTTTAATAATGTGATGACTTTAACAGGAACAGTGGCCTATGGCAAGTTTTATGTCCTATGTTGTTTTAATTGATCCTGTGTTTTATGATTTAATCCCCCCAAAAATTGGGCAAAGTGTTGCACAAAAGAGGTTTACTGTTTAACCCTCTGGGGACCAAGCTGTTTTTGGGGTCCTTGAGATGTTCTGACATGCCTTGACATTTGTGCTTTTTTCAGTTATTTATAAACATGTTAATGGCTAAGGTGTAAATTCACTCTATATAGCACAAACAGGGCTACCATAATATGCAAGCAACGTGTATGTAGATGTTTGTATTTTTCTGTTTGCCTGTTTGACTGAATTTTCGCGGAGTTATAGATCATTTTCGAATGCGTTTCAAGTGGGAGTTTACTGACAGAGAGAAGGCAGAAATCGCATCATGTTCATTTTTCTTTATTTGTCAAAAAGCAAAACACTTTATTTTTATTGTGAGTATACAGAAAAAAAAAATAGAAACTGAACAGGATCGATTGATGTATTACACGAAAATGAAAGATCAAAATTAACAGAGCATTAAGTGTTTATTTTTCATTGCTAAAAAAAGAAAACTAGCAAAACGCGCGGGCGCGTTTTTGGTCCCCAGAGGGTTAAAGGGGTGGTTGATTATGATTTCACTTTTTTAATTTTAGCTAGTGTGTAATGTTGCAGTTTGAGAATAAACAACATCTGCAAAGTTACAATGCTCAAAGTTCAAAGCAAAGGGAGATATTTGCTTTTAAAGAAATAGTTTTTTAAGGACTACAACAAACGGCTGGCAGGGGCTACACGAGCTTCCTCCCGAGCTAGTGACATCACTAACTCTAAAATTTACATAAACTCCGCCCCCAGAACACGATTTAAAGATTATCATGACAGAATATGCTAATCAATGACTAGAAGATAACTACACATAAGCTACATAAATTCATCAACTAACCATTCAGAAATGTTGTCTACACGTTTTCACTTGTTCTTGAGTCTCTCCATCTTCCTGACTTCCGTTTGAACATAAAAGGCTAAAAGGTTTTGCAATTTTCAGTGTATGTCTGTGTGAGGTAAAAGAACAAGAGCTCTTGAAGCTCCGCCCACTGTGTCGGGAGCAGAAGCTCATTTGCATTTAAAGGGACAGAAACAAAAACGGTGCATTTTTGCTCACCCTCAAAAAGTGACAATTTTAACATGCTATATACAAATATCTGTGGGATATTTTGAGCTAAAACTTCACATACACACTCCGGGGACATCAAAGACTTATTTTACATCTTGTGAAAAGGGCATTATACCACCCCTTTAAATTAAAACATGGATGAAAAACTGTGTGATATTCCTTAAAAAAATATTTTTACTTTGAGAAGTACAGTACATTGCACTGTACAATAGTAATATATTCCTGTCATAATTTCTTCAAGTTCATTTTATTTTATTTTGGTGGATTGCAGTGTAGACCTTTGAGTTTCTGTGTGATGTTTTATCAAATGAAGAGTGAAATGCCAGTGAAGTGACTCTCAGAGCAGCTCTGGAGATGAAGTACATGTGGAGTGTCCTACTATAGTGAGTCGACAGACTTTGAAAACACCACGAGCGCCACGCATGCTTGAGAACGTGTAGTAGACAAACTGTGCCGCTTATTCGCGTAAAGACATGCAGAACATGCGGACTTAATGTTTAAATAGCAGTCTTTTGCACTTTAATACTCAGAGACACTATATTGCACTTTGATTAAGTGTACAGCCCTACTTTTGATCTATTTATCCAAATTCCATGACATTCCACACTATAGTAAATTCCATTTTCCATTTTTTTCTGCAACTTTGTCCATGTTTTTCGAATCATGGAAATCATAGGGCACTACATTTTATAACTTACTGCACACTAAAGGGCAATAAATAAGTTATCGACACTTTTTTTTTTTACAAACATTTACAAGCATTGCATCCATTTACTAGCATAGCATCATGGTCATTCAATCTGGGGCACTTGATTCAAAAAATTTATCAAAAAATTGGTATTTGTACTTTTTAGTTAGTTTAAATTGTTGTTGTAGTTAAAAAGTTTTTGTTTAAAACACTGTGGAGAAATCATCCACATGTAGGCCTATATGTATGTATATATATGTACATATATATTTAAAATAATGGCTTGTTTTTACACACAGTAGGTAGTCAACCAGAATGCCTATTACCGCAGCGAGTACAATCCAGTCACATGAAAATCATAGGGCATTTTATAGCTTACACAATGTGCAACACTGCACATTAAAGGGTAATAAATAAGCTAGCAACAATTTTTTTTTTTTTTTACAAACATTTCAACTAAAAAGGGCCCTAAATAAGCAGAGTCCTTGCTCGAAGCATTTACCTTCAAAGAGTATCAGTACTTTATAGCGGGGCTGTATGCATGACAAAATCAATCCCGTCTCTCGTGACGGCCCTGTGACATTGGGAGGCAAAGAACCTTCTGAAAGTCCATTGGAATTCAATATCATTGACAATTCCGTGTTCTTGAAGGTGTCAGAGGCAATACTGTCTCCAAGTCAGAGTCTGAAACGCTTCTCAAGCCCAAGTGTAATCACCTGTTTCATGTGATTTAACTCACCGCCGCTCGTTTGAACGGCTCCCAATGCGGTATGCAATAGGTACAGGAGCTTTATCAGACAGAGTCACTAAGCAAACCCCCGCTTCCTTCTTTTTAAAATCCTCTTTTCTGTTCCTTGATCCATTATCACGCCGTTTCACATTACTTTCTGCCTCTCTCTCCGTTCATTTCCCTCCCTCCTTTTCCCCGAGCATGCTGGGATCAGTGGGGGGACAGCAGAGTCGTCGGCTTGTTTGCACACTGCTGTGTTGGCATGGTAAACGATAGCTGACTAAACATGCTTGTTAAGCTAGTCGTTTTTGTGTAGGAAATCCCTCTCTCCCCTTAATTACACGACAGAACGCAAATTCATGCGTTGTGTTAAAATGTAGCTGTCTGTCGTCCCCTGGTTATCCATGGTGGTTATTTCTTTTTTCACCGAAAAAAAATGGAGGGGGGCAGGGTTTGAAAAAGAGCTTGTGGGTGCACCATCTTTCATGAAGCAAGCTGATGTATTGTTCTAGAGAGATAGCAGCAAGTATAAATGATTACATGTAGCTGGCCTGGGCTTTGTAATAAAAAGGAGGATTATCAATTCACAGGTTTTTGGGCAGATAGCGTTGCACCAGCTACAACGTGATCGCAATCAGGACTTCGAGACACATCTGTATTCCCCTGCACATCCAGAGCCGGAGGGAGACGGGCGGAAAGAGAGAACGAGGGAAAGAAAGAAAGAAAGAAAGAAAGAAAGAAAGAAAGAAAGAAAGAAAGAAAGAAAGAAAGAAAGAAAGAAAGAAAGCTTTAAAAAAATTATATTGTTTATCTATTTTTCAACAATAAATTTGAAAACAATTAAGAACTGTTTTTGTTCTGATGCACATTAAAGACTAGCCTATAACATCTACTGTGCTTCAATTCATTTCACACCTGGAAATGTGTAAATTGCTTTTTATCTTGTTTTATGTTCAGCTCCTTGACAAATGCATCTTTACCTCATGTAACAGAACAACAATATTAATTGAGGAAACAATATCATTTTTCACGCAGATGAGCAACAATATGCCCTGTCTATCTCTCTTTGGTCAATAAAAAAAATTGAACTATAGAAACTCAAAGACTAAACCTAAACACAACAAAACCCTCAAAAAGAATTAAGGGAAAATACAAATGTATGAATTTGAGTCATATTAAATGACTCAAAAAATCTAAACACTGTACATGGAATACATAAACAAATGATGCTGTATCATTCTTTGTAATTTTTACGTATAATCAACTGGTACCTTGTCATTTTTAGTGGATGAAGTCCACACAGTTGTCCAAGCAGAGTAACAACAGGTCACATTTACCGTAAAGTTCACAACCAGAAAGTCATCTTGAACAGTATATCTATTGTTTAAATTTTACTTGGCTTGACATTTTGTTCCCTAATACATGGCATTCATAGGTTTTGAAGCGCGCCTTAAGTGTCTAAATACTTTTCAGTGGCCACTTTATTAAACCAAATGCTTATCAGGACCTAGAAACTGCTTTAGGCCCCCCAAAAAATTCTCCCTGTGATTTTAATCTCTTCTGTACCATCAAGGGCTCCCGGCGGAGGCCCCTATTCCATATTCACCTCCACAGTGCCGAATTTAGTGGGACGCCGAGCAGAACAGCACAGTGCCTCCTCCTCATCAGGCCTCTCGCTCTGTGCGCCGCAGCAGAACGAATTACGGATAAAGACTGGAAGTGACGCCTGTCTGTGCGTTTGAAATCATACTCCCCTCTCTGACAGGGAGGAACCTTTGGCTTCATTTGTCTGCAGGAAGGGCCGCTACCTGAGTTTATTATGCAGTCACACAGCAGGAAGGCAAAAAGAGGGGATATGGGGAAGGGAATAGAATAGAATGGAGGTGGGAGAAGAGGAGAGGAATGGAGGAATGTGAAATGCGGGTGATGAGGAAGGCAGAATTGAAGGGAGCGATTGGGGAGGCCTCAATGACAGGCCCCCAGCAGGACTGGGGGCGGCATGTTAAACTGGGTGATGACTGATGTGATGGCTCATCTATCTTCTTTCGGAGACAGTGAACTGTCCGCCTACAAGCCCACCCGACAAAGGGGCTAAAAAAAATCTACACCTATATCATTATGCACACACACATAGACTATCCACATGTTAAATGATGACAGACATTCCAGCTATATCTCATTTTTGGGCAAGGGCAGATCAGTCAAGTTCAATCAGTATTTTATTTGATTTTGAAATCACTTAGTCACTCAAGTACTATCAACAGAAGTAGCCAAAAGTCCCCAAAATAACAAAATAAATAGATAAAAAAAAAAAAATTGTCCCCTCTCTCTCAATAAAAAGTGGGAAAATATTTCATTTTATAGACCTTATGCGCCAGAGAAACAAGCGTGCAGCCATCTTTATAATTTTGTCTTTGAACTTCCGTTTTATATATACAGGTAGCTCTGTATATTTCTATGGCATCACTGTTGAAGAGTAATTAGCTGGTGAAGTGGATTTACTTATTAACATAGTTATCATGAGCACTGTAATGTTTGAAGTGAATGTCAGTAGACCGGGAAGATTTAAAAATGAGTGGTTCATTCATAAAACGGTAAGATCTTACCTTCCTTCATGCGGTGGAAATATAAACTGGAAGACAGAACACCGCACCACTGAAAAGGTACTATATAAGGCCTATAAATCTCATTTTATGTATTAATTGACCCTTCGCAAAGACCCGCCCCCTTAGTTACTGTTGCTAAGTCCTACAAGCCTTGGCGCTCTCATGCCACACATCATGCTCTCACGCAGAGCAAAGAGGACATTGACAACACGTCGACAGACAAGACAGAGCAGGTTACTTTTGATATGAAAGAAGTCTCAGATTATAAATTGTCATTTTTTAAGAAATTCAAACAATAAATACCAGTTTTGTGTCTCTTTATTGTGTGGTGACAGTTCGCTGTAGCGCCTCATTTCAAGCGCCACCTGACCTGAGCCAATCATCTTTTTTATTTTATTTTATAAAAAAATATATATATCAGTTTTACAATCAATAGAAATGAAAAATGTATTCATGAAAAAAAAAAAAAAAAATATATATATATATATATATATATATATATATAAAATCCAATTTTAATTGACAGAGAAGAGACAAAAATTTAAAAGGGATAAGAAAGCAAGTCAGTAAATTTTGTTCACATTTTTTAAATAATTGTTTAATTTTGGGAGAATTTGGACATATTTTATTTTATTTAAAAAGTCACTTAATTGTATGTATGATCAAAAGAAGTAGCCAAAAAAAAAGTAAAAATAAAAAAATATATACAATAATATGATTTGTTGTCTCCTCTATAAATAAAAAGTATAAATAAAAAATAAATAATAATAGAATAAATAATAAAATAATATAAAATCTTTTTTCTTTTCTTTTTTATCACTTGGAAGACAATATATTTTTGGGGACAAAGACAGTAAACAGGACTGAAGCACATGTGCTAACCACTGCTTCAAGACTCCAACACCCAGACATTTTCTTGAACCACAGAATTCACAGATAAACCAGCTGTAGAAAAGGCGGGAAACAAGATCCACATTTAGCTTCCACCGATACATTCATCAGAACTGTTTAGTCTAAACTGCCAAAATGATGGTTCTGTCTATTATCACACACCCTGTAGTTTGGAGTTAACGGCATGGTGAGCGAACGTCTTCATGTAGGTACGGGGAGAAAATAATATAATGAAAGAACTGGCAGACACTGTCTTTGCTCTTTTTCTTTCTGTCCGTTCCGTCTTTTTATTCCGGTCTGACTCGGTTACAGAATCACCCATTATTACGCAGGAACTCTGAGCCCGGCGATGAATGAGCTACATTCAAACTCACACATGCGTGAAAAAGGCCCCTTCCACCGTAGTTTCATCTAATGTTGTAATCCACACGAACACACACACACACTTCCTACACCGCTGCTATTCTCCTCTTTGATCAAATGTCAGAGAGCTGTGTGTTTTAAAATCGTGTGTGAGAGAAACTCCTGGTAGTATCTATTTACCTCCAGTAAACTCTTTCTCTGTGTCATACACACATTTACCCACAAGTCATATGTCACTGTAAGGAATGTAAACCCTCCTTGAGTGACAACAATGGAATCATGGAAAAACAATGCTAAATGTCAATAATAAAATGCAACTAACCATATAGTTATAGTTAGGACAGCAAAATAAATAGGCTTATCAACTTCTAAAAGGGAGGAGAAAATGTCACGCACATATACAGTATATCTATATCTTTCTGTCTATATGACAGTAGGTGGTGAAAAGTGTTGTTCAGATTTGTACACCCAGTTTCGCTCAAAATCCCTGATTAATTTAATTGGTGGTGCAAAAGAACTGGCAATATTGAGTCTAAAATGTTACTTAAAATTAACTTCTTGTTTATTGAACTGTTCAGTAAAACCAATATCAATATCTTGTGTGTGTGTGTGTGTGTGTATATATATATATATATAATTAACTTTGTGTGTGTGTGTGTGTGTGTGTGTGTGTGTGTGTGTGTGTGTGTGTGTGTGTGTGTGTGTGTGTGTGTGTGTGTGTCAATATAATGTTAAATTACTATACATAATACATTAATATGTAAAATGTAAAAAAAATATATAAAAATAAAAATGTAATAAAATTACAGATGATAATATTAATGAATTTCAATCTTTGATTAAAAGGACATTACTGCTTGCTAAACAATTTTAGATACCATTGGACATTTAATGTAAAATCTTGGTGCAATAGGAAGCATTAAAACACAGCGAACAAAAAATGTTTTAATGCATATGAATTAATATAAAGCTGACTGACAGGGGCAAAATGCCCTTCCAATATCCCCAGTATATGTGATCAATGCCTTACAAGACACTCTTAGTTCGTATAGTTCATTACCTACCAGTGCAACCTGATCATTTGTGCGTGTGCGTATGCATGTGTGTGTCTGAACCTGCGTAGCTGCTCCTGAGGCTCATGGCTGGTGTCAGACAGGGTCTGAAGAGGGTTTGGACTGTGAGAGGACGTAGAGATGTTGCGTCTCGGCGAGGGGGGATATTGCATTGTTGTTGAATTATGCATGGCCCCTGGAAGCGCGGGCCGACGCCTGGCCGTTGTCTTATGAGAGCTGACGGAGTGTCACTTTACATCATCAACGCCCCGGTACCGGAGCCTAGGACGGGCCGCCTGCCCGCCTCACGCGCAGATGAGAGGAGACGAGGCCCTGCCTGCCTGCCATGCCGAACAATGGTCTACCGTCAGTGGCACTCTCATTGACAGAATGATCTGGAAAGACACCAGCCATCCCACCAGTCTTAATGATGTCTCAACCCCCACCCCTTCCTGCCGAGACAACAAAAATACACAGGACAAGAAAAACAACAATGCTGGAAAACTACGTCGTGTAATGTCGAGCAATGGCATGTTCCGCTATGTGCCTCTGTGGCGGATATGAAGCGCCTCACATTGAATGAATTAAGCTAAGATGAAACACTTTTGTGAACTGTTTTGACAAATCAGGTGACACCTCGGGTGAGAAGTTTTCAAAGTGACAGACACAGCGATATTCTTCATCCTGCAATAAACCTCAAAGAACAACGACTTCAGTCTGCGATTAATGACTTTAATGCGAACCGCTTCGGTTAATGACTGCGACACCGTTATATCTGGAAATTCAGCAGGTTTGGAGAAGAGCCTTGCGTGGGCACCAGCGATCTTCAAGTGGAAGTTAAAGAGAACCGTGGGGGTAGACGTATTAACGCGCTCATCTACGCGGTCTCCTCTCACCTGAGTGATTGACAGGGCAAGGACGGGGACACGTACAGCCAATTCTGACTTGTTCTGCTTGCGCAGATGTTGATTACAAGGCCGTTTCCACACACGGTTTTGATTTCCCAGCATTTTATCAGGAAAGAATCGTGTCCCCAAGGCCCCCAAAATCTTGTCCTACAGATGGTTCATTTAATAGGCAACAACACTTCCTGATAAAGGTACATTCACACACACACAACTGTCATTTGTAACACGTCCTTATTGGAAACAGCTGCTCATTTTCACAAGCTTTCTGACGGCCACTGTTATAGACATTGTACATATTTTTTGAGGCTCTATTGTGTTATTTGGAGTGTTTGTGCGTGCTGATTCTTAATCAATCTTCCTTTGTGTATTTAAGCTAACCGCTAACATAATAATATCCAGAGCCAAATGGCCAGATTTTGGTTTTTCAAGCCCTTTTCTCTTCCCCTAGCCATACAGATAATTCTACAAACCGTGAATAAAACACCAACTATCTACCACCAGCAGGAACTTTAAAACTTTATGTACCCTGCCATCTCGGTGCTCCCCGAAGAGCAACACGGCAGCAGCATGGCGGTGTGAAGCTTTGGCAGACGCTGTGTTTTCAGAAACAGACATAAAAGTGTTTTCCAGCTCCCTTTTCGCTGACTTAATGGCCCCTGATAAATCAGTCAAAACCCAGGCCTGCGTCATTAAACGTAGCATGAGCCGGCTACAGAACAAAAACAAACATGCCAGCCAGGGCGAGAGACATTTAAACGCCTTTAAACGGCCCTCAGGGGCACCAGGGGGCAGAGCAAATAGCTAAACCTCAGTCCTTGCCACACACGCTAATGCCGACCTCCACAGGAAAGAGCGGGAGATGGGTCAATTTTCACAACATGGACTCTGTCCTTCCCAAAGCGAGGAGCTTTGGATGCGGCCCCCAGCCTCTCAGAGGTGGAAGTGCTTCGCCCGGATCTCAATGAATGAGAGAGTAAACGTGTCATTAAAAAGTGAGAGAGAGAGATAGAGTCAGACCACAATGACTGTGATTTTGACATGATGGTTCCTATTTAATATTTCTTATTGTGCTCTAGTCAAATTTTTATGCGGAGGAGATGGGGAATAAAATTGGCCCATAATGCAGGCCAGACGCTGTATAGAGTGATGCATAAAACGAATTACCATTCTGATACATCGACTTGTAGACGACCCTATGATTTGCTCTTCCTCTTCCTCTCCTGAATCATTTTCTGGTTCAAGCATATATGGCTGATTTGTGAAAACGGTGACGTCATGCGCATGCGTGTTACATGTTCAAACATGCGTATTACGTGTCGGCGGAGTGTTTCTTGACAAAGTGACATCCAGCATAATCCAGCCTTTTTAATCATTTTCGCAGATCGGAATGATCGTGTGAACAGGGATCGTCTTGACAAAGTTGTCGTCTGTTTTTAGTACATCGTTGTCACGTAAACATACCCTAAGACCATGAGTATTTGAGAAATCAGTCAAGCGTATCTGACTGAAAATGTAGATTATATGCTGTGAATATACATAAAAACATAATAATAACAATAATAATAATACTTCCCCTGTAGCTTTAGAGCAAATGTGAGTGGAATGGATAAAAGAACAACTGGTATGACCACAGTGTTACACAAAGTAACAGATAAGTAAGACAAGATGATGCCTTCAGTTCCATTGCTTTCACATGCAGATATGTTCAGCTCTGAGCAAAGGATTGAGAGAAAGGACAGAGCCCATCATCCCAGGAAGTGCCTCAGCTTTTCCATGATTACACAGAACAGAGTAAAGACAGCCTGAACAATATGCCAGTTTCTCCTGCCTGATCCTGTGCTGAGAACTTTGACACCAAACAGCCTCAAATTAAAAGTGAAGCCGCTCTGTAGATGTGCTCAGCCGTCTCCCCTGGTTTCACTAAACACTTATGATATTACTCACAGAAATTACATAAATGTTGCCAAATGTGAGAAAAAGATCTTAAAGGGATAGTTCACACATAAATGAAAATTATGTCATCATTTACTCACTCTGTCAATGCAAATTCACAACTAACTTTTTCCATTGACCACAAAAGATGATGTTAGGCCGGATGTTTACGCTGCTCCTTTAAAAAAAAATGTTTTATGATAATATAAATAAAATAAACAAAAAATATATTAAATATTAAATAAATAAATAAAATAAAATAAGTACACACAGCCTGAGAACTTCAAGTGCCTATTCACTTTCAAACGGCTGCATGAACATTAAACGCTGAGACACCAAACGTCTTTTTTTGTGTTCCGCAGAAGAAAGTTCATAATTTACTCACACATGGGTGTTCATGTTAGCATCTAAATCCAAAGTTCCAGGAATTTTTATTGCTTTAAATACGTCCCTTGTGTGTTTCACTCTTAATCTTTTTGCTCCCAAATTCATCAACAGGAAATGAAGGATTCTGCATTTTTTCAATTCTTTAGAATAACTGGGTTATGTATAAGCATACAAGTGAACAAAAACATCTGAAAGACTTCATGGCGAATATAAAGGTGGTGAGGAAAAAGTTTTGAAGACAGCCGTCTTTAAATGTGCTAGTCTTGGCACGGGCAGACCAGGCCTCCACAGGTCTGGACAGCATCAATCATAACCTGCTTTGAGTTCCCTCATTATGCCTTCCCTACATACACAGCTCACAGACACAAGGGAGAGGTTTTGTTTTTGTGAGTGTGCGCGCGAGAGGGAATAAAGGACAGAAAGAAACAGATTGAGAAGCACAGCAGGATAAAGAAGCGATATACAGAAGTATTACCGCAGAAAGGTTAATGGTGACCATCGTTGCTTCCTGCACTTTGACATTTTGTGAAACGCATCCATTTAGTGCTTAAAATGTTTCTAAACATCACGCAGCTACACAAAAGATCAACTCTTAACATAAGGCAGATTTTTTTTTCGATGCGACGCAGTTCGGTAACTGCCAACTGATGCATCTATACCACAAAGCAAAGTCTACAGCCAAGTGAAAAAAGGTATAAAGTAACAAGTACCAAGAATGCAACAAGAACCTGATCAAGCTTCGTATCTAACAGAAGATCTGCCCTTTTTGTAAAAGAGCCATTTATGTAGCGCAATCATTGCTAGCATGTTTATTCAACTCCTACCACTGAAAGCTCAATTACGTTGCGACTTACCAAAATGTTTTCCTGCTGAAATATTGAAAAGATCCCAGACCAGGGTGGGAACAGGGGGGTGGGTGCGTCTTATCCAGCAAGATATGGGCTAATTCAACAGCTCAGTATCCAAGAAAATCATTAGGAAACCTGAAAAATGAAAAAAGTGTCTGTATCAAGTGTCTTTAATATACTGCCAATTTACTGTGGCTTATTTGAATTTTTGAGAAGAACATGCTACAAGCAACAACAACAACAAAAAATCCCAATGCATTTTTACTGTATGTTCTTTTCTGTTTCTGTGCAATTAAGGATGATGCATAACGTACTGAATGTAAATAGTAATGTGAACAAAATGCTGGAATTATACAACCTCTCAATTAATTCCTGTATGTGTACACAAACCCCTGTGCCCTGCGGTCCGCCTGTGTAAAATGACCCTCATTTGGGCTCTGTGTTTGGAGACTGCAGTAATCAATCAAACATGATTAGGTTAAATGACATAAGAAGGCGATGCTTGAGCTGGGCCGTGTGGCGACTTTCCTCCGTGCCATGGTTACCAACCTCCTCCGTAATTAAGAATGTGTCTATTGTGCCCCAAAGCTGTGCAATTAAGACAAGCATTTAAGGAGCCGAACCTTTCTAATAAATGCTTGCTCATAATGATAATGCAGCAGCAAGTCCTGGATTGCAGTGCTTTAGAACCCCAAAGAATTCTGGTAGGAACCGTGGCCTAGCAGTTAAAGCGCATGCTGAGACACACTGTGACGCTCATGTGGGTAATCTTTGAACCCAGTTTACAACATCTGTATGATCTTTAAAAGATAGGAAGGAAACAGATTATAAACTCTCTTAGCTGGGTTCATTGACATTAATTAGCTGTCATAATGTTCGGTCACTGAAGTGACCCATTTTATCTTTAATTGGTGGCCAAAATTTTTACATTATAATTGTTTCCCAAAATGGAGGGTCACTGTAATTAATAGAAAATTATTTTAAAAATTATATCACTCACAACTAGCCATTACTTTTTGATGAGAAAAAACCCCAATTAACATCCTTGAAGAAAATTTGTTTGAGAAGCAACACTTGCAACACTCTTTCAGAGAATATACACTACTTTTCAAAAGTTTGGGGCCATTCAATTGATTAAAAGTGACAGTAAAGGCATTTAGAATGTTGCAAAAGATTTCTATTTTAAATAAACACTCTTCTTTTGAACTTGCTAGTCATCAAAGACCTTAGTTTATATAGAGAGATACAAGATACATTTCTAGTTTCAGCATTATTTGATCATCAGGCACTCTTCTTTAAACACAAAAATATCAGATGTTTGAAAAGTTACCCACATTTGGTTTTCGACCATAGCCTGGCTAACGTCAGACCTCTTTCTCTTTGAGACGTGGTCTGGGAACTACATGTTCATTTTCTCGTATTTAAGGCGTGGTTTACGGATGCCCAGAGCCGTTTATTGGGCGCTACAAATGTCTATCAAATGCGCCTGTACGTAGCTCATAGCCAATCGTTTCAATTATACCAGATGACGTATGTAGAGCGACAGATATTCAACGAAGACGAATAGATTTATGTGTACACCAGAGTCCTGCACGGGTCCGATTTTGTAAATCCGCACCCGCCCGTACCCGCAGTGCTTAAAACAGCACCCGACCAGTTTTCCGACAGCAGCACTAATTAAAATCTTCACCCGACCCGCACCCGAAATAAAATCAGTTTAGACAATCACATTATAGACACACTTACAAAAATGTTTATTGCCAGGTCATACAGAAGTTATTACACGACAATTAACACAAGGACAACTTCAGCCGAAGCTGTCAAAAGGCCGGTACATGAAGAACATGGCTAACGTTACCACAAAACTGAGTAGCCTAATAACAGACGCGGCTACAACACTATATCTGCCACGCAATTTCGTCTAGCCTACATCTGACAACTCTGGGTTCAAACACGCCCTGCACACCACACATACTTAACAGTGTTAAATATGAAAAATACTGTTCGATAGAACTGCTTTGTTACCACAGTTTCTGCGTGCTTCCTCAAAAATATGCATATATTTTTACGTCTGTCATGTTGGAGCCATAGATATAAACAAACTGCTTCGGTGTGTCGCATAGATGTCGTCATCGTCTTGCTGCTCCCTCCCCGTTCTGTGATTGGTTCCCTAGCTGAGGGGAAAATCTGGTCCATGGTATCCAGACGGCCTAGCAGCGTGAATAAAATCGCGCTGCGCTCAAGGCAGCATGGGGAAACCCAGGCTATTTCGACCATTGAAAATGGGTAAAATTCAACAATTTGGACATGGAGTTGCATTGGGGTCCCCATATTTATGGAATTGAACCATATAGGGCCTAAAAAATGAAGGTTACAAAAGAAAAGTTTATTAAGAATTAGAATCTAGAAGAATATTAAGAGATCCTTAATGCTTTTAAAGTTACAGGCAAGAAAACTTTGGAAAAATAATATTTTTGGCACTGAGATCCACACTGTAAAAAAAAATTACATCCCCAAGTCAAAAATTTCAAGTGACCGATAACATCTACATTTTTCAATTAGTCTGACGTATTATTTCTCATTGAGCCAATGTTAACAGACTATTGCAACAAGAATTTCACTTAGGCCAATTGAAAAATTTAGATGTTATCGGTCACTTGAAATTTTTGATTTGGGAGGGTTCGAAATTTTTTACAGTGCATTTCTAGTTCAGACATTCTTTCTTCAGGTATTACATCTTTAAAAGAAAAGGTGTCTGTAAGCACAGTGACCCATATTTTTTATTATTTATTTATTCATTTTATTAACTGACCACTGAAAATGTGTACAATTTACCAAAACATGGAACCACATTGAAATATCCCAATATCCCTATATCTCTGGAAATGAACCATATTGGCCCTTGAGAAAGGTTACCAAAGGATACCAAAAGAAAGGTTTGTTAAGAACCAGGATATAAAAGGATACTTCTTGAGGTATATAGGCATGCATACACACAAGAAGTGTTTTTTCCCATTTTTAAACTTCCACTGTTGGCCTATAATGAAACAAAGATAGCTAAAGTCAACAGAATTTAATAATAGACCCACCAATCTCTGTGTAAAAATAAAATAATGATGCTGCCATCTTTCTAAAGTCATTTTTACCCTCCTGTAATCCAAGTCAAAATCTCATGTGAAAATTGTCATTTTGACCCCCCTCTATAAAATAGTGGATTACTAATAGAAAAATATACATCCATGACATTTATTATTGGGCTTTCTTCACCAGAAAAATTGTTTTAGTCGGGGACCTCTGGTTAAGTTGACATGGAATAACCCATTATTTATTTATTTTAAATGTAGCTTTTATTTTTTGATTTTTATCTTTTAATGATTTTTTTCAAATATATTTTTCATAGAAAACAAGTTTAAAAATGTATTGTGTAAAACTGAGTAACTACAAACAATATTTTATTAATTTCTATGACATTTCCAGCCTTGGAAATCACAATTGTAAAACTCGCTGATATTTCCAGGCTTTCTGTGACTGTGGAAGCCCTAAGGATTTGGTTAATGAATAAAAGAAAAAGAGTTGCATTCCGGAGAAGACTGTTTGTGTGGATAAAGAGAGCGGAAGTGTCAGAATTCCCTAACACACAGTTGCCATCGTCAGAATCAGCCCTTCTGACACACACCCATACACACAAATAAATAAATACATACATGCACACACAGTAAGAAGGAGCAAAATGTGAGTAGGGAAAAGAAATAATGACAAGGATGAAGAGTAGAAGGAAACAACGAGGAGTGAAGTAGATACAGAAAAAGAGAGAGATGGGCCAGAGTTCAGAGAATTGAGGAGGCGAGTTGTCGTCAGTATGACTGAGTTTGTGAGTGAGACAGAGCTGTTCTCCTCGTCTGCTGCCGTGATGGAGGGTGATATAGATTAATGAGCGGGCTGAAGGTTCCCGCACACAACCGTCAGCAAAGCGACGGCCTTCATAGAGTCTCAGCAGCGATGCGCAGCACACAAACACCCCGTAAGTGACTGCAGTGCTACAGCACAGTCTTTACAACACAGAGGCCTGGACTCTGCTGCTGTTGCAATGCTGTGAAACTATAGCATCAATCTTGAAGGATCCGATGGGTATTACATCACATGCTAACAGGAGCTCTAAAATCCGACTGGATGAGTTGTTGTGATTTTACACCTGTGACTGCACATTAGTTGCATTTTACATTATGCAATGTTGCTTGGCAACCGTAAGCGGCCTACAGTTAGGCTAATGAACTATATTATTAAATGGAAGAAATGTTTGTTGGTGGTTCTACATCGTGGTGGCAAGTTTTGCACTAGCAAGCATCAATTTAATTGTCTATCTAGACTGGAAAAAAAATGGTGTAGTGTTTATTTAGAAAGCATTTTTTCACTCAGAAAATTTGAGCAAATTTCTTTTGAAAGACTAAAAGTATTTTTGCCAACACTATTTTAGGGTGACAGTTACACGTTACATGTTCTATAAAGTACTATACTAATAACAGCAAATAATGCATAATTACAAGTAACTAACTCTGACCCATAGTAAGTACAGTTAATAGTTATTACTAAGTATTTATTTGTGTAATTACACTGTAACAATGTCACCTAAAAATAAAGGGTTATACTTTACTTTAAGGTGTCCTTGTTACAGTGTAATTATACATTTAAGTACTGAGTAATATTAATTAACTACATGTACTTACTATAGGGTTAGGATTAGGTTTGGTTTAGGGTTAGTTGCATTTAATTATGCATTATTTATTGTAATTACTATAGAAGCTGCATGTAACGTGTAACAAGGACACTGTAAAATAAAGTTACCAAATAAAGTGCAACCATATTTTCTTGTAAAATGTAATCTTTCATCTTAAAAAAATGTTTTATTTACAACTCCTAAAAATCTTTTTTTTACAGTGTAATTCCGATTATTATTAATAATATATGTAATTATTTAACATTGCTGTCTATTCTCACATAACTGAAGCTGACATTTTATAAAAGCAATAAGTAACTCAAAGGAATAGATCACTGAAAATATTAAATAAAAGTCAGTGGGTCCAATGTTGTTTTAATTTGGATACTTTCATTTTATGGACAAAAACAGTTTAAGCATTCTCCAGAATAACTTCTTAATGTTCCACAGAAGAAAAAAAGATGAGGTTTGGAACGAGTTGAGGGTGAGCAAATAATGATACAATTTTAATTTAAAGTTTAAGTATCCCTTAAGGTTATTCACTACAGTGATTGTATCATGGTTAAGAAGTTGTGAGGCCTGCAAAACCCCTTAAAATCCCGTGGTAAAATCACTACAACCAACAATATTGTGTGACTGATTGCTTTAATTTATCATGTTAAAGTAAAAATGACTTCGAGGACTGTATTATATTGAAAAACTGTAGACCTGAAGGCCCTGGTTAGAGTCTCGTCTCCTGATCTGATCGGCTTCAGTTGGAGTGTCAGAGCCGGTTAGTGAAATCCTGTGGATCAGATCAATATCGCGCTGGTTAAGAGAAGGGAGAGGCTCTTAGTGGCTGTCATTTTCAGGCCTGTGGGTTGTGTGTTTGTCAGTGTCAAATCACCAGCTCTGCTAAATCTGCCCCTACAGGGCCAAACACAATCACAGCAAAAACATCTTAAAAACAGCATTGGACAATATTCCTTTTAAAAGGAAAGTGTTACGATATTGCGTTATTGGTTATAAAAAGAAAATGATTACATTACATTGGTACAGTACATGTTATGGAATACACGTAAAGTTACAGCTCACTGAGACTCCAGAGTAGAAGCACTAAGCTTTGCTTGTAGGCATTATTTGTTTAAAATGCTATTCATTGCTGTGGACAAGCACCCAACATAGCTAGAAGGCTATATAACAAAGACTAATGAAAACATGCATTTGCTCATTTTTATTGCAGCACTAATGCATTTATGTCACATTTTGTACAAAAATCTCAGGTGGGATGAAAAAAAAGCTCTCCGTACGTCACTGAGATGATCAAATCAAAATCAAAACAAAAACACATTTTCTGTACTTCCTGTAAGTCATGAGAGCAAACGGATGAAATATGAATGGCACTTTCATTTCCAAACGATATCTTGTATCTAACAAAGATAAACTTTAATAACATCTAATAATAGTTCATTTTATGTGTTACTCTATAAAAAATAACCAATGTCTTCTATGTATGATGGCAACATTCAAGATTATTGCCCTGCATGTGGTCCGTCGCCAGACCGCTCTCAACCGTTTTGTGTTTACAAGCTCTTTTGATGATTAGCGCCTATGTTTACAGTGCTCGCGTTTTATGTGTGCTGTCTTGTAAAACAACATGAGTGGCTGAAGCCCTGGCTCATTTATTAACACATCCCCAATGACAACAGTCAGCCATGTCACATTCGCTTCAGCTGAAACAACTCCCATTTCTGCTTTTAATTAGCGTATAGCATGCTATACGGGCCCTGCTAATGTTTAGAGCATGGGTGAACATGGCCGTGCTTAAGAAAGCATTTACCAGGGCTCATCATCGTTATTGCGCATTGATAATTAATGTATAATGAATTAAAAAAATTACCCCCTTGGTTATGAATGCTGGTGTACTGGGGCGGGTGCAAAAACAGTTTGATCAATGTCTTATTTTATGTAAACATATTAAATTTTGCTCTACTGCAAACTAAGGTAATATGAAAAGAATATTGAGAGGCCACAGTGACGGTGTTTGCCGTGGGCGCAACAAGATTTCTCAGTTTAGCGCTGGAGAGGTCATAAAATCCACCATGCGAGGGGACAGAATCGTCTTCATGTTGGACTAAAGAGTAAAACAGTTATTCCACGAAACGGGTGCAATTTGTTTCCCTCATAAACGTGTAAAAAAATGACTTGGTAAAGGATCAGTAATGAATAGCTGATGCCAATTTATTTATTTTTTTTACCAAAAATCCAATTGATTGTAATTTTTTCTTGAAAATTCCTTCTTGCTGTATCATTTGTTAATATACAGTATGTTTGGATATAATATGCTTATATACATTTATGTTACATTTTTTTTTATATATATATAATTATACTAACCTCATAGTTATTTCCCAGCCAGCATATATTAACATTTGAAATGCAACTTATTAGTGCTGGGCAATGATTAATCGCGATTAATCACATCCAAAATAAAAGTTTGTGTGTTTACAATGTGTGTGTACTGTGTATAATTATTTTGTATATATAAATATACACACATGCATGTATATATTTAAGAAAATGTGTTATTTATATATACAATATTTATATTTATATATAATATAAATTATGTATAAATATATAAACAGTATATACATGCAAATATTTCTTAAAGCGGGGCTCAGTAGTTTCGGGATTTCTTCGCTGTATTCTCGCTTTTTGCTCGCAGGTTTCTCTCTAGAGCTCCCCCCACAGCTTCGGAATAGATATTTGACAACACTGTTGTAAAAACTCGTTGGTGATTCTCAGACACCAGAGGCTAGTAGATCAACGACATCAAAGCAGATGGGATATTCTTTAAAACGTCTTCTTCATTCGGGTTAGGACAGCGTGAGGGAGCGCAATAATGACAGCATTTTAGCAGATTTCTTTTGGCCGTAAAGCAATTGTTTACATCGCGAGACCTGATATCACGCGATACTTCCTGACGCGGCGGCCCGCCGGCCCAAAGTTGCAAGTGCGGATTTTCCGCTCACGGGCACCAGGGGGGTGTGAAACGACCACCATTCAACCCCAACTAAGTAATATAACCATTCCAATGACTCTGAAGCTGTTCAGTTAAGGTAAAAAAGTTACTTAGATCACCTTTAAATATATAAGCACACAGACGAAGACAAAGAGCCAAAATATTTGTTAACTTTATCTTAACTTTATTAAGAATACAGACCTTTTTTGCATTTTTAAATATATACATGCATATGTGTGTATTTATATGTACAAAATAATTATACACATTTCACACACATATTATGCAAACACAAACTTTTATTTTGGATGCGATTAATCGCGATTAATCGTTGCCTAGCACTATTATTTGTCTGATAAAATGTTTGAGATCGTACCAAAAATGGCTTTTAAAAACACCTTATCAAACTGGAAAAGCGCCTGTTTCGCAGAATGACCCAGAAGACATAATTGCTCCCAGTCTCGCTCTGATGGAAGAACTCATGAAAAGACAATTGTCATCACTATTTTATCTTGAAAAAAAGCTGAGCCATCAGTAATATTGAAGATCCTGAATTAATATGATATTCCTCTCACCCCCAATCATAATTTCCCCACCTCTCATTCCGGTGTTCCGAGTCCATTTCCCAGTGTCTGGGAGTCGAGTCTTTCATCCCAGGTGGAGGTTTAATTCACGAAGAGATGAGAAATATTAAAACGGAGCGGGCGTCTTCCTGTCAGTCAGCCCTCTGCCTCGCCTCGCCCGAGAGCTCCGTGCCGAGGCACTGACGGGAGGCAGTCCATTTGATCTGCGGCTTTCAAAGGAAGAGAGCAAAGAGTGGCCATCAGAAATCATTTATTTCTCCACAGGAGACTCACGGATTCTGTGACAGCCACCAATCATATGCGGCTTAATTCAATATCTGCTCTGTTAATCTTTTTCTTTACGATATCGCTCCGATCCCTCGGATGAGCTTTTGTCTGCGTGAGCAAAAACTTTGAAAACAGCAATAGAAGTTTGTGTCAGAGAGCTGGTGGATGTTGATCTATGCCTTTGACATACAGGCCCATTCTGTGTGGTTCAGTGCATTTAAAGGGCAGAGGTCAGAGTCATAGTCTCTTATTGTCAGCTATAAGGCACAGAAAACTGAAAAATCAGATTGTAAATAAAATAAAATAAATAGTGGTTAGGTTAAGCAGTTAGCCCCTGCTGGTAGATGCCAGAACTACATCATCATGAGAGCAGAAGTCTCTCCATTGATGGGCAAAATGTTTCTAGTCTCTGTTGCACATATCAATTAACAAAGATAAACTCAAACTCAATTGAAAACCAAAGTGGCTTTGCAGCTGCAAATCGATGTCAGTGTGAACACACCTCTTGTATTGCCACAACATGATTCCAAGAAAATACCGTACAAGAACTGTACAGTTCAAATATTCAATATTACTGTTCGATGTTCTTAGACCATTCCTAACCAGGCACAATGCGATAAGTTTTATCAGCATTTTTTTCTGTTTACAAAATAAAAATAGTAACAGTAATAGTAACTACATGTATGTTAGACCCTATACTGACTAAGCTATTGAAAGAGATGCTTCCAGAGGTCATAGATCCTCTTCTTAATATCATTAATTCATCTTTGTCATTAGGATACATACCAAAAACTTTTAAGCTGGCTATGATTAAACGGCTTGTTAAAAAAACACAACTTGATCCTACAGAAATTAGTCAATTATAGGCCGATCTCGAATCTACCTTTTCTGTAGGCAGTATCCTCACAACTACAGTATGTTCCTTTTTAGAAAGAAATTGTATCTGCAAGGATTTTCAGTCCGGATTTAGACCGTACCATAGTTCTGAGACAGCTCTCATTAGAGTCACAAATGATTTGCTCTTATCATCTGATCGTGATATCTCTCTATTAGTGTTACTCAATCTTAGTGCTGCATTTGATACTATTGACCACAACATTCTTTTAAATAGACTCGAAAATTATGTTGGCATTAGTGGAATTGCATTAGCATGGTTTAAATCATACTTATCTGACCGTTATCAGTTTGTAGTAGTAAATGAAGAGATGTCTTATCAATCAAAAGTTCAGTATGGCGTACCACAAGGCTCAGTGCTAGGAACCTTTGCTGTTCACTCTGTACATACTACCCTTGGGAGATATCATTAGGAAGCATGGCATTAGTTTTCACTGTTATGCTGATGATCCTCAGCTCTATATTTCTTCACGCCCTGACGTAACTTGCCAATTCACAAAACTAACGGAATGCATAGCTGATATAAAAAAACTGGATGACTAGTAATTTCCTACTACTTAATTCTGAAAAAACAGAGATTCTAATTATTGGACAAAAATCTTCCTCACGTAATAACCTAGAATACTGTCTAACACTTGATGGCTGCTCTGTCAAGTCTTCGTCGTCGTTAGGAACCTGGGTGTGCTTTTTGATACCAATCTTTCATTTGAAAGTCACGTGTCTAGTATCTGTAAAACCGCATTTTCCCATCTTAAAAAATATATCTAAATGACGGCATATGCTCTCAATGACAAATGCGGAACAGTTAGTTCATATACATTTATGACATCAAGGCTAGATTATTGTAATGCTCTTATGGGTGGTTGCCCTGCACGCTTAATAAACAAACTACAGCTAGAGTTCTTACCAGAACTAGGAAGTATGACCATACTGTCCCATATGACCCTGTTCTGTCAACACTGCATTGGCTCCCTATTAAACATCTTATACATTTGCAAATATTGCTGATTACTTACAAATCACTAAATGGTTTAGCTCCCCAGTACTTTTTGCGTTTTTGAGGTTTGCACAGAGATAACCTTTTTTGTCAAAGATTTTCAAGGCTTGCACCTTGGAATCTATTTCAGGGTTTGCGTTCTTGAGCCACCAGGCACTGTTTTGTGCGGATGAGCGGGCCGGAGCGCGCTGAGTGTTTTCTGTTAGAACGGTGTCGTGTTAGCAGCCCCTAAGTTAATAACTAATGATTTTTGCAACGGAAGTGAATCAATCAATCAAAACTAACTTTAGCTGGACAATAACTTTATTCTAGAGCTGCTGTAAAGCCAAAACAATCTCTGTTACTGTAATTTCCTATTATCACTGTAAAGTTGCTTTGAAACAATCTATATTGTTAAAAGCGCTATATAAATAAATTCCTCTTCTTGTCATTTAAATTCAAATGCCATTTCAACTTTCTGTGTGACGTGGCTAATTTAAAGTCACCATGAAATGGACAATTCTTAGAATATTGCAGTATTTATTATAAATAATTTACCCGTGCACATGATTTTTTAATGCATGTGCCCTCATAATCTTTAATTAAAATAACTTTCCCTCCCTCTTGCAGTGACATCTCTTCTATTCTCTGATAACGTGTTTACTTGCGTGAGGGCGTGACAACCTGTCACTCGCATGAGATCACAGTAATAGAAAACCACAACCATCCAATCAATTCCCGATGGACAAAATCAAGTCCCGCCCTATTTTTGTTTTCTTGTTCGAAATCCTACATCACAATAGGGAAGAAAGGCTATCGCAACTTTCACCTCATGCCAACTTTAATTACAAAAAGGAAGCAAATTATTCCATTCTGAATTTGATACACTGATAATTTATCATAAAATAACACATACATCAATAAGGGGAAATTATTAAAGGGCTCATTTAAAATGATGGTATTTGACAAAGCCAATTTATTACCATCCCACCCAAAAAAAAAAATAGCACACGTGGCAGAAACCAGAGATAAAGTTAACAAAAGAAATCTTCTCGATACACAACCCAACGTGAAACAAAACAGACATCATAATAGTTACCTTAGCGAGGGCTGCCTTGTCTCATTACTGCGTTACAAACAGTGACATCTCTATCAAGCCTTCTTCCATTTCCACTTGACTGCCTGGGAGGAAGAAGGATCTCGGCTCCAACATCAGCAATTAAAGGCTGATCACCAAATCACCTTGGTTTCTATCCAGGAGGGCTTAATTAGCTCACTGTACTGTTTTCTCCTTGCTCACAAAGAATCAACACGCTGCTTGCCTCAAGTGTGGTTTTTGACTCTGCTTAAGAGCCGCCATATTGCTCGAGTGTTAGATGTTGCTAATTGCTGGCCATGAAAAGCTAGCAAGCCTAAGAGGCTTCATAAAAGGAATTATAAATGCGATGACACACACACATCTTTCTACAGGAAGCGAGCCTATATTAATTGTCTTCAGAAGCTCTATATACAGATGTCTCATTTTAGAAAGACATAACAGCAGAGAGAAAGAGTTCTTCTGCCAGGCTATATGCTGGATGACCTGTGCTTTGCAGGAGGAAGGATTGTCTCAGGGGATCTAGTGTTGTAGTTTAGCCTGCTGAGAGACAGGCTACAGACCTGAATCATAGTCGTGCTCTGGTTTGCAATTATAGCAGAAGAAGAGAGGAACAGAGAAAAATGAAGGTGGCTTCGAGCATAGCTGCTATTAGAATGGCCCAGCGGACCGGCAGATAACACATACAGGCACATACACACACATACAAATCTAAACACACCAATGCAAACTCTCCTCGGGACACACACGCATGGACACAAACAAACACACAACTGTTGGCCCTAGGCATGTTTTGTATTGTGTTCTCCTTCTCTATGATAAATGAAGCCGAGGCAATTCATAAGAAAGCAAAGAATAAACGATCACTCTCTCTTATCACCTTGCCAGCCACAATAAAGCTTCCCAGCCCAACTATAGTTCAAACGGATGAAAGCGGAATTAGTTTTGTTTTCGCTACGCTCATCACGGGCTGTTGTTTGTGTCTGCAAGCTGGCAGAAAGTTGTGCAACTGGGAGCGTAACTAGACACTTGACAAGAACGTTACTTTCTAAAGTGCCACTTACATTACTGGATTACTTCTGTTCACTTTGCATCATTACTTTTTAATAACACTTTAGACATTTTTGTGTTACTTTTTGTAAGTACTTAATTTAAATAAATTAATAATAATAATAACAATAATAAAATAAAGTATAAATAATTATTATTCCTTTTTAATTATTTAATTATTATATTAATTATTTAAATATTTTAAATAATATATTTTTTCATTTTATAACAATATATAATTTATATTTTATATAATTGTATATTATTCATTATTTATTATATTTTCATTTTTATTATTTTTTATTATATTACTACTACTAATAATAATTACTTTATATTAAGCTAGGATATGAGAGATTATTTTAATATAAAAAAAATAATCTTTGTGTGACAAGCAACACTGTATCGATTCCACAATTTGGTTTTAAAAAGTGCTGAGATGCTGCCATGCGTATAAAAATCAGGAAATAATTTAAGATCCTTCTGGAAATGTTTAAAATGCGAAAATACAGTAGCTGCTAAGCTCCCGGGCGGTCTAATATTCAACACGTTTATAGGTCGTCATGTTGCATTTCAAGACTTTGATTTAACAAAATTCCCCCAACATTCTTTCAGTGTCTGTCATTTAACCTTGTCATAACATTTTTTGCCAATGTCAATTCAAACTATATAGTTTAACAGTGTTTCTGCCCTCCAGCCAAAGACTATCATTTGAATCCATGTGTTTCCATTAACTATCAGTTAGTGGGAGCACACTTGTGTCTTCATTAAGGTTCAGTAGTTACTAGGCTCATTGTTAAAGTTAACAGGCTCCCTTGACGCGACTGCCTTATAAACAGGTGCTCCCTCAGGCCTGCTTAAAATCGGAGAATGATAATGGCTTTGAGAGTTGGGAGACGTAATTGAAGCAAGTTTATCCCTTAAGAGTTAAGGGAACCATATCCAAAATAACTCCGTTCCTGAAGGACACACAAACACAGTGGGGAGAAGAAAAATATCCAGTGCGACACTATTGTGATTAACTGAAGCAAAACAGCACAATCACTGGCTGAATTTTACTAGCAGCTGAGCGTTCGCTGACTACGTGAAATAAAATCAGTGCCACGACAATGACATCATCCATTCAGAGACAAAAGTAGTATTTAAATAAACATCTTATCTGATATTTGGAAATAAAATCCAGGAACCTGGCACCAAAACACACATATTTATGCATTGCTTTATAGATCAAATATGGATCAACCTACAGGACTTGAACTATCTACTGCTAATGTCCACAGAACACCCTCAGGGGTCTTGTAGAGTCTATGCCTCAGTGGTTGATGCCGTTTTGGCAGCATGTGGAGGACCAAAAGCATAGTAAGCAGGTGGCTCATTGGTAATGTATAGGGTACAACGGGGTAAAAGGCTCCTTTGATTTTATTTTCGTCTAAACCACTAGATGGCACAAAAACTTGCTGCAGCACTTTGATGCACGAGGAAATTTGGCTGATTCTCGCGATCGCGGGCAGCAGCGCAAAGTTGCTTCTGTGCTAATTTGATCTAATATTTGATCGATAATAAATCAGCATATTAGAATGATTTCTGAAGGATCATGTGACACTGAAGACTGGAGTAATGGCTAATGAAAATTCAGCTTTGCATCACAGAAATAAAAGATAATTTAAATTATATTAAATAGAAAACCATTATTTTAAATTGTAATAATATTTCACAATATTACTGTTTTTTTTGTATTTCTGATCAAATAAATGCAGGCTTGATGAGCATAAGTGTAATGATACAGGAGATTGAGAAGGATCCATTTGCAGCTTTATTGAAGGAACGTCAAACAGGCAGGGGTCAGAGAACAGCAAACAGGGAAATCAAAGGTCAACACAGAGAGAGTAGTCAGGTAACCGGCAGAAGATCGGGGCAGGCAGCAAGAGACAATAATCCAAAGGCAATCCAAGTCAAGACAGGCAGCAAGCAGGCAGAAGTGAGATAACAATCCGAGGTCGGCAACAAGATCAGTAGAATAGGGTAAACGCTCAGAAATTACAGGCCGTGGCAATGCAATACTTCGCACTGATCTTCCATTTGAGTGTGGATTAAATAGAGAGTCTGAATGAGGTGCAGGTGTGTGCGCAATCAGTCCCAGGTATGAAGCATTATGGGGATTGGAGTTCCCGAGAGAACTAGTATTCCGGTGAAGGCTCCCTCTGGTGGTGGAGAGGAGGCGGTGCGGGAGCCCGCTCTGTAACAGAGCCCCCCCCCCTGCGAGCAGCTCCTGAGGCGAGAAGGCAGACGACGCCGGGGTCTTCCACGGGGTCTAGGGGCCGGTTTTCCCGGGTATGTTTGATGAAACTCTTCAGTGAGTGATGGGTCCAGGATATCTCCGGCATTGACCCAAGATTGTTCCTCCGGACCGTACCCCTCCCAGTCCACCAGGTATTGGAGGACGTTACCCCGGCGTCTGGAGTCCAGCACTTCGTGCACCCGATACGCCTCCTCGCCGTCAATCAGGATGGATGAGGGGTCTGGAGCTGCAGCTCCCACTTCCGACGCTCCTCTAGGCCCACCGGCAGGTTTCAACAGAGATACATGGAATGTGGGAGAGATGCGGTAGTCAGCAGGTAAATCCAAACGAAAAGATACAGGAGAAACTTGTTTTAATATCTGAAATGGTCCAACATACCTGGGGCTGAGTTTGCGGCAGGGAAGTCGAAGTCTCAGATCTCTTGTGGAGAGCCACACCCACTGACCAGCGCTGTACTTCGGAGCAGGGCGCCGATGACGATTGGCCTGTTGTTCCTGTCGTCTGACTGCATGAAGGAGATGTATATGAGCCTGATCCCAGATCACCTCGCTCTTGCGTAGCCACTCTGTGACAGATGGTAGTTCTGTTGGTTCCCCTGACCAAGGGAACAATGGTGGTTGAAAGCCCAAGACGCATTTAAAAGGAGTAATACCTGTGGCAGGTTTGATCAGTGAATTTTGTGCGTATTCAGCCCAGAATAGATACCGGCTCCACTCGGCTTGTTCCTTCTGGCAGTAGGATCTTAGGAAACGTGTGACATCCTGGTTCAGACGTTCTGTCTGTCCGTTGGATTGTGGATGGTACCCTGAGGTCAAACTGATGTTGACATTCAGATTTTTGAAGAATGCAGTCCAAACTCTGGATGTGAACTGAGGACCCCGGTCGGAAACAATATCCTCAGGTAAACCATACAAGCGGAACACTTGGTTGCACAGAATTTCAGCTGTTTCTAGAGCAGTGGGGAGTTTGGGTAAAGGTATGAGACGGCATGCTTTGGAGAATCGGTCGACAATGGTGAGTATGGTGGTGTGTCCTTGCGATTTAGGTAGATCTGTGATGAAGTCAATTGCAATATGGGACCAGGGGCGGCGAGGTGTGGGAAGTGGTGTTAACAGCCCAGCAGGTAATTGTCTGGGTGATTTGGACGTATTGCAGCTGACACAGTTCTTTACATGTATAGTGGTGTCGACCCGTAGCGTCGGCCACCAGAAGCGATTCTGCAAGAGATGAATGGTAGCCGTGATTCCTGGATGCCCTGAACTGGGATTGGAGTGCACATGATCAAGGAGCCGGGAGCGGAGAGTTTCTGGAACAAACAGTAAATTATCCGGACATTCAGAAGGGGGTCTCACCTGACTGTTCGCTTGTTGAATCTCCGTGACCAAATCCCACTGTACTGGAGCTACCAGTAGATTTGTCTGAATTATGTTCTCTGGAGTGTGGTTCTGAATTGTGCCTTCTGTTTGACGTGATAGAGCATCTGCTTTGATATTCTTGGTTCCTGGTCGATATGTGACGGTGAATTGAAATCTAGTAAAGAATAGTGCCCATCTGGCTTGTCGTGGATTTAGGCGTTTAGCTGACCGTAGATACTCCAGGTTCTTATGATCGGTTAGGATGACAAAGGATTGGTTTGCTCCTTCCAGCCAGTGTCGCCATTCTTCCAGTGCCAATTTCATTGCGAGCAATTCTCTGTTCCCCACGTCGTAATTTTGTTCAGCTGGCGTAAGTTTGCGGGAGAAGAAGGCGCATGGATACATTTTTCCTGGGTTACCCTGTCGCTGTGATAGTACAGCCCCGACTCCTGTGTTAGAAGCGTCTACCTCCACAATGAATTGGCGTTCAGGGTCTGGATGATGGAGAATGGGTGCAGATGTAAATCGGGATTTGAGTTCCTTGAAAGCCTGTTCTGCCTCCTCTGACCACTTTAATCGAGTCGAATGACGTTTGGTCATTGCGGTTAAAGGAGCCGCGATGATGCTGAAATTTCTAATGAACCTTCTGTAGAAGTTGGCGAACCCCAGGAAACGTTGTAATTCTTTGAGGGTTTGAGGTAGCGGCCAGTCCAGAACTCCTTTTACCTTTCTTTCGTCCATAGCGACCCCTTCCTGACCGATAATGTAACCCAAGAAGGACGTTCTTGTCTGATGAAATTCACATTTCTCAGCTTTGGCGTAGAGTTGATGTTGTATGAGTCGCTCAAGGACCAGCCTGACCTGCTGAATGTGTTCCTCCATGGAATTGGAATAAATTAGAATGTCGTCAATGTAAACGATCACCCATTTGTCCAACATGTCTCGGAAGACGTCGTTCATAAAGGATTGAAACACGGATGGACTGTTGGATAAACCGAAAGGCATGACCAGATATTCGTAGTGCCCACTAGTGGTGGAAAACGCCGTCTTCCACTCGTCCCCTCACGAATACGGATCAGATTATAGGCGTTGCGTAAATCCAGTTTAGTGAAATACTGGGCTTTGCGGAGTTGTTCGAGTGCCGCGGGCACGAGTGGTAGGGGGTAGCGGAACTTGACTGTGATATCATTTAGTGCCCGGTAGTCAATGCAGGGTCGTAGACCACCGTCCTTCTTCTTGACAAAGAAAAACCCAGCGGCAGCAGGGGAAGTTGAGGGTCTGATGAAACCTTTGGATAATTCCTCATGGATGTAGTTTTTCATGGCTTCGGATTCAGGTTGGGATAGAGGAAATATCCGTCCATGAGACGGAGAAGCACCCGGAAGGAGGTCTATGGCACAGTCAGTAGGGCGATGTTCGGGGAGCTGGGATGCCTTCTTCTTGCTAAAGGCTTCGAGGAGGTCTGTGTATACAGCAGGTATGTTAGGTTCTTTGTTAGCTGAGGATTCAGGCTCTGTGTTTTGCAAAGGAATGTGATTAACCCAGGTAGTCGGTGAGTTGGGCTGCTGGGATTCGAGGGCTCACTTTTCGTCTCTTGAAGCGATATGCGAGTCACAGGAGTCAGGCAGCGGTTCTGGCATGAAGCATCCCAATGTATGATTTGACCCTCCTTCCAGGAAATATGTGGGTTATGAGCGTGTAACCAGGGATGCCCCAATATGATGGGATGATGGGGTGATTGAATGACATAAAAACTGATGATCTCTGTGTGCAATGTGCCAACGTGAAGTTTAATCTCTTCTGTGGTGTCCTGAATCCTTCCCTCTCCGAGGGGTCGGCCGTCTAACGCCTCCACTGCCAAGGAGGAAAGACAAGGCGTTAGATTGAGTCTGCATTGTTCAGCAAAAGTACGGGACATAAAGTTTCCAGCAGCCCCGGAGTCAATGAGAGCTATGGTTCTAAAAATCTTTCCTCTTATCGTGATAATTACTGGCAATTGGAAACTGGATGGATTCATAGAAATTTTAATGCGTGGACTCACCGCACGGGAACTGGCAGAAGGACGGGTTGGGCATGCAAATTTCATGTGTCCTGATTGACCACAATACAAGCACAATCGGTGTTGTATGCGGCGCTCTCTCTCCTCTGGAGTGATGTGAGTAAAACCAATCTGCATGGGTTCATGTTGAGTGGGTGTTTCGTGATGATATAGCTGCAAGGGTCGAACTGATCGTCGTGAGCGAATTAGATTATCCACTTGGATAGCTAGATCAATGTATTCTGTCAGAGTTCTCCCTTCATCACGGCAGGCTAGTTCGGACTGGAGTTCCATGGTGAGACCTTTGCGAAAGAGAGTTTTCAGAGTGCTCTCGACCCAGTCAGTTTGTGCTGCGAGTGTGCGGAAAGTTAGAGCATATTCGGCTGCAGTTTTATTCCCTTGAGTGAGAGATAGTAGTTGTTCCCCGGCGTCTCCTCTCTCAGTAGAATGTTCGAAAACCTGGCGGAATTGTTGCAAAAATTCACTAAACGAAGCGAAGGAAGACCCATCAGTTCTCCAAACAGCTGTAGCCCATTCTAGCGCTCGCCCCGTGAGCAGTGAACAAACAAACGCAATCCGGCTTGCGTTGGTGGTGTATAATGACGGTTGCTGCTCCACAAAGAGAGTACATTGAAGCAGAAATCCCTTGCATTTCGTGGGGTTTCCATCGAACTTCTCGGGGAAAGCCAGCCGTGGATTTACTGAGGAAGTGGCAGCCGGTGGAGGATTTTCTGGGGAAGAACTGGCAGGTGCAACAGGAGGATTTGTGATCGCAGTTCGTAGTTCTTGCAGACCCAGAACCAGTTGCTCGGTGAGTGAAGTCAAATGACTAAGTTGATGGTGATGTAGATCCAGACGAGATGCTTGAGAGGTAAGTTCAGTGGATATCTGCAGAACAGCTGCTGGATCAGTTGAGGGCGAAGTATTCTGTAATGATACAGGAGATTGAGAAGGATCCATTTGCAGCTTTATTGAAGGAACGTCAAACAGGCAGGGGTCAGAGAACAGCAAACAGGGAAATCAAAGGTCAACACAGAGAGAGTAGTCAGGTAACCGGCAGAAGATCGGGGCAGGCAGCAAGAGACAATAATCCAAAGGCAATCCAAGTCAAGACAGGCAGCAAGCAGGCAGAAGTGAGATAACAATCCGAGGTCGGCAACAAGATCAGTAGAATAGGGTAAACGCTCAGAAATTACAGGCCGTGGCAATGCAATACTTCGCACTGATCTTCCATTTGAGTGTGGATTAAATAGAGAGTCTGAATGAGGTGCAGGTGTGTGCGCAATCAGTCCCAGGTATGAAGCATTATGGGGATTGGAGTTCCCGAGAGAACTAGTATTCCGGTGAAGGCTCCCTCTGGTGGTGGAGAGGAGGCGGTGCGGGAGCCCGCTCTGTAACAATAAGAGACTTCCTTCAAAAACATAAAAAAATAGTAATGTTTCCAAACTTTTGAACGGTACGGTTCTTAAGCGGTTATTAATTAACTTCCTATAGAAACAAGAGATGTCTATGGAAAGATCTAATTTAGATAGCCAAGTAAAAGTGTTTGTAATTACAACTTTATGAGTCTCCAGTCCTTGCGAAGAGCATTGACATGCGTAAGTGTTTCACTCCGTAAATAACATAATTGTCATTTTTATAAACCGAGAATGTAAACGTTGCTGCATGTCAGTTGCATATCAGGGTGAAGGCACTAAAAATATTAATTGGTTTAGCTAAGTTCCCAAGCCATGACTGGTCTTGAAGCATGCAGTGAAGATTAGTTACTGTCTTTTTAACTGATGACAGAAAAAGAAACAAAAATTACATTTGAAACGCTTTTGAATTTGCTTTCCTCTTTTCTTTGTTTGGATGGAATTGCAGCCGCTAATTAGAGTTGAAAAAGTGTGTTTCTGAGTTTGAAAAATCAGTGAAGTGAAGAGAGGGAGACACAAGGAGGCCATTTGCATTTCTCTCTGCCTCACCAGCGTGTCACAACAAGGTCAGCAGTGGGCTCTGTCACTAAGCCGATGATTAAAACATTCTAAACAAACGTTTTTTTTTGTTTTTACCAAACTTTTCTAAAAAGGGATAAAATGTCTCCTTGCATATTCTTTTCCCAGAACTTAACTAAAATGTCCATTCGCCCCTGAGTAAATGGTTCTAAATGAGTCGACTTTAGCAACTAGTTTGAAATTACACAGTATGGGTACAGAGTTCATAAACATTCAATGAAGAAAAGCGTGTTAATTATCCATGCAAAATTCATGCATATTTAAACACAAGTTACCATAAGCCTGCACAAAATATCAAAGGAATGAAAGAAAATGAGGAGGAATAAGACGTGAGAGAGAAAAAGAAAAAGGAGACACTAATAAATTAAAAAGTCACTTCTGCAGAAACTTCACTGTGAGTGTCAATACCATATACAATATCACTAGTTTTCTGAATATCTTAAGACTGACAAGAGCATTTTGGGTCACAGGAAACCCCTTGTTTGTACAGTCAAAACAATATTATTCTGGCTCAGCTGATTTAATTGCTGATTGGTCTGTTTAAATGAGATTAAAATGAATGCAAGCAGATTAATGAGAATGCTGGTCACATGATCAGGCTGTCTGGTGCCCATGTAAAATTTCCCCACATGGACGTAGCCCAACCAGCTGGGGCCCCACACAGCCTTGGGCTAACAAAATGTTAATTGGGCTTCAAATATGCTATTTTATTTGCCACGATCTGTATATATCATTTACCATCAGTGGAGAAACAAAAGCCTCTTTGACCCAGGCGTCCGGGCCAGCTGATTGGATGAGACCAGTGCTGTTTTCACAGTTTCCTAAGACATCATTTTTATTCATTCATTCACAAGCCACTTGACACATCAATTAGAGACAATAATCACATAATAATCTTAATGATTTTAAAATTAAAATCCCGCCTGCCTTGGAATGAAAAACGGCACAGGAAGTGGCATGGCCATTGAAGTGTGTTCAAAAAAACACAAATTTACATCTAAACGTGAGCTCAGAGACCCAGTGAAGCAGAATCGCAAAGCAATTAAATAATACCCAACGTTGAGTAAATATAACAGTAGCCGAGACTCTAAAATGTATCACAACAACAATACTGATGGGGGAAAACACATTTTATTTTCTATTTGACAGCTAATATTATCTTGTTTTTATTTCTATGTCTAGTAATAGGAAAAGGCTTACATGCCCTGATATTTTGAATGTACATACATTTGAGAACCGTTTTTTTTACTCAAAGCATCAATTCAAGGCTGGGCATTAACTTTCTTCTATTGTTCTCACACAATGGAGCCTATTCAAAGAAAGTGTTTTGTTATTATTGTGTCATGGATATAACAAAATTAAAATTACAACATATTTAAAATATGCTATATTATTACATTACAACATTACATTATAGTTCTGATTACAACAGTCAAATAGTGAAATTTCTTTACTTTTCATGACTGACTGGTCAAAAAATAGTGGTGAAAATACTACATTATATCCTATTTTGCCTAAAATAATAACCAATGGCTTCCTAAAGTCATGTTTACAAAAAAATACATAATTACTATCAATGCCTGGGTCTCTGACGGTTAAAACTGGCTTCATTCCCAATAAAAACCAGATCAGATCCATTTGTTTAACATTAAAATACTAAAGTTTGGCATTTGAATGGGCTGAACAGGTTTTAAGGCTCGAGGCAGGAGCGCTCTGAAGACGAAGCGCAGATAAATGTGTCTGATATTAGTAATCCAACGTTTTCAAAGAGGGATTGATCGGTCTATGCTCCAGGACCTGCCGGACCACGCTCTAAACTTAAGCTCAATTGTACTGGAGCAAAAATATTGTGTGACGTCCATCAAGCTGACAGTAATGCACCGAAATGGCCCATAAACAGCTCCAAGTTTCCATCTCCCTACGACAACCTATGGGGATTATTGCTGTACATTAAGACTTAAAAATGCGTGGCGAATTCCATTAATCCATCTCATTGCATAAAATTTCCATTTGATTTCCGATGTGGAATTTTAGATGAACAGGAGAGAGCCGAGAAACCCTCATTACTTCATATTCAATCAATCAGTCAGCTGCAAAAGCATCACAGCAAGCGTCTGGGCACACAGTGAGGGGCTTCAGTCTGATTATGGAGATGGACGTCGGATCATTAGAACAATGGCTGCGTGCGTGTTTGTCCGTGGTCATTCCTGAGGATGTCATCGCTTCATTATTATTGACATGCTGCATTACTTAGCAGCTACGAGTGTCCCTCTGACAGGCGTAATGCTCATAAACTATGCCTGAGTGGACCACCCCAAGATCAGAAAAATGTTAGCGGGTGTAAACATTGACATCGGCTGGCTTTTTAATTCTGAGTGCACGCACATGTGTGAATGTGTGTGTGTGCGCTCCATTGTGCAGCCAGATGAATCCCGGACCACCATATCATGCTAGATGATGCCCATTTAAATCTATTTTCCAGCTAGCCATTCGGAAATTGAATTTGAAAGTTGTAAATGTGGCAATTTACTAAATATCCCGAAATGATCTATCAACAAAGAACTGAGACGCTATAAAGTGCTAGAAGGTGATAATGGATAGCAGAGGGCAAAATGGCATCCGCGTGGGCTACGATTCACCTTGCCGCGTCTCCTCTTGATTTTTTGTCATCAAGCCCTTTCTTTATCAGCGGTTTCAAATGCGATTGTCACACTAGAGGGATCTCAGGAAGAGGAAGTGCCACACCGGTCAAAGTTTTTCAATTTCACTGCCAATTTCCTGCGTAATTACAGCTGCTTTTGATGGTCTTTTAACGGCATGGACCTGATTCTGCCTCTCAGCGGTGGGCTATGGGATGATCACACATACACACACATTGCCATCAGCTCCTGTGGTGGCCCCCCAGGTGGGGGTCAATGAGCTAGTGCTAATGTTGCACTGCAGAGAGGTAGCAGGCAAGATGGCCGCTGGGATATGCTAACTGAGATGGGCCAACACTGATTGTCCTGTGCTTCAAACGCTCTAAAACAGCATTTCCCAACCTTTTTTGGCTTATGCACCCCCACGGGCCCATCAGTAAGACTCAAATACCCCTTTCAGTAATACTTTGGAATCCACATTACAAAGAAACCAACCTCCTTTCTATCTAAAATTACTGTATCACATTTAAAATATACTGTGATGTGTATAATTTTTACAGTATTTGAAAGGTCAAATAGTGACATTTCTTGACTTTTCATGACTATATCCTTACTTTATTTTTCAGTGCATTCATGTGTTGAATTTGGTTGTGAATTTAAAACTTTCACTTTATCAAAAAATGTTTTACAAATAGTGACATTTTGCAACACTAAATACCCGGGGCTGCACAATGAAAGGGTGAAAAAATGTATCCTGAATATCATCCTCGATACTACTTTAGTTGTGAACAAAACCCAGATTACAGAGAAGCAAAGAAATATACCTTTACATATCTGTCTATCTATCTATCTAAGTAAAATGTAAGTGTTAACCGGTCAAGTGTTGACAAAAAAGATATGTCTTTAGCCATTTCTTAAAGACTCAGCTGCTCGGGTTGAGTTAGGCTGGTCATTCCACCAGCAGGGAACAGTCCAGGTAAAGGTCAGTGGAAGTGATTTTGTGCCTCTTTGGGATGGGCTCCACAAGGCGCACTTCACTTGCAGAACGCAAGCTTCTGGAGGCCACTTGAGTTTGAAGTAGTGAGTTTAGGTATGGGGGCACAGACTCAGTGGTTGTTCTGTAACCAAGCATCAGTTCCTTGAATTTGATGTGAGCAGATATATAACATAAAAGTAATGTGTCTTCATATATACAGTATATAAAAAACAATTAACCTTGTGAAAAGAAAACATTAAGTTTATATTATGATATTATTGCTTTTACATTGTTGTTATGATATAAAGCAATTATTTAAATATCGTCTTGAAAATATTCCAGAAATATGTTTCCACTATTTCTTTTTTATTTCCACAATAATATAAGTAATGTGATGTCAGCTGTATAAACGTAAAAAAAAAAAAAAAAAAAAAACACAGATTTTGTTTTTATTATATTTGTTTCTTACTGTTTCTTACAAACTATCAATTCTGCCAACTGTTATTTCTGTCAACAGAATAAAATAATTGTGATTAATCTCATGAGTCATCCCAGAAAGGCAGAATGAAACCATAAAAAATATAATATATATTATTTTTTTAATAATTTATATATTTTTGGGGACTATAAAATAACTTTTTTTTTAATTTGCAGATAAAATAATTAAGATTTATTTTTAAAACATTTACCATATATATTAATATATAGTAAGAATCACAGTCCTAAAAAATACATTCCTCATTCCTTCTGGATCGCAAACCTCTGAAAAGATCAGAGGGGAACATAGGGGTCAAACATATTGGGCAACTTGTTAGGATCCAACGGTTTTGCTAATTGTGCAAAACAGTTTTGTGCTAATTGTGCAACTGTTTTGCTAATTGTGCAAAAGCTAACCTAACCACAGTGAACGGCCTCCAATTTTAACTCTGCAAGACTACACCAAGAATATTCTTTGGACACATCTGCTGATGCTGAAATTAATCTCAGATGTTCCTGGAGTAGTTAAACTTTATATGACAGTCCTAAATCATTGTATTACCCCAAATCCTACTTAGCACACCAAACACATGATTCTCTTAGAGGAGGAGGGGGACGGCACGTGATTTACCTGCACCCAGCTGCTGTTTGCAGGGGACGACATGTGGACAGAGGTCAAACAGGAAGTTGCTTTCCCCAGGGGACAGGCAGGAAACAGATGAGAGGTCACAGATCATTAAAACATATCTATCAAGCCTTTCGTGGTTACTAATTCTCCCAGTCAAATGTTGCCATGTAAATATGTCAAATGGGAATGAAATTACCACCGCGCTTTATTGACTGTGATAAAATCTGAAAAGCGCCACTGAACATAATTACATACTTGTCAGAGCCATAAAAATTAGCTTTATTATCAATGGAATGGTTTTGTACAACTTCATTCCTGTTCGATGCCTTCCAGATGGGGCTGCTTTACGCACTTGAACAGTTTTTATGCAGATCTCAACTTTTTTTTAAACTCCTTCTCTTTCACTATCTCATGCATCTGTCTATGCAATGAAGAGAGGGAGGGAGAGAGAGGTTGAGGCTGAATGCTACATTAGTTCAGTTAAATGGGTTTTTACATGCTAAAATACTTGCACTGTGCTTGTACTTTTAAATGCTGGCTATACTCACATAAAAAAAAAAAACAAAAAAAAAAAACCACTTTGTTATTCTACTTTTATCATATATTTGACCTGATAAACTTTGGAGTTCTTTGGAGTTTAGATCTTAAACGGTAAAAGAAAAAGATATGAAATCGATTTGGGTAAAAACAAAATATTTTTACATCTAGGTTTGGCTACTTAGTTTTGACAGTTAGCCCCTGCTGGTAGATGCTGTAACTACACCATGATGCAGGCGAAAAGCATGTTTCTATCATTCAAAAGTAGAAAAAAAATTAAAGGGTTAGTTCTTATGGAAGCTTAAACATGCTGCGTAACACATCAGAATGAACCTCATCTGTTCCCGCACATGCTTGAGTTTCCATTTACCATATCTGATGTGCGTGTTGATGAATGTTTATGTGAATAAAAGCCTAAATTCAGTCTGTTCATCATATAAAGCAGTGTTATTCAAATGGCGGACTGCGATTGGTTCAATCCGGACCACGGGACAAAATTGCGCCATTTTACCGTTTCTACAGAGCAGCGTGTCAAAACAACGGAGCGGTTCACACCGGGTTGTTAATGGTATTGATCTTTCAGAACTATATCTATAATATTTTTATCTAGAGCCAAAAGTGCTTCAATCAAGCCATTTCCATCCCGTGCGGGATCCTTCGCTCTCTCACTCGCTAAAAACGTTTAGTGCCACATTATGAGCTGCAGACAACGCGATTATTTTAACAACAGTAGCAGAAACACGGTGAGCAGCAAAATAGATACTTTCGCTGAAACACTGCAGAAAACGAGAATGCATCTAATACAGATTGTCTCTGTCATACAGATGACTCTGACCGTTTAACTAAACCAGGTTTAAGACAAGATACTTTTCTTAAAAGGTAAACCATGCACCCCCAGTATGTTTTCTCAGTCCCAAGACCTTCTATGTGCCATACACAAAGGTGTCTAAATGTAAAATAAATAAAAAGCCTGTTAAAACATCTGATCTAATATTTTTGTATTCATATCCAGTTGGGAGAAATATTTACTCTTTTTGGTAAATTTTGGTAAAAATTCTTAGACATCATTGTTTTGGCTGTCTTTTTTTTTGCATTTTTGATGACTATTTTGAGTATTAAGGATTTGTTTTAGTTTTTTTCATTTACAAAGTACTTTGGCTGCCTCGATGGAAATATATAACTTTTCCAAAAAACGTATTGTCCAGACCTCCGTTGGGAAGGAAATATAGAGACCGGACCTCTTGGAAATGAAAGCTCTAGCGTAAAGTTCTGCCAGGAAGACTCAATGTTACGTCACTCATTATTTTCTGGTCCATCCAATCACTATCTAATACTTGGAGTATAAAAGATACTTACACATGTTTGAGTTCGCAGATGATGACGCAAACATTCACCTCCATCCTCCCCACCACCACCAGGATGGTCCCTGTCCATACTGTGAGGTGCACTCATACTCGGAGGGCGCCGGGGGTTGGCTTCGCCCCTACCTTCATCTTCAGGCAGGATATGCAGAGTCCGCTACCCTCCGAATGTGAACTATGCCTGCGCCAAAGAACTTTACCTTCCAATATATTTGTTTTCATTTTCTGGTCTATTTATTAATAAATGTCATTGTGATATCAATCTCACCTTCCGAGTCTTTCTGGTAGAACTTTAAATGAATACCCCTGATTTAAAGCGATCGTGTCTCTTCAGGAAATTTGGATTAAACCGCTCAATTCATATGGATTAGTTTTACGATCTCTTTTTGAAGCGTCAAAGTGGTTCAGTACAGTTGGATAGACTGTCAATGGAGGGACAGAAAGATGAACGAATGTCTTAAAGCAGGTCTGCCCAATCCTGCTACTGGAAATCTACCTTCCTGCAAAGTTCAGCTCCCACCCTGATCAAACACAACTAAACCAGCTAATTAAGATCAGCAGCACTTGATCATTACAGATAGGTGCATTGGATCAGGGTTGGATCTGAACTCTGCAGGAAGGTAGATCTCCAGGAACAGGATTGTGCAACACTGTTTTACAGGTTTGGAAGGAAATAAGGGTGAGTAAATAATGAAAGAATTTTCATTTTTGGGTGAACTAACCATTTAACATTTCTTCCTCCATCATATAATTTGAAAATTATAGTTTTCTCCCTGAGGAGAAATAATAAATAAAGCAATACATTGACAACTATGTTTAAAATTGTAACAATTCCGGCTTTGTTCCAATTTTTCCAATGTTTCACTTCCTGTGTTTAGTTCCTGTGTGCATTTGTTTCCATTGCCGCCTTGTTTTTTTTGTCATAGTTAATCCTTGTTTGTTTCCAGGACAATTACTCTCACCTGTTCCTCATTAGCCCCTTGTTATCCTGTGTATATATATACCCCTGTGTTACAGTAGTCTGTTGTTAGTCATTAGCCCCTTTTTTACAGCATTCCCTAGTAAATTAACCTAAAATTACCAGAATGACTTAACTGGTAAATACACAAATATGCTGTTCGCACAAGCAACGGATTTCTGGCTTTTCACCGGTAAGATACCATTCACACATCAGCACCAAAACCCTGGTAAATTCTGTGATGTCAGTCATCGGAAATTATCTTTACACAGTGCGCCGTTGACTTCAACCACCCGCATAAGGAAAAGCACTTTAGTCTCACTATCTGTTCAATTTGACAACATTTTTTGCAGCCTGAGTGACAGGCATAAGGGGATGATCAAACAGAACACGTTTTTGCTCTTAAAACCATGAGACGCGCATAATATTATCCAACTGCAGAGCCGCAGCAGTTATGAATTAAAAAGAAGGCTGGGTCTCGAGCGCAACACGTTGAAAAGGCTGCACGACGTGATGCAACTAATGTGAATGTGATGCAAAAGCAGCTGAGCTTACTGTTAACAGTGCAGAGTAATCACATCAACTCCATAAGAATGATAGGCCCAACCTAGGCTTCTTACGTCAGCGCGTTCTGACTTTGCATGTGCTCATACCGGTAATCTTCATTTTGCGGTCACACACAGCATCATACCGGTAATTTAATGGTAATGTTACAACTCCCCTTACTGGTATATTTGGAACCGATTTACCGGTATATTTGAAAAGGTCCTGTTCACACATGATCTCATCATACCGGTAATTTACGGGTAATTTACCAGTAAAGACTCTATGTGCATGTTTGTAAGGGTGCTGTATTCTCTTACCCTTTCTGATTATCTTGTTCTCATTCCATGGTTTCCATTTTGCTCCAGCTCCCTTTTTGGGTTATTTGTATTTTTATTTTTATTTTATTTTATTTTATTTTTTTTAACTGCACTCCTCCTCTTCCCTGCCCCTATGTAACAAAAATGTGTTTAGAGCATGTTACGTTGAGAGAGGTGAACAACGACTACTTCAGAGAACCCAGCACAATAGGAACTGCCAGAGACATAAGTGTACACTGAAATAAAAAGTCTCTCACCTCAGAAAAACTGACTTTCCTGTCCTGTCAGCCGCTATACTGCAGTAGTCTTCAATTGCACGCGCAAATGCGGTGGAGGGCACAGTATATCGCTTCACTATATATAAAGCGCAAAATCAACTACAAGCATGCAACGTCGTTACGTTTTAAATTAGAAAAAAAAAAACGCTTTGTCCATATTCAGTATCTGCGGTCAGATGAGATATTGTCAGGCTATATGTCAGTGTCATTATTCTATCGTTATTTTCATAACTTGATACGAAATAAAAAGTCTCTCACCTCAGAAAAATTTAATTTCATGTCCTGTCAGTCGTTATACTGTGCTCGTAGCCTGTACTCGCTTTAACAGTTCTTGTAAGTATTGTGTATCACCACGGTAACTGTTGTTTCCATAACCCCAAAATGCCACTTATTTTGTATATTTTTAAATGACTGTGGTGGCTCATACCAAGATTGTATTAACAAAAACTAGTTTGGGACTGCTATTTAATAGCTTAAAGGGTTAGTTCACCCAAAAATGAAAATTCTGTCAGTAATTACTCACCCTCATGTTGTTCCAACCCCGTAAGACCTTCGTTCGTCTTCGGAACACAAATGAAGATATTTGAGAGCTGTCTCACTCCTCCATAGGCTTCTAAGACACTATAACTTGCTGGCCCAGGAAAGTTATTAAAGACATCGTTAATATAGTCCAAGTGACTCCAGTGGCTCAATCTTAAGTTTATCAAGCGACGAGAATACTTTTTGTGAAAAAAAAAAGAAAAAAAAAGACTTTATTCCACTATTCATTTCCTTCTCTCTGGGCCTCGAGTGAATTCACGTAGTGTAATAGCGCAGCGCTTCTGTGTTGTATGTCACACGTAGGCTCACTATTGGCTGACGCTGGTCATGTGTGTGATGCGTGTGATGTACAACACAGACGCGCTGCGCTAAAACACTACGTGAACTAACTCGAGGCCCAGAGAGAAGGAAATGAAAAGTGGAATAAAGTCGTTATTTTTGGTTTTTTTTGCGCACAAAAAGTATTCTCGTCGCTTGATAAACTTAAGATTGAGCCACTGGAGTCACTTGGACTATATTAACGATGTCTTTAATAACTTTTCTAGGCCAGCAAGTTTCAGTCCCTTAGAAGCCTATGGAGGAGTGAGACAGCTCTCAGATTTAATCAAAAATATCTTCATTTGTGTTCCGAAGATGAACGAAGGTCTTACGGGGTTGGAACAACATGAGGGTGAGTAATTACTGACAGAATTTTCATTTTTGGGTGAACTAACCCTTTAACCTCGTAGGCCTATTGTTTATTTATTAGTATTAGTCATATTCTTATTACTTGTGTGTGTCAACAATTTTTGTGTAAACAAATGTATTATAATAGGCCTATATAATTCCTAAAAAGGTGGGTCGCGGATTGATGACCATGGGGAAATGTGGGTCCCATGGCCAAACTATTCAAAACATCATTCAATGTAAACTGTGATAATCGTAATTAATTACAATTTCAAGGGAATAATCGACAAATATGATTTGTCATAATCGTGCAGCCCTACCAGCCATGTCTTAAAATTGTGCCAAAGTTATTAAAACAAATTTTGGTAACACTTTACAATAAGGTTCTGTTTCTTAACATTAGTTAACATGAACTAACAATGAAAACACTAAAGCATGTTAATTTCAACATTTACTAATAAATGTTTTAAATCAAAAGTTGTATCTGTTAATTTTATTTAATGGACTTGAAATAAAAATGTTGTATTTTTATTAAACCCCCCCATGCATCAATAATTGTATTCCTTAAAACTCATCTTTGATCACCAAAATGACATATTTAAACGTATTTTCCTGTAAGTATTCATGCCTTAAAATAGCTTGAATGTAACTCTACACTCTTGCTGCTTCATTTAGTATACGCAGAACCGTGAATATGCAAATTAGCCCCACCTCCACTCACTCGCACCAGCTCCGAGATCCACTCGGACAACTTTACTGTAGTAAATGCTGCACAATAGCAAGTGGAAATACTGTTTTAATTCAGCCATAGGCCTATATGTTTGAACCAGAAACTGATTCAGATGAAGTGGAAGAGTGAATTATACAGGCTTGTCTACAAGTCAGTGCATCAGAATGCTAATGCATTTTATGTATCACTCTATACAACATCAGACACATAACGGTAATTAATATGATTAGCCTTTTGCTTGACTACTTTATCAAACAGCTAATAATGTGTTGCTAATGTTACACAAACCATGTTCCCGTTCACCATCTCAGAGTCAGACAGCTGCCTTCTAAAAATCATTATCCTTAGAAACGCTTTGAACTTATAACTTAATGTAAAGTTACCCAAATTTAGATGATTTCCTCTAACTTTTCTTAGAACTCTCATCATTTCTAGAGAATGTTAACTTGTTATATTATACAACATCAGACAGCTTTCCATCGAACAGTGACAGGAAAAGAAGTCTGATATATTATTAGCAGTAAAAGCAGTCCTAATATAACACAAACTGTACAAATCACAGTCTGGTTTACGTTTCAGGGCTGTGAAACATAAAAAAAAAGCATCATAAATGCTCACATGTTGAGGCATCAATGTATGTCATCCATCCAAGTTTCACATTCACACACACCAGAGTCCCAGCACACGTGCTAAGAGACGTCGACGCATCCCGTCCCATCTGTGTGCGCTGTTACTCCTCTGCACCAACAGTTTTACCTCCATCATTTATTCATACTTTAATTATTATTTGTTGCTGTTGTTCCTGTTCCTCAAGCCCCATTATCATATCAATTATCGTCACTGTCTCGGGCCTACTCATGTCACATCTACATCAGGCCCATAATGCACCTCTCTCAGGCTCTGAATTATTGAGGTAACAAGTCTCAGCAGAAGGAGAGGGATTCATTTTTAAAACAGACACCTATGCTTAATGGCAGCGCTCAGTGAGTCCTGAAAATGAGGCGAGTGGCAGAGGACCCTCAACACACACTCTCTCAGGAAATAGTTTTAGGAGAACTCTGGATGACTAGCGAATATTTTAGGATAATACAAGATACTCTTCTGAAAAATTAATCTCCATGAGGGTCCAATCTGGTTTATGCTGGTTCAGAAGCACTATATCCATTGACGTCTTTTTCTTTCTAAAGAAAAATACATATTATATACATGTATTTATTTTGTCTATCATATTTTCTTCTTTTTTTTCTTTCTTTTTTGTTGAACAGAATTATATTTTATACACGACCATTCAAAAGTTTTGAGTCGTTAAGATTCTTGAATGGTTTTGAAAGAATTCTTATATAATGCCAACTTCGTACCAATTCCGACAGAAGTATGAGGGGAAAATGTCAAATCTGTATACATTTTAAACCCTAAAAAATAATTATGTACAAGTAGACTATTTGAATTAAATAAAACATTTTATTTGAATTATCAGTCATATTTAATACATACGTGGCAGCGTTGTAGCGTGCACGTGTGTAGGCCAATGTTAATTTTGGCAGCCATTTTTGATTTAGTCTTACTCTTCATCTTCAGACGAAAATGCTTATTGGTCAGTCACATTTGAGTCATTCTGCCTTTCATAGTTTTAGTTGACGAAATGTGTTTGCATTTTTTGTCAACTTTTAGTCATTACTTTTAGTCAAACTGCAGTTACTTTAATTTTGGTAACTATTTTATATGTAGTCTTTAGACAGAAAATGTCATAATTATTCTCTCTAGGCCAATTCGATTAAGCTTATGAGAAATTAAAATTAAGCTAACAGGCTGTATTGACATTGCACTCTTTAGCAGTAGCACTTGTGCAATTCTACATATCCCTTTTCCTTAGTTCTTCAATTTTTTAGCGTGCTGTACTCTTCCACGACTGCAGTCACATCTTTCCATTAAGGGACAATATTTGCCATATTATTTGCCAATCAAATAATATTTGATTTTTCCATTTCATTTTTCACCTTTATAATACTTTTAAAAATAAATAATGCTTTGAATAAAACAATGTTCAATAAATATTCAATGTTAAAAAACGTTTAATATTAATAAAAATATGATATTAAAATCGCCAGTAGGTGGCGGTAACTCATTGTCTTTGTCAAAGCCACAGATTTTGTTGCAAAATAGAGCAATAAGCCTGTTTAAAATTTAGTACATCACTTAATGTTACCCTTTTTTTTTTTTACTGTTGTATAAAATCAATGTCACATTTGAAATCGTGTGGATAGTTGGGAAACATTGCATTCTTGCTCGCATAATGATCAACATTAAAAACACTGCTGTATATCAGCCTGCATTTTGATCGCAGATTTAGTCGCACAAACAGCGCAAGCGGCTCGTGACAGATATTCTCAAATGAAGATCGCTGAACTCCAGCTTGTCTGTGTTTTCAGATCATCCGCGCTTCTTCAACAATGTAGAGAGAGCGCGCGTGGATGGTTGTGGCCAGATACTACTGAAAAGATCGGGTAGAAAACATGCTCTTTTAACAGAAAAGCTCTGATTAGTAACCATCGTAACGGGTGCGCGCGCTTTCGCGCGTTCTTCTATGACGTGAAGCGCGAGGTGCACTCAACGTTACGCGACTAATTTTTAATAAGTCTACATTAGTAACAGCTAATTTTGTTACGGTATGAATTTAATCATAGAAAAGGCAAAAAAAAAATTAAGACCTTTGTAACGAAATTCAAGACTTTGTATACCAAATTCAAGGCTTTTAAGGCCTTAATTTGAGATGATCAAATTTAAGACTTTTTCAATGCTTTTAAGACCCCGCGGGTACCCTGGTAAGACTGTGTTTTTATTGCTCTACTGTGGTTAACAAATAGCAGCTAACTGCTAATGCGGCTATTGTATGTAACGTTACCTTCGAGGTAAACACGGGGAATGGACTCTACGAATGCTAGCCACATCTTTCCACTTTGTTTTACACTAGCAGCTACAGTAGTGACGGTACAGGAGTCCATGCTCAGTGGCTAAAACTGTTTAAATTCAAGTATGAAAACAATATACCACTAAACATTATTAGCCAAACTCATGCAAAACATGCAGTTTGAAAATAGCTTTCAGTTAGTGGGGCTTCTGTAAGAATGTATCTAGAAATGGTGTATTTTTTCTTCGACCAATCAACGCGCCCCTCATTTGCATTATTATAATGACCGTCCACGACAGCCAAAACATCGCATCAGATCTCGCGAGACAATAATGCCTTTAGAAATAAGGGTCTGAGGAGCTCTGTGTTTATTTTTTTTCCACTTTTCTTTTTTAGAAGTGCCTGAAAGACTATAATAGAGCATTGGGTATCCAAGGTAACACAACATTATGACTCCTTTAAGTTTCTAAGAACTTTTTCTCCATGGAACACAAAAGGAGTTAATTATCAAAATGTCAAAAGTGCATGGTGATCACTGGCTGTAAAGTTTAGTTAAAATATATATATTTAATATATTAATATATTTAATAATATATATTAAAATGCATATATACTAGGGTTGTCACTATACCAAAATTCCAGTAGTCCAGTATGTGCCATAGCAAAAACTTTTGGAACTATTTTAATATAAAAAAATAATAATTAAAATGAGTTTTTATGATGATAATAATTATAAATAAATAATACATTTAAACATCATGCAGCCTTGTTTATAAGTAAACATTATCCGCTTCTCCTTCGTCAGCCAAACGATTCTAAGAACGGTAAGGAACGGTTGCAGTTATATTTCCACTTGAGCTTGGTTGGGCACGGGACAATTACAAATCATCCTATGCAATTAAATAATAAAATTAAAATAAGTATCTGATCATCCTGCACAACGCGGTCGCCATTTACATCTCATATCATCTGCAAAGAGCGTTACCAAGGCAACGACTGATGCATTTGTATTACAATGATTAAGCAATGAGAACGACGGAGGAAAAGCGGCTATTGTATATGTTTATAAGCAAACATTGTTTATAAGATGATCAAGTGAAAAATGTGTAATAAAAACACGTTGACAAAGAAACACGCTGACATTACTTAAAACAAGTATTTTATTACATGTTACATCTTATCTGGTGAAGGACACTAGCACCCAACACACAAGACATGATGGTGGCACCATCTATGCTAGTTTATGCTAGTCTGTTCATCAGGGTATACACAACACTCACACACAGCCAGTCAGATAAACAGTTTTGGAGCGACTTCAGCTGGACGCAATCTGTTCTGCTTCCAGAACTTAACTGCACTACGCGCTGCTTGAGTCATGGATGATGCGTTCATGTCCCAGAACAATACGCTGCTGTGTTGCTGCCGTTCGCTACGATTTCTGAGGCCTGCAGCCAGTCCGCACGGCAGCTGTTTCTGTTCAGGAAAGTGGCTGTTCCAGGCTGCTTGAGTCCACCGGGGACCCTTAAATCCAGTGTGCACACCTCTTATCCATTTCCTGTTAAAGACTCCTTAGTGGATTAGTCTGCCTCTGCTGCAATCACAAGACTAGCACTACACTGATGCCACAGATGAAGGAGGCCATTTTTAAAGCACAGGATGCTGTTTCACACCATCACATGCACAATTGTCTATCTAATCTTTTGACCGCGTTCTTTTGAGGATGAGCACGTGTGAATCCACTCTCCTTCACTCGTCCATTACGGTTCGGTCACATTGTCTCCACTCCCCCCATTTACACAGAGGCGCTACAAGACCCTGTGTCTGAAAATCTATACACTATTGATCTACGGCCAGTCGCCACAATTATTCCTGTGAAGGAAACACTGACAATAAATTACATGAGTGCAGGCTTTTCAGCTGCAGTTCGATAGCGTGGCCATCGCTGTCTGCTTCGTTGTCCAGGTGGGCTCAGAGAGAGGGCCCACTTACAGACCTTCTTACACAAACTACTCTGCAATGACTATATTTATACAACAGAACTTCGGATCTATAGACACTATACCCTTTTTTTTTTTTTATATAAGGAAGCACAATAAGTTTACTTTATAACACACAATGCTATTCACAACGCATTTTACATCCGTATTGTGCCTTATTTTTGAATAAAAGAGTGAATCCAACTTTTATTGGAAGGCTTGTTTGTTAATTTTGTCTTTCACGGCTGAAAAATAGCAATTAGTTAGTATTTCTGTCACTAGCTTATAGCCCACAGTCCTTCACTAACGACTATTCTGACATGCTGAGAGATCTTCTGATGTGAAAAAAATATTATCTATGTAAAGCTTTTAAGAGCACTCAAAAACTACACACTCTAAATTAAATTTTTTCTATGCAAAAAAAATAATAAAATCTGTCCGCAACTTTTACTATCAGCAACTTTTAGGGTGCACGGTTTCCTTGTACCTTCATTGATACGTAATTTACAATGCAACTTTTTGTTTTGAAGGAAACAGGAAGAAAAGCGATTTCGCTAATAGACCGCCTAATAGATTTACCAGTTATGCCGCACAACGATTTACTTGATTGTGCTGCACGTATCAAAAGATTATTACGGAGGACTTTGATGGAGGAATTTGCAGATTTACATGCAAACTACAATTCCTGTTCATCAAGGTGAGAATCAGACCCGTTATGAACCTAAATATGCTCAATTGAATTAAATGAATTGAAAAGTGTAGTATCCAAGTAGTAATAGAATATGTTTTCTGTAATGATGACAGGAGTGCGCACCTGTTCCGTGCTCCGGCACGGTTAGCGCTTGCACTACATGCCTTAGACCAACGGAACCGTGCTCTGGTCCACCTCTTCCAAGCGGGCCAGGGATGGTTAAACGAACCGGGCCCGGGCACTGTACGGAGTGATCACACTAGTCAAACGAACCAGACTTTGGAAGTCAAACACGCTCGGGGACGGTTCAGATCGCCTAGTGTGAGTACACCCTTAAATGGCCGTCCATAGAGAAACATGTCTTTTGGAAACAGGTGCAGTTACAACAACTACCAGCAGAGGATATACAATATACACTGCCGTTCAAAAGTGTGGGGTCAGTAAGATTTTTTTATAGAAGAAATAAAATACTTTCATTCAGAGAATGCATTGCATTGATCAAAAGTGACAGTTAAGACATTTATGTTACAAAATGTTTCTATTTCAAATAAATAGAAAAATGTATCATGGTTTCTACTACAACTTTAAGCAGCACAACAGTTTTCATCATTGATAATAATAAGAAATGTTTCTTGAGCACTAAATCAGCATATTAGAATGACTTCTGAAGGATCATGTGACACTGAAGAATGATTTTTAAATATTTTTAAATAGTAAACCTATTTCAAATTGTAATATTACACAATCACAATATTTACTGTACTTTTTAACTAAAATAAATGCAGCATTGCTAAGCATAAGTGACTTCTTTTAAAAACATTAAAAAACTAAAAATTTTGAAGGGAAGTGTATAGTATTTATATACTAACCGACCTAACGGCAGTGTACAATAGCAATATTGTTCATTACTGAAATAGCGTGCACTAATGAATCGGGCGCAATAAGACCAGGAATGTGCATTATGAAAGAAAACAGGTTACATTTTGACTCAACTGTGTATATCAATAGAACTGCATTTGAATGGGATAGATGGCCCAAATGAAGATCGTGACAGTGCCACCTACTGCTATGACGCCGCTGAGTAGATTGTCTTCTAAGAATAGTTTTAAATCACAATCCAGGTAAAAAGCAATGCTCTGTGATTCTATGCGTCAACAACCTGATCACAAAAAAGGCCTCATTTCAAACCTCCATTTCAAAGGCAGCATGAGACCGACTGTCATATTTCAGTCTTTTATTTTGAGTTTCTCTCTCTTGTTTTTGTTTTTTTGTTTTTCTTTTACCCCCAACCCCCCTGAGGAGAGCACATGTGAGTCTAATTGCTACTCTCATTAGTTCTGTTTTCACAGGAAAAAGATGGGGGACAATTAATTTTATCACTTAATTTTGTCACAGAATCGCTGCCCGGCTGTATTGATGCGCTCGCCATTTTGGGCCTCATTTTTCAAGAAAATTAATTGACAAAGTGTGAAAAATTTATCAACATATCAGTAGATTAAGCGACAAATTGAAGCAATGAGGAAATCAATTGTGGAGCTGTGGACAGGAAGCAATCCCACGGTGCTGAGTGGAGCTGCGAGCTCGCCGTGAGACTGACTGTTCGCTGCATCTCATTCATTTATTCAGCTCAAACTACCATTAATCAGAATGAGTTACAAATGACCCTCACAGTTCACAGCAGGTGCACACACACACCATACGCACCGCATGCACGAACACGAGCATGTACACACACACACACACACACGCATCATGTATAAATACACTCAAGCGCTCAACCTCTTTATGTCACACACGCACGCACTTACGCACACTGAACCTCTCTAGTGCACAAAAATATACCACACACATAATGCACATAAACAAGCCCTCAACTTATCTCTGTCACTAACGCGCATGCAGATACACTCAAAATGACTAAAAACAGCCTCCTTGGGGTTATAATAAACAAACCTGATCTAATTGTGCTCTGATTTATGTTAATTCACTGTAAAGATTAATAAGAAACAAAAAAAGGTACACTATACACACAAAGGAAATGTCATATATCAGTCACTATGTGATTTTCAGCAACAGTAATTCAGTGTGATTATTTAAAAAATAATAACAACAAAGGAAATAAAAGTAATACGGAAATTACGTAGGAAAGTAGTCTTAAAATCGTGGCACTAATAGATAGATGTAAATAATTACAAACTGCAATGTCATTTAAAGTCACCATGAAATCAAAATTATTTATTATAAATGATTGATTTGGCTGAATTAGTCATCAAATAAACCTATGCTAAATAGATAAACCGCTGCACACATTTACAGCGAATATGTTTCATTTGTAGAAAGCCTATAAAGGCCTGATGAATATTTATAACCTTGTTCGATATTTTGACTAAAGGACCTGTGAGATGGAAGCTTCTCACGTCACTGATGACAGAATGAAGATACAGGATGCTTTTGTGTACGCACAAAGGAGAAAAAAAAAAAGAAACACAGGAACTAAGAAACTGCGGAAGATGCAGTACACGATGATGGCAACTAGTGTGGAGAGAGAAGAGGCAGTCATGTTAAAGCAGATGCTCCCATTACTACAGTAATGCCTCAGTCAGTGCAGCTGTTGTCTCATCCACTGGAAACTGTAATAGCAGCTAATCGCACGGGAGGAGAAGAGAGGAATCCTAGTTGATTCGTTTTACCCAGAACTGCTTTTTATGCCCAGGCAAATTGTTGACACTTTACACGCGCTGTGATTGAGGAAATCTTCCATCTCTAAACACACACGCAGATGCCTGTACATCACACACATTAAATACACGCTCTGTATTTATTAGTGTACACAACACAAGCGCACTGTACTGGATCTGCAAAGAGATTCCACCCCCCTCTTTTCCACCGAACGGCCGTCCGGCGATGGCGAATGATGGAAAACAAAACAAATGAAAGTAAAAAGCCTAATTATGGCACGTCTGCCTGGTATTGCATCACTGCTCAGACGGATTTACGGAAGCATTTATTACACAGGAGCATTAGAGCTCTTTCACACACAAGTCATCTTCTCTCTGCTCAGATTTGCATTAATCAAGGACAGCAGCTCGGTGATATTGATCACTTATTTTATACATTTTAGCATTAAGAACATTTTTATTCTAATTTTTCTTTTCATTTTGTTTGATTGTTTTCAGTTTGTGGCCTATAGACAGATCTAAACTGACTCTATTTACTTTATTAATAAATGTTCCTGGGTTTATTGTGCACAATTTAGCAGTCTGTATTTTGGGCGCTGGTTAAAGGGGTTTTACACTGAGGTCTGGGGGCACCCAGAAGTCCACTAGGGGATGACAGGGGACTAAAGATTTTTACTTCAATAAAAGCCTATTTATTTCTCAAAAATGGTTGACACACACAAGCACCGTCTCACTTTACTTAACATACAAATGAATTGTAAGAACATGACCAATACTGATGAATAAACAGTATAAGGTAAGGCTATTAAATAGCAGTCCCAAACTAGTTTTTGTTAATACAATAAAGTTATTTGGTATGTGCCACAACAGTACAAAAATACAGGAAATATCAGAAAGTGATAAAAGTGTTATTTTGGGTTAAGGTTGCGGAAACTACAGTTGCCATAGTCAACACGCAATACATTAACTGTTATACATTAAAGAATTAAATTATTTTCTTTATACAAATCCTTCCCGGCTAACACACGATGTACCCTTTTTTTTTTTTCTTTTTTTTTTTTTTGAAGTTTGTTTTTCGAAGGTGAGAGACTTTTTATTTAGTAACAAGTTACGAAAATAACATTAGAAAATGTCACTGACATACTGCCTGACAACATTTCATCTGACAGCAGATACTGAATCAGGACGTGTTTTATCTCAGGCACTCTTTACTTAAACTGCGTCTGACAGAAGAGTCAACAGCTTTCACGCACGTCTTTCAAAATAAAAGTCTCGCATCAGAAAAAATATTTAGAATTGTTTTTTTGTTGTTGTTTCTATGACTACACATAGAAACAACAACGTGTATGGCTACACGTTTTGACCCACTCGAAGCGGTCTTGCGACCCAGAAACTCTATTCCAGAAAATATTTGAATAATATTTTAATATTTTATAGCATAATGGCAAAAATATATACACTCACCTAAAGGATTATTAGGAACACCATACTAATACTATGTTTGACCCCCTTTCGCCTTCAGAACTGCCTTAATTCTACGTGGCATTGATTCAACAAGGTGCTGAAAGCAGTCTTTAGAAATGTTGGCCCATATTGATAGGATAGCATCTTGCAGTTGATGGAGATTTGTGGGATGCACATCCAGGGCACGAAGCTCCCGTTCCACCACATCCCAAAGATGCTCTATTGGGTTGAGATCTGGTGACTGCGGGGGCCATTTTAGTACAGTGAACTTTTCATGTTCAAGAAACCAATTTGAAATGATTCGAGCTTTGTGACATGGTGCATTATCCTGCTGGAAGTAGCCATCAGAGGATGGGTACATGGTGGTCATAAAGGGATGGACATGGTCAGAAACAATGCTCAGGTAGGCCGTGGCATTTAAACGATGCCCAATTGGCACTAAGGGGCCTAAAGTGTGCCAAGAAAACATCCCCCACACCATTACACCACCACCACCAGCCTGCACAGTGGTAACAAGGCATGATGGATCCATGTTCTCATTCTGTTTACGCCAAATTCTGACTCTACCATCTGAATGTCTCAACAGAAATCGAGACTCATCAGACCAGGCAACATTTTTCCAGTCTTCAACTGTCCAATTTTGGTGAGCTCGTGCAAATTGTAGCCTCTTTTTCCTATTTGTAGTGGAGATGAGTGGTACCCGGTGGGGTCTTCTGCTGTTGTAGCCCATCCGCCTCAAGGTTGTGCGTGTTGTGGCTTCACAAATGCTTTGCTGCATAACTCGGTTGTAACGAGTGGTTATTTCAGTCAAAGTTGCTCTTCTATCAGCTTGAATCAGTCGGCCCATTCTCCTCTGACCTCTAGCATCAACAAGGCATTTTCGCCCACAGGACTGCCGCATACTGGATGCTTTTCCCTTTTCACACCATTCTTTGTAAATCCTAGAAATGGTTGTGCGTGAAAATCCCAGTAACTGAGCAGATTGTGAAATACTCAGACCGGCCCATCTGGCACCAACAACCATGCCACGCTCAAAATTGCTTAAATCACCTTTCTTTCCCATTCTGACATTCAGTTTGGAGTTCAGGAGATTGTCTTGACCAGGACCACACCCCTAAATGCATTGAAGCAACTGCCATGTGATTGGTTGATTAGATAATTGCATTAATGAGGAATTGAACAGGTGTTCCTAATAATCCTTTAGGTGAGTGTATATATATATATATAAATACTATGCACTTCCCTTCAAAAGTTTGAGTTTTTTAATGTTTTTAAAAAAAAGTCCCTTATGCTCACGGATGCTGCATTTATTTGATCAAAAATACAGTAAAAATAACAATCTTGTGTTAATTTCTTTCTTTCTTAAAAAAAAAAAAAAATCTGACTGACTCCAAACTTTTGAAAAGTAATGTACAGCCAATACAATTAAATAAAAAGTCAAAGCCCTTTAACAGTTAGTGAGCACTGAGCGAATGAAATGGGATTACAGCAGAACTAGGATTTATAGCAGTAAGGCAGCAGAAGCTGAGAAAGCAAATGCAGGACCACCTGAGGGTCTATTCTCACCTTTCCAAGAGGTTAGAGAAGACAGTTTTGGTGTGACAGAGAGAGAAATAAAGCAGGAGAATGGAAAAGTGCGTGGGAGAGCAGGCGGGCGGCTGGGCCGATTGCAGGGGCTCCAGGACTGTCATGTCTGTATAAACAGGCATTGATTTTTCTGTCCACTGCAGCCACCTTCACCATTTATTCTCTGGCTTTGTGGTGGGACCCAGAGGGGCCGAGAAACTCTGTTACAGTCCACGTGCCCCTGAGGCAAATGTGAGAATAGATTTCACCTGTAAAAGAGGCAAAGCTCCGCTTATCTGGGCCAGGGGTCTTGTCACAGCCCAACGCTAAATGAAAAGCTTCATACAAACCTCGCTGCAGAGGTGCTAACCTTCCACCGCATCCCCTGGTGGCCTGGACTTAAAAGCCCAGACATGAGACATGGGACTGTCAGCTGAGACAGCTCATCAACATGACCCCCCTCCCCCCTCTGTAGATGCTAAGGTGGCAGATGATTTTTTTAAAAGTCCAAGAACACAAAAATGTCCTCTAATACTATAAATTCTTTGCATGTCCTTCAAAACTCAGGATAATAAGACTCAAATATCAGAGAAACCACTCATTTCTTGATCCAAAAACAACCTGAAATCCATGAATAAAGAGTCTTCCTCTTCCTCTAACTCAAGGCATTTGAAGAGATCCTGAGAAAGAGACCGGGCCGACATGTGACGTTCACATTGAACGTCTAAAAACAAAGCCCTAAATCCAGAGATAACCACTTCTACATGCTCACCACTGTCCATGGTTTCTTCAAAATCCACCCTTAAACCCTTTCCACTAAATTAATAAGGCTTGATCAATAATTGAACCTCTGGGCAATTCTACCTTAAATGAAAAGCAAAGGTAAATTAGAACATCCCCAGTGTCCCAATAAATCCATAAAGCTGCATTACACACAATATAACCATCATTTACATGATGTTAAAAAAAAGTGTTAGCGAATCAGCAGACTCTCAGTGACAGTAAAGGCATGTTCACAGCAAAGACGATAACTATAAATTCTTTAAGAATAGTGAAGTCTATACCACAGCTATAATGATAAAGACATGGAGGATTTTAAACCATTTTAAACCAGCAGACAACATAACTGTAAAAAGAAGGTATTGTCCATTGGTGTGGACATTAATATAGTTACAGTTGATGGACCCCATTGACTTCCATAGTAATTTTTTATATATTTTTTTTATATTATGGAAGTCAATGGGGTCCATCAACTATCTGGTTACCGACATTCTTCAAAATATCTTCCTTTGTGTTCGGCAGAAGAAAGAAATTCATCCAGGTTTGAAACAACTTGAGGGTGAGTAAATTATTAAGTGGCCTATTCCTTTAATCCATCCTTGCTAAATAAAAGTATAAAAAATGTACTGACCCCAAGCTTTTGAACAGTAATGTACTGTTGGTGAATTTCTGTGAATTATTGCAGTAGCGATATCCTATTTGTGAACGAATCAGAGATGGATCTTTTCAACAAACCAGTTGATCCAGTAAACAAACCCTGTCTGAATGAATTGTTCACAAATAGGACTGATTGATCCAGTCACTGAGTCATAAACTTCATTAAAAAGATCCACTCAAGACTCAAAAGAATGATAAATTCACACATTAAGCATCACAACTTCTCTCAGGAACACACCAAATACATCTAGGGAAGATTTTTTTTGTTTAACAGATTCAATTTCCATCTGTTGCTCATTTAAAGATGTTAAATGTCAAAAAAATTAGCTTAAAATGTCAAAATCTGCTTCCTGTGTTCTGAAGAAAACAGAAAATCATACAAGTTTTGAAAGACTAGAGGGTGAGTAAATTATGACTTTTTGGGTGAACTGTCTCTTTAAATCTATAGTGAAGGGTGGTAAGTGTATTCTAAACACAGCTGAGATTAGCCAGGAGCCTGAATCCCTGCATCGGAAGGATGATACAGGGACAGAAAGAGAGTGAAGGAGAGAGGGAGTGAACGAGGGAGGACAGAGGACATACGCAGTGTGTCAGTAGCTGTCAGAAGAGTGAAGTGTGTGAAGAGTGTGATTTAAAAGGCACGATGAGGCAGCTGGCAGTTCAGCCCCCCTGCAGGCCCAGAACATCTTCTCTCACACACACACGCACACACAGAAGAGAGAGAGGCAGGAAGAGAGAGACCACACCACGGCACAGTGCTGTCACTCTACCTGAAAGCGTCTGACACAGACTTGTGCTATTTTCCACTGCGGTATCACAGCATGATAGGACTCAGAGAGATCTGGTGTGAAACCCAGATGCTGCTCACCTTAACCCTCATGCTAATCTAAATTAAAAAATTCCTCTAACCTTAAAATCCCCAGGGTTTCGCAAGTTACAGTCAAATTAACTGCAGTAGATGTAAGGACGTCTATTAGCCCAAACTCATTCAAGAATATCTGATTTAAGCTAATCTAAAACAAGAACTTAGTCTAGACTATGCCTTAACAAATGTAAAACTCAGTGGAGTTCATGGCCTCAAACAAAAAAAGATTTGAAATCTGATGCGTTGACGTAATTTCCATTGAAACAGGAAGCTACGGCGGGACATATTGAATGGCTCCTCCCCCTTTTCAAATAGCAAATAGCGTTTAGTTTACCTCACAGACTGCAAGTCGTGCAATATCTCACCTATACATAGGTGAGATATATAGGGTGAAAAGGCATGGACAGGGATATTTCTGCGGGTGACCTTATTGCATATGCATTTGTAGGAGTTTCCCTTTCATACGCAAAACTTATGGGAGTATTAAAATGAATCATGCAAGGTGATTTATAAGGTTTGCGCTAGTCAATTTACTGGTATTTGCGCCATTATTTAATTTGCACTGCTCTTGGTAGATTGTGTTGGTCATTATGGAAATGATCCAGCTGCGTCTGTGTTCGTCAGAAGATCACACACAAAACTTTCCACTCCCATCTGAGCTTTTTTGGAATTGCACTCCCACGCTAATTTGGCCTGTTTAGTCAATCTGGTCCATAGTCTCAGTTACAGTATGAAGAAGAAAAAACAATTAGATGAAATGTAAAAAGTTTGACATGATGAGAAATCAAGTTGCAATGTGAGGTATAAACGACAGGGTTTAAATTAAGCTAGGAGTAGGCCTTAGTTAAATTAGGACATTCAATTTGCTTTTTTAGATGTGCCTAAGAAAAAACATTACCTGAGTGCATCTTATGACAAAACAATGGCAATGACATATTTTAAGTCTGGTACTAGGCTTAAGCCTTTTGTCTGTGAAACCGGGCAAAAGTCACATAGTGAGATATAAGTGACAATTACCTTTTATTTATTTTTTTACCATATTGACTACCAAGTCCTATAAACTCAGACTATCAAATATTGGTGCCACAATCATCAGACTAAATCAATTAAAAATCCACTTGAAGACAAGCTATTAACATTCAAACTAGTCAGAACCTTCATGCTAACATTGTGCATTTAAGTCACTATGGTTATCACGGTACCAAAATTTGTTCAGTAGTCAGTACCAATACCAGTAAAATTGTGTGATTCTCGGTACCAATTTCTGAACAAGTGCAAAAACTGTTAAATTAAGTACTTTAAAATAATAGTGCCGTTTTGTATTAGCGGTCAAACAAACAGACCATAGTCAATTAAAAGCCCACATCTCCAAGCACCGAATGATCACATCTTAAAGGTGCTCTAAGCGATGTCACGTGTTTTTGAGGCCAAAACATTTTTTGTCACATACAGCAAACATCTCCTCACTATCCGCTAGCTGCCTGTCCCCTGAACACACTGTAAAAAAACGCGGTCTCTGTAGACACCACAGGCTCCACAAACGGCAACAAAAACAAACTGGGCTCACCCGCACCACGAAACACAACAAACTGTTCCAGCCAATAACTGGCAAGAAGTATTTGAGGGTGGGGTTTGGGGGGTTAGTGCGCGTACACATGAAGGGGGTGTGGAGGAGAGAGAAGCATGAAGAGGGAAGTTTGAATTATGGCCGACAAGAGACGACGTTCCGATGAACAAATTGCTAAGAAGAGGGACAAGGATAAGGAACGCGCGAAGTACCGAATTTACATCGGAAAAACCTTCGAAAGGTGGCGAGAACTCCGCCGGCAGAAGGGCTTCCAATCCGACATTCAGTTGCTCTGTTTTTGCAGAACAGGTAAATCCATTTTTCTTTCTAAATTGACGTTCATGTTCGCCAAACCAACACAAGGATGTAATTAGCTAGAACTATGCAGTCAGCGTTAACTTTGGTGAATACAACATATGTTTCTAGCAGCTAGCGATCAATCTCTATTGTAAATGATCAAGCAAATTCACAGTAGGGCGACAATTTGTGTGAATGATTGTTTTCACCCACTGTTTTTATGAATTTGAATGTTCATTTATAGGCTATTGACAACTTTGACTAAATTTGTTTACGACGCCGCCGTTGTTTATGCTCACTGGGAAACGTGAAGCTAACGTTATCTTGCTATTATTGCGTCCTTCTATGGGAGCTATAGTTATAACCTCAGGTGGCGAAACGATTTTAAGATAATGTTTCTCTTTTTCTGCATTCTGTTTTGCAATATATAAAAGCATTTATCTAACCCGGCGACATTACACATTGAATGAAGTATCAGTAAAACTTGACTTTGTTTGTAGTGACTACTTTGACTTTCCTTTATGTCGTAAGGGAGGGGAGGAGGGAGGAGACGGGATGAGGAGGAGGGAGGGTCTAGCTAGCCTCCGTTTTGTTTGACAACAATTCGAACGTCAACAAGAAGTTACGTCTCCCGACATCGCTTACAGCACCTTTAAAAAAGAAATGCCACAATTAAACCCAAAGGGTACGCAACTTGTTAACCATTTAAATTTTATTCTAAGACTGTGGATTCAATTCACACTTGAAAAAGTTTCCTGAAAAGCCCCAAATCTTAAAAACCTTTTCTTCAGAGCTGTTGTCACATCACAGCAGGGTGAGATTGGACAGGTAGAGGATGAGCAAGGCTTCGAGAACGCAAAGCAAACCTCCTTCGGATACGGCGGTTGAGTTGGGATGTGAACGACTGAGGTGAGTTTCCCTGAAGAGCTGAGTGAGATCTTTAATAACAGTGCTGAGGTGGGAACTCGAGTTAACATCGCTGGCATGCGCTCCCCGACCGAGCGCAAAATGATGGCACGGTTTGAAAAGTACTTATTAGCTAAACTGGGTAACAAAAGCAGTGAAAGATATAATCACATCTCGTTTGCCTGCCGACATCTCTTCACTCAGACCAGCTCTCGGTGATGTGACAGCCCACGATACTCAATTAATGAGTAACTGGCTAAAGTATTTATTGAGAATCTTAAAGTGACAGTGACAATCTTGGACTTTATATTAATGCAGTAGAAACACTCTATTTGCAGGAGTATTTGTCACCCTTAAGTAATTTATTTCACAATCAAAAGTCCAATAATAACAGGGTTAATATTCACCTGGTCATGTGATCTCAACATGGTGACCAACATGAGGGTGGACCACCTTTATGTAGAATAATGTAACTTTTTAAGCCTTTTTCTAAATTTGACTTGAGTTCCATCACACGTGAATTCACACCATTTATTCCTATTTGTCAAATGTACAATTTATCTATTGAGTCAAACTTTTTGGTTACACTTTATAATAAGGTTCCATTAGTTACTGCATTAATAACTAACACAAACTAAAAATGAACAATACTTTAGTTACAGCATTTATTAATCTTTGTTAATGTTAGTTCATAAATGCAACTGTTCATTGTTAGTTCACATTAGCTCAGGTCCATTAAATAATATGGTAACACTTTACAATAAGGTCACATTCGTTAACATTAGTTAATGCATTAGTGAACATGAACTATGAGATATATATGTTTATTGCATTTAATAACCTTTGCTAATGTTAGTTATTAAAAATACAATTCTTCAATGTTTGTTCACAGTGCATTAAAAACTGTTATGCTAGTGTTAATACATTGTTTGTTTACTTTAATGTTTTATTGGATCTTGTTCTTGTGAAGCACTTTGAGATGCTACTTTTAAAGGCGCTATAGAAAATAAAGTTTATTATTATTTGTATTACACAGCTCTGTGGACTACTTGATTCTGATTGGTCAATCGCACCATCCAGCATTATGTTATTCCCCGATAACAACCGGTAAAAACTGATTACACAGGCTTATCTGGGTAACTGAAGTGCTATACACTTGCTAGGAATGTTTTTTCTTTGTGGAAGTTTTGCGTTTGGTGAGTTAATAAAATATTAAAACTCAAATCAATATTTTGTGTACAATTATTTAATTATGTCATCCGGGTATAGCAGTCTCGCTGTCTTGTTTCATTCAAACTCAGCTGCAGCCATTTTGCAATGATTGTTTTGGACACTCTAATGGATTATAAGATAATTATAAGGTAAGATTTTTAAAACAATTTCATCTTAAGTCAATATCTGTTATCCCCATAATTATTTATGTAGCTAAATGCCGTGAAATAAGTGGTATGATTGTACCGTGTCCCTCAAATGTTCGTCTAGTTTGAACTTGCCGCTTGCTAGTAACTGCTTTCTTCGTGAAAGACCTAATCAAATATTTCCATATTCAGTCAATATTTTGTGTCTAATTATTTACTTATGTGGTAAGTAGTCGTGTAATAAGTGAGATAATGTACGTTCAGATGGTTGTTATCGCAGAATAAACCCCTTCAAGGGGATGTACATTATCCCTTACTTAACAGATACAACTTTTGATTTTAATAATATATTAGTAAATGTAGAAATTAACAGCAACTAAGATTAATAAATGCTGTAAAAGTATTGTTTCTCATTAGTTAATGTTAACTAACAAATGAAACCTTATTGTAAAGTGTTACCATTAATATTAATATATACAACTTTTGATTTTAATAATGTTTAAAAAAATGCTGAAATTAACATAAACTAAGATTAATAAATGCTTTAGAATTTATTTATTTTTTCATTGTTAGTTCATGTTAACTAATGTTGTCAACTAATGCCAACAAAAGGAACCTTATTGTGAAGTGCTTCCAACTTTTTTTAATCACATTTAACACACATACTAAAAAAAATTAATGAGAATAAGTATGGCGGTGATCTTTTTGTGTGTAAATATTATGCTTAACAGTCTTGTTTTATGAGTTAAATAAGCAAATGTTTGTCCTGCCTGCATAATTCCCCAAATTATTAAAAATCACTCCTTTTATTCACAAACAACAAGTAAGATGAGTTGTAATAGATTTTTACAAGATATCATCATTTAATCCTGTATGTCTGATATCAGTCATCTTATGAATACTTATGCCTGCCTTGTCTCGGGGGTGAATAAGACGAAGAAAACATTGTTGCTGTACAAACCTCTCGTTTATCATCTAAAAACACAGTTTATTGTTGTTTTTATTGCCGTTTTCCAGTACAGAAGCTAATAAGACCTGCACATCAAGGAAATTAACAGTTGTGGCCTGGATTTTAATTATGCCAGAGGGAAACAAGTGATTTAGAGTACAGAGGAAACTCATTTTGTTTCATTTGTTGTTGTTTTTTATAGATTTGTTTTGTTCCCTTTTTAGCATTTTCTTACAGGAAGATGCTGAGAGATACTTTTGACAACAGAAACTTGTCGGAATTTCTGCTACAGCTGTACCTGATCATCAGTTAAAGATATCACAGTGATCGTGCTTGATGCTTGGCACAGTATTTCACTTAAAGGGCCGATCGGCACTAAAGAAAGCTTCAATGTTCAAAACCACAGACAACACCTCTTGACAGTGACTATGACGATCAGAACGATCAGTATGAATCATATGAATGAGCTCAGACCAGACAGAGACTGTTGCTGTCAGAGTAGCCGTCAGAACAGGGATCAGACAGGGGTAAGGGTTGAGCTAGAAGTCACGTCGATCGTAAACGAATTAGGGACTGTTTAGTAAAATATTTTCAAGGAGTTAACATTTGGATAACGGCTTCAAGAGAATAAGGCCATGGCCGTTATTCCCTCTATAAGTGGATTTGAACACATGCCACATAATTTATGGCCACAAAATAATTGCTAATTCAGAGCAAAAATTGGAGAAAAAAGAAAGGTAGAAAAGGACATGCTCCTTAAGAGTCCACGTGAGCTTGTGAGGTGGCCATATTTACAGATATACATTATTTTATTGCAGTGTAACAAGGAAGAAAAAATATTATTTTAAAAATAAATAGTCTGAAAGTCTTAGACCACATTGAAAATATATTTTTTTTTTTAGAAAATTTAAAAGAATGCAAGTAAAACTGAAATATTATAGATTCTGTGTTCTTGGTGATTTAATTAAATATGCTAATTTGAATAATATTCAATGTTTTCTTCAATTGTTATGCTGAAATGCTAATTTGTGATAATAAATTTAACAAATTGGTATTAAATTTGTAATAAAATAAGCACCAATTAAATACTGTTATGCTGAAATGCTAACATTTTTGTTCTGTTAAATTTCTAATTTAATCCAAAATAAACTGACTACTTTGCTACATTTTAAAAAAAGTTGTATTTTCCTATTTGTGAACTTTTTCCTATTATAAAAATGACAAACAAAATACAGTTCATAAAAATATAGTTCATGCAACAAACAGTGTAATTTAGCAATTCCCAAAAGGAAAACTTTTTGAAGGAAAAAATGACAGAAGGAAAAGTTGAATAACACCTCTTAAAAAAATTTCTTAATTATACAAAAATTGTTGCTCACATAAACCAAAGAACATCGGCACGCTCCGCCCTCCATTTCCCATCTCTCTCTCTCTCTCTCTCTCTCTCTCTCTCTCTCTCTCTCTCTCTCTCTCTCTCTCTCTCTCTCTCTCTCTCTCTCTCTCTCTCTCTCTCTCTCTCTCTCTCTCTCTCTCTCTCTCTCTCTCTCTCTCTCTCTCTCTCTCTCTCTCTCTCTCTCTCTCTCTCTCTCTCTCTCTCTTTCCCATTACAGGTCACATAATTCAATGATCACCTGAGATCACCTGCTGGTCATGAATCTCAGCCAGTGGTGTAACATGAAAAATTGTATTAATATATGAAACTTATTATACAGTCCAAAACAGTACGCTGATAAATGGCATGGTTGTGGGCTGACAATGATTGCATTTAATCCAATGCCTGGATGTTATTTTTCTTTCGTTTTCTTTCTTTTTAGTTCACTGCTTAAGTGTACAGAAAAGAACTCTGAAAGGAAGAAGAAAAAAACACAATTTACCACTATGTCCTAAGGTCAATGCAGTAGTCATAGCAGCAGTTACCATGGTCACACTTTTTTCTAGGTGAAAAGGAGAGAGAGATAGAGAGAGAGAGAGAGAGAGAGAAAGAAAGAAAGAAAGAAAGAAAGAAAGAAAGAAAGAAAGAAAGAAAGAAAGAAAGAAAGAAAGAAAGAAAGAAAGAAAGAAAGAAAGAAAGAAAGAAAGGAAGGATTAAATATTCCTGCTCCATGCTCTGTAGATACTAATTGCACCCTGCAACACAAGTGCAGTAAATAATGAAATTTTAATTTCTGCTCTCTAGATTGCCATCCCCTCATGTGTAGAGTCATGTTTCAAAGAAATTTATTATAGCCCAAGGAGTGTGAGCAGGGGGGTGGGGTGGGGGTCCACATAAAGAGTGAGTGTGTGTGTGTGTGTGTGTGTTTGTATGTTTGTAATTGCAGGGTGTGCGAGTTAACCGCGGTCGTGTAAGCCTATTATAGGTGTTCCCGTGTGTCCACTCGAATGTGCACGCTTCTGAGTGTGTGTGTGTGAGTGTGCGCTAGCGCACTTGAGTAAAAAAAAATAAAAAGAGACAGGCTAAAATCCATGAGGTTTACTTTGAAAAGATGGCAGGCCATTCAGATAATGTATCGTAACTAATGTCTCCCTGCTAAGGATGACTGGGCCGAGCAGGCTTCAGTTCTGGCACATTCCACTGGATTCCGGCAGGCGCTCCACAGTCACGCTGGGCTGGGGCGAATCAGAGCGCCGTGATTCACCGCAGCTCCATTTCTCACACACAACCAATGCAGCTGACGCGAACAAGAGTGAAGTTTGTTGGACAAAGTAGAAAAAGAAGGAAAAAAGTAGTGGAGGAAAGAGAAGGGAAATGCGAAGGAAAAAGAAATGTTACTAAATATAGGGAGATTCAAAAGAGACAGTTCTTTGAAATAATGGCACTGTGTGCTATACATGTATCTTTAGTAAATGTGGTCAAATACACCAGCCCAAAATTCACTTTTGGACACTTAAGTCACACTTAAAGATTTTACGAATGCCTGGTGTCACTGCTTTAGAAAATATCAAACAGTAAAAAAAAAAAAAAAGGTATCATATTAATCTATTTAGAATTTAGAATTAGCTTTGTGAAACATTGTACAAACTCTTTTTGTGCTACAGTGTGTGTGTGTGTGTGTGTGTGTGTGTGTGTATATAAATGTTTTTTTTTTATTAATAAATGCCACTTATTCATATATATTGTATATAACAGTGCTACAGTGTGTGTGTGTATATATATATGTTATGTGTGTGTGTATGTATGTATGTGTGTGTATGTATGTGTATGTATGTATATGTATATGTATATGTATATGTATATGTATATGTATATGTATGTATGTATGTGTGTGTATGTATGTGTATGTATGTATATGTATGTATATGTATATGTATTTTTTTTTATGTAAATGCCACTTATCCATATATATTGTATATAATATGTGCACACATGCATTTCTTTTTTTAAGTATACATTTTGATGCCACTGTACAAGTAGTTCAATTCAAAAAAAAAAAACAAAAAAAAAGTATTTTTATGTTATTCTGTGAGACACCAGTTGTACAAATATACAGCTGAAAAGTCTTATTAGTTTTGATTGCTTTATAACTCACAACAGATTTAAGCTCCAGGGGTGTTTTGGATCATGCAAAAACTTCACCTTTAAGATTAAAGGCAGTCGTGAGATTGTTACGCAGCTTTTCGTTGGTTATTTGCGGTTACTTCCCTTTTGTTTCACTTGATTGTGTGCGGAATAATAACCGATGTGCCCTGTGGCTGATCTTCTCTTTTCTCTCCTTTCATCTGCTTTTGTGTCCCTGCAACATTTACGACGAACTACCATTCATCTCCATCTAACAGCCAACCAAATAAAATAAATCACAAATTTCCTCAAATATAACAATATTTGTATTGGGGGTTTATAATTAATGAGCCCAGCTGCACTAATTAAAACCCATCTGAGCTCCATTCATCTTGGTCAATGCGGCTGATCGTTTTTCAGGCTGGGCACCACGCCTTTCTCCGGGCCGCCTCGTCCTTGGACTCATTTTTCAGGTGATTTGAAAACTATTGTTGGTTTATTGGTGTTGAGAAAAAAAAAATGCCCATGCGCAATTAATAACCAACAAACAAATGAGCATCATCATGTGAATTAACTGTTGTTTTCCGCTGTTTACTATAATACAGATGCTGCATGTAGATGTGGCCTAAAATTAATGATATCGAACAGTCTTATAATTGGCATGGAGCCATTAAAACCTAATCTGTCATCTGCGTGAAAATAAACAAAAAGAGTATTACTGGAAGTACTAACTCATTTTTAGTAGCCAAATGTGCTGCTGATTTGAGAAGACAACTTTACTGCATTTCAGATGGTGTTTTACACTCACATGCCTTGACATCTAATATATAATACTACATTAACTTGGCATAGAAATCTAAAATCTTAATTATAAAATTGCCATCTACAACAAGGCTATTTAGTTAGTTTTATCAGCATGACTGAATATTAAAACTGTTCTATGGATGGATGGATGGATGGATGATAGCTGTGGTCACTTGTACAAACTTATTATCCATGCATTTCACAAACAGGAAAATACGGGCCTGATTTATTCGACTGTATGAAGAAAAAAAAGCAGTGATATCACTGAATCCTCTTAGCATGTACCTGACAGACAAGAATGTACCAGGGGAAGTCTCGGTGTCAGCACAGAATCTTCAATGAGTTCTTGTTCCACTCACCCTCAGCAGGACAAGCCTCTCAAAAGTAGGACATCAGAGGGAAAAAATATGCTCACACATAACTGCTAATTCATAAAACCTGATGTGTTTTTTTCCTCTGGTGTTGCAAGGTGTTTCAAAATAATGAATGAGAGTGTGCGCAAGTGGAAAAACTCATTTTTGCCTCTCCTTTTTTTTTTAAATGTTCTTCACTGAATAAACTGTACTGAAAATTCCCGGTATACAAACTGCATTTTCTAGTTAGTGATATGCCCAGTACTTGAGCTAATTTATCTAAACTTATTCGCGTAGTTAACCAGCAACTAAAAAACTGCTGATTCTAACAAAACATTCTCAATAAGTATTTTAGCCTTTGAAAGCAAAGCAAAAAAAACATTATCAACACAATTTGTTTAATGCCGTATAACTTTGCTGACTTTGCTGTCAAATATCTGCGTGTTTAGCCTCATGCTAGGACAAACTAGCAGAGCACTTCCTGTACGATCCCAACTCGTAACTACCCTAAAGACACACTGGACGCAGGAGACCCAGTTAACGCCCGGGGAGAATTAATCTCAGCCTCTGTGATATATGACTCGCTGCATAAATGGGCAGCGCTTTGTTCAGAGTGTTTATCGAGAGCGGGCTCATTTAATGGCGCTCAATCCACCGAAGACGTTCTCTCTTAGAATCTCACTCTCAGATAGTGTTTCACTGGTGTGCTTGGGTCTCAATAGGACATTTAATTACGTTTTAATTAGTACATTAGAACATATTCCCAAAGTCTGATAGCTTATGCAAATGACTTTCAAAGAATTTCAGAGATTTATGGGGGAAAAAAATAGAACGGTGTTTCTTTAACTGTGGAAAAACTATTCAATAAAACACACTTTTCACGCCCTCACTAACATCTAACTGAAATTGTGATTTTTTTTTTTTATATATATATATATATGAACCCACAACATGTAATTTCCATCTCATCTCAGATTATGTATTGTACTGTATTTAATAAAATTCTGTTTGAAACATTTATTTGTTTTAAATGGCTGATTCTTCCTAAGGCTAATTTCATAGCAAGCATTTTATATATACTAAATACACAAAAATAAATATTAATTTCACACTTTTAACAATAATTTAACAAAATTACAATGTGACCGGAAATGCTTAAAATATTAATGATAAAAACTACTAAGTAATGTTTATCTCTAATTTTCATTTGCTCAGATAACATATCAAACATGATTTTCACTCTCTTTTTATCTCGTTAACCAAGTACATTGAATACTTAAATGCTAAAATAAAAACGACAAGGTAAAATTGCTGGTTGTTGTGGAAATATTTTTAATAAAATAAATAGTTTATGCTAGTTGTGATTTCAAAACTCAGTTAAATAGAAATCTTGATATACCAAGTAGCAAAACTAAATGACAAAGCTGTGTAAAAAGTTTTAATAAAGTTCAACTCTTAAAACTCAAGAAACACCCACATACATTCAGAGGCATTAAAAAGTTATCGAAACACCTGCACATATTCAGGTAGATGCATTCAAATCACTTTTAAGTTTATGAAGTACAACGCTACGCCACACTTTCTCTCACTGCACGCAAACTGAGAGAAATAGGAAGTCACATCAGCAACGGTAACATATTGTTTACATCTATCCTGCATTAGCAGCTCTGAAAGAGTCCGTCTCTTCGTTTTATCTGTCTCACTTACACGCGCGGGTCATTTTTTACACTCCAGGTTGATGTTACTGCAGGCTGGAGCTGCATGTGGGGGTCACGCAAACAACGGTAGCTAAGAGGCTTGGGTGACCTGGCCGCACAGGTGTTCAGGAAGAACGCTGTTCACGGCCAGGATTGATGATCTAATCAAGCTGTCACCATGGCGATGAGCAGCTTGTCCGAACGGGAGGGGCGGGAGGCGCATGCTTACTGTTCACCCAAATTGGCCCTGACAGGCTGAATTGGGAAAAGGAATTTTCCCCTAAGTAATGTAGGAAACTAGTCGTACAGGCAACGCAGGAGAGTCACAGCTTGCCCCCAAGCTTCTCTGCCACACATCCCTCTTTCTCTGTCTTTGAAGAACCGAGAGAAGAAAAACAATATCACAAATAAACGCAGATGTTGGCAGAGCAACACAGGGAAATTTTTTGACAGACTGCCTCACGCTGCCACATTCGAATTGTTACCTTAACGTTGCTATTGTCAAAAAAGTTTGAAATAGACATACTTAATTTGACTCCGTGTGTTTACACTGCAGACGATGAACTTGGTTATCTTTCTCTCTCTCTGACATACGCTTTGGAAAGTACATAAAATTATTGAGTAATCATTTGGGTAAAGCCATAAAAATGAAATGTGGTTAATGTTCAAGTAATCTAAGTTTTATGGAGGGCAATTGCTTTAAACTAACAATTTTTAATTATCATTTAATTTCGGCAACGATATTAAGGCAATCCTTCACTCGGAATGCTTTATCTGTGAAATATTTTGGAAAATAAACACAGATGATTATAATACTTTTGAGCATGTGAAGAGGAGAAAAAGGGGAGATAAAGAGAGAGAAAAAAGAGATATGGGGTTGTCATAACAAAGGAGTTGGAAAGATAAAGATCACATTGCATTTAAAAAAAAAGAAGAATTATTAATGATGTCACACTACCTCAAAGAGTTTTATATACACATATTTCTACTCCGAAAAACACCGCAACTTAGCTCGGATTACTGTGGTAAACATTTAAGTTGCGGCGCATTTACTCATTTAAGTATTTCCACCTGTCTGCACACTCGCGCGTGACATTTTCAGCGACGTGCATTTGATATGTATCGGGGGCATGAATTCATTGTGTTATTTGTAAAATATACAGACGTTGCTCTTTCGAAGTTTCTCAGATTGTTCTTCTTTTGGAATACGTGATAAGATGAAACAAAGAGGGTGAAAAGATCCCATTAATAATTAACAATTCACTCATAACCACAGGGCTGTTATGAAAACATGCTCCTCAGCTTTTTGCATATTATTGCTCCTAAATTCTGCAACTTGACTAATTTTCTTTGCTCCTTCTCTCTTTCTTCATCCCCCCAGTCCCAGCCTTCATATTTTCCCAAACACACAGAGAAACCAAAGGCCTCTTCTTTTAAATTACAAACATCCGGCATGTAAATGAGCCGGGCTTGCAGGGGAAGAACTTGTGGGCTCAGCGCTTTAATTTAGTTAATTATATTCGCAGAGTTTGCAGTCGTTTGAGCGCGAGCTGATGAGAGCGAGTGATCGCCCCTCTTTCTTTCAACGCTTAGACTCTAGTAATCAAGGCCATTAAGCTTTAAAAGAGACTTTTAGAAGTGAAGCTGAAATCAACTCCTCCAGGAGCTCCGGGCCAGCCGTGCGTTTCCCCATTCCATGTTTACGCTGCCCTGTTTTTTTCTTCCTCTTTTCAAGTCGCCATTTTTCAAATAAACCACTATACGTGCCATTTAAGGCACGTGGCGAAAGCAAAAGAAAATCAAACTGAAAGTTGATCGCCTGCCATGCATGTGTAAAAGTTTACTACCTAAAACAAAAAGTTGTTTTTTTTTTTTTTCGTGCAAAAGCGAATCGAATGCTGATGGCATAATCATAACAGTGTTACAGTGGTACAAATCACATGTCCGGCGCACCACAGGCTGCAGTGTGTCACACTTTGGGCCTTGGACATTCTGCCCTGTTTTCTCTTATGTCACATGTGATTTGTGCCATCTTGCATGACAGGTGTGTATGTCCAGGGAGGACACTGACCTGAACGCAGTGGATGTCACCGTCACTCCCTTGAGCTTCTCACTGCTGCTCATCTGTCCTCACATTTGTTGTACAAATAAACGCAACTCAAGTGATATCACTCATCTGTACAAAAACAAGCAAAGATCAAGTCAAAGTATGAAAACAATCACATCATTAAAGATATAGCACATACATACATCCTGCTAAAATTATTGTGTTTATTACATTTAATTTGATTTCATTATTATACAGTATGTGCAGATTTTCTATTAATTGAGATTCATTTTGAAAAAAAAAAATCTATTTATCAAAGAATCCTGGGGAAAAATTGATCACAGTTTTACACAAAAATATTAAGCAGCACAACTGTTCTCAACAATGATAATAAGAAATGTTTCTTGAGCAATAAATCAGCATATTAGAATGATTTCTGAAGGATCATGTGACTGAAGACAGTGAAACTAGAAAAGACTAGAAAACTATTCAAATAAATGGTACAAATATTTCACAATACTACTGCTTTACTGTACAGGATAATATAAGAGATTCCTTTCAAACCCATAAAAAATCTTATTTATAAAGATTATTTACATCAACTACCTACATTATAAGTGTGTGTGTGTGTGTTTGTGAGACACTGCATTATAGGTAATGTTAATATAAGGAAGAACAAACTGTATATATACTGTGTCTATATATAAACACATATATATATATATATATACAAACAGTATATATATACAGTATATATCTCAATTCCTTACCTTGTATTTTTGATCTTAGAGTGCCTTGACGTTTTGTATCTTTGAGGTGCGTGTAGTTTGTACCCACCGCATTCATTCGGGGTGTTTTGAAGGGTGTATTAGTTCAAAAGACTTATTTTTCTAATGTGAAAATGGAACTAATGATGTGTGGGGGTCTTTTGACTATTACTTATGAAAACAACGCAGAGTCCATTCCTCTGTTATTATTTGGTCAGTCGAAGGGACCTCTCAAAATTGCACCAAATTATGTCCAATTAAGACAAGGCCGACGCTGTCAATCATGAACAAACTTTCCCCCATCATTACACAGTTAGAAACACTGCACTTTCTCACTCGCGCTCTTTTTCTTTGAAGGGAGGAGAGCGCGAATATGATCCTGTGTACCAGATGTGTCACAATGGAGACGACTGGTGTTTCCATCTCTCTTTCCCACTCTTTCTCTCTCTCTCTCTCTCTCTCTCTCTCTCTCACACTGACAAGCTGTCACCTGCTGGCTTTCACAACGTTCCTCCCCGGTGTGGGCCGAAGTGTGCCAAACCCAGCGGCAGGTCAGCGGTGAACACGCGCAGCGCCCCTCCAAAGCCGCGCGACGAAATTTGGCAACAAATGTCACAGCGGAGCAAAACAGCTGTTGTCTTCACGACAAGCCAAACCCATTCTGTCTTTTTGAATTATGATAATGCAAAACAGTGTCACCCGAATCACCGGGGACGAGTCTCTATCTCTCTCTCCTCCCATTGAACGCGTGGAGACTCCCTCCTATGTAATCATTTCTTTCCAGCATCTTTCTGACAAAAACGTCAGTGGTTCGACTAAAAATACCAGGTGAGGGGGAAACGAGAATCGCGAGGGGGAAGAAAAGAGAAAGGATGGCATGATAAACCAGCATCTGTGACATGGCCTCTTCTGTAATCTGTCTCCTCTCCTAACAGCATATGTTTCCGATTGCCGCCCCACGTCCCCAGTCTCTGCTCAAGCCCTCCCAGTATACAGCTCACGCTGGTGTAGTTATCAATCATAGCGACCAAGCGAACACAACATACACACGCACGCCGAGTCAAATTCACCAGTTAAAAAAAGCTGCGTGCTAATTCATCAAATAATCCGGTTCAGACAGACGCTAAATGCACTATAGTGCTAGCGAGCGAGTAAATTAAGTCAGTGTCATTCATTTATGACAGAATTTTTAAAGCAATATAATACGAGCGGGCAAGAGCGTTGTTTCAGCTGTTGCCAGGAGGTAGGCCTACATTTCGTTCCGAATGAATCAGTGTTTTGAATGAATAGGTTGGGAGAATGATTCAAAGATTCTCTCAGTCACTGGAAACCTTTTTACAGACTGTGATGCGTTTTAAAGTCATCAGCATCGTAAATCCTTTTTCCTATTCTTTTTTTTCTTTTCTTTTTAATGTATGTACAGTTAAAACAGTATACTTTGTATTATATTACCTTTGCATCAAATTACCAAAAAAAAGTTAACGCTGCAGTGAGGGTGTTTCTAAAACAGAGGCAATGGTAAAATTGACATCTTTCTTTCTTCTGACTGCTGTCTCTACTTTTTTCCTCTTTTTAAACGTTGTGAAAACACTATTGTGGAATTTTTCTTTTGCTATTTGAGTGCTAAATTCCTGAGTGAATCATTTTTTTTACAGATCGGTTGAATTAATGATTCAATGGGTGTGTTCGACTTGAAGAAGCACTGCGCAGACCGATTGGTGTGTGACATCAAAATACTGTGGGAGCAAATCGAAAGCATACAGAGCTGTCTGCTCTCTAATTGCTCTTGCAATACTTTGATGTCATGATGATGGTACTTGGGGCAGTCGTAGCCTAATGGTCAGAGGGTCAGACTGATAACCTGAAGGTTGCAGGTTCAATTCTCAATACCAGCAGGAAATTACTGAGCAAGGCACCTAACCCCCAATTACTCCCCAGCCGCCACAGCAAAATGGTTGCCCACTGCTCTATGTGTGTGTTCACAGTTTGCAGTGTGTGTGTGTTCACTACTCCTAATGTGTGTGCACTAACTTGGATAGGTTAAAGGGGTGGTATAATGCCCTTTTCACAAGATGTAAAATAAGTCTTTGATGTCCCCAGAGTGTGTATGTGAAGTTTTAGCTCAGAACACCCCACAGATATTTTTATATAGCATGTTAAAATTTTCACTTTTTGAGGGTGAGCAAAAGCACAACATTTTTGTGTCTGTCCCTTTAAATGCAAATGAGCTGACACAGACATGCACTGAAAATTTCAAAAACTTTTAGCCTTTTATGTTCAAACTGGACTCAGGCAAAGATGGAGAGACTCAAGAAGAAGTGACAACATTTCTGAATGGTTAGTTGATGAATTTATGTAGCTTATGTGTAGTTATCTTCTAGTCATTGATTAGCATATTCTGTCTTGATAATCTATAAATCGTGTTCCGGGGGCGGGGTTTATGTAAATTTTAGGGTTTGTGATGTCACTAACCCGGGAGGAATGTCGTGTAGTCCCTACCAGCCTTTGTTGTAGTCCTTAAAACGCAATTTCTTTAAAAGAAAATATCTCCATTTGCTTTGAACTTTGAGCGTCGTAACTTTGCAGATGTTTGTGCTCAAACAGCAACATTACACATTTAAGTTATAAAAGTGAAATCATAATCAACCACCCCTTTAAATGCAGAGGACAAATTCCAAGTATGGTGGCCTTCACATTTGACTTTCACACACCAGTCGGTCTGCAGCAGCACTTCAAGTTGAACACACCTATAATGACTTGCTCATAGAAGCATTCACTGAATTCAGAACCAAATGCTAGCATACTGCTCTTACTACTTTTACCATATCTTTCTACGGCAAGAGTAATAGTATGCTATGCGTTCCTGAAAGAATCAATGTTTTGTTTTTATGTTTTTCAAATCGGTTGAATTAATGAATCAGTTGCTAAATTCGGAACTGCATACCACTCAGGACTACTTGTTCTGCCATATAAGATATGGTAAAAGTAGTATCAGTAGTATACTAGTATGCTGTTCTGAATTAAAAAAAAAAATGCTGTTCTGAATTCAGCAAATGACTCACTCATAAAGGCAATCACTTGTCGCCACCTACTGGTGTAACTATCGATGTAACCTGCAGAAAAATCCCCACCACTAATCTACAGACTTTGCATGCCATCAGCAGGCGCAATTTGTTCTTACTGAATCCCCCCATTTTCATCATTCCTGAATGTATGTGCGAAAGACTGAAAAGAGAAAGAGAGACAACTCATCTCTTAACGTTGGTTGAATTTGTTCCACTTAATAAGCCCTCCCCAATGACCTCTCACTAATTAAGAGCCGGCATGTAAGAAATACGAGCTTTAATTAATGATGAGATAAATTCTGTCTCGAGGACTGTCAGAAAATGATGACACCATGTTTTACAGTTGAAATAGAATTAGACGGGGGAAAAAAGGACTGGATCTAGCTTACAGACAGCACTTTCTAATCTGTCAGCCGAGGATGAGAAACCCCAGCAGTAAATAAGAGAGCAGTTCAATGTCAATCAATGTCTGCTCCATTGCTTGCTGCTTGTGTACTTGTTTTCACCAAATCATGTTAACACATCCTAACACAGACAGTATGGCTCTGTGCCATATTTGTGTGTACGAGCGTGTTCACGAGCAGATGAGTAAGAAAGACAGAGAGAGGGGCTTTCAGCGACAGCATCATTAGCTGACGGTTACAGCTCTTGGGAAAATGAATTTTCCAGAACATTTTCCTGCATTTGAGGGAAACGAGAGAAAATATATGACATTTTCCTACATATTGGCATTATTTGACTGAAATACAGCAAGTTTGTTCCAGACTGGTCCAGAGCAAAGGGCTCAGAGTGGATTGAGTGTTAGGCTGGTTGTTGTGCGCTAGAGGCTTATTCCATCACTTTCGTAATGATGTACCACATACCCAAACACACACACACACACACACACACTCACGGAGACCGATGATGAATTGGCCTCATCTAACTCTGATGACTGTCGAGGAAGCCATGTGGTGCCCAGTGTCTGGCTTCCGAAAAGACTGACACACGCACAGATACGCACATTACTACACTTGCAAAAGCATTCATCTTTTCATATGATATTTCCAGCAATCATTTATTTTGCTGGTAATATCATATAGTGTGTTGTTTTACACAAAAACAAATCTTCTAATGTTTACACTAAATGTCTGGGGTCATTCTTAAGGCCATGTTTTGTATGACTGAATGTTTGGGGTCAGTCAGTTTTTTTTTTTTAAAGAAATTAATACTTTTATTCAAGAAGGATGCATTAATTAAATGTGACAATAAAGATGTATAATGTTACAAACAATTTCTATTTAAAATAAATGCTGTTTATTTTTTAACTTTCTGTTCATCAAAGAAGCGCAAAAAAAAAAAAAAGTATTGCGGATTTTTCTTTTATCTTACTGGACTAAAACTTTTGGGCAGAATAGCCTAGTGTATGTACAATGTGTATTTGAATCTGAAAACTGAATTACTGAATTAATTATTTGTCTTATAAATAAATAGTTAATTCTAAAATCAAACATCAATCATTCTCTCGTCTTTCTAAATCTCTTACTTTCTTCTTGTGTAAATAATGTTTCTGAATGTTCACACTTTTTCATGCAACAAAATTATATATTGGGATATACCTGGGATATCAAAACCCCAGAAGGACAGAAAATCAACCATAAATGTAATACATATGACTTGTGCACTATATTACAAGTCTTTTTCAAATTATATATGATCGTCAAACCAGGTGCAACATCTTCTTCACACACTATGTTTCAAGCATGGATGTGATTCACTTGAGAGCTACAGCAAAGGAAGACTAAATATAACTATTCACACCTATTTACACCAATGTAACAGTGGTGTGAATACTGGATCTCAGTGGATCTCAACTTTTATGATCCCCATTGTACACAACATTGCTTAACCATACTCACAATTTCCAGCCAATTAAATATTTTAGAGCTTGACTCGAAAGATTTTAAGTTGTTTTAGCTTATTTTAATATTTGTTTTATCTTATTTTGAGTCCCCTTGGATGTTTCTTGAGGCCTCTTAGTGGGTCCCAGCCCACTGGTTGAGAAACATTGCATCTAGATGATGCAAAAGTATGAAAATATAAAAATTACTTGGAATTTTTTTAGCTGAATAAAGTTATAATTCCTGACTAAATAATTCATCATCTGATATAAAAATGTCATAGCATTCTATTAAGACGTAGTTAAAAATATATATTTGCAATAATTCTGAGGAGTTTATTGAAATGCATTTATTCAATTGAAAATCTTTTAGTACGTTTCAATGCCGAAAAGTCAAATTCAGTGTGAACAGGTTTTTCACTTCTGCACCTGGATCACAGCTCGATCTCCTTAACCAGGCAAAATCACAGCCCAATTACAAGAGCACCTCAGTTAATCTCGCAGCTTTGATCTAACCGAGGGTAATTCTTTTTTTAATACAACAAATGTAAATTAATGTCTGACACAGGCAATCAACTTAATAATGCATGTTTATCAAACATAGACCATATGGTGCCTTTTATTATTACTCAGAGTTAATTGTCACATTCAGCATGACACATTTCTTTAAAAAAAAAAATCATTTTGAAAGGCTCAGAAAGAAAAAAAGAGAGCGGGAAGGAAAACAGCCAGGCTCCTTGCAGCAGTTTGTTTGCAGATTTGTCCGTATTTAATGTTTCTTTCACTAAACCACACTCAAAAAAAAAAAAGACAACTCCATTTACTGCCAGGAAAAGCCAAGCTGACAGACGAATGACATTTCTGACAGCAGAGAGACAGGAAGTGAGAAAGAAAGGCAGAGAGAGAGAGAAGGGGAACAAGGAAGAGAAACGTTATAGGCAGTCACACAAGGAGCAACCTCGCAACCTGTCAATCAACGTCCTGTCTCATCAGTCGCCGATCAGAAGCTCCTGGCAGGAGAGCTGTCAGTCAAGACGACACACTGTGCTTTATGAATGAAGCCAGTGGAGGCCCGGCAGCCCGGCAGCCCGTTTAATCACGGATCAAAGCCAATTTACTTTGATGGGACGCTATTGGCTGCGAACGAGGCCTGAAAGATAGAAGATAGAAAAAGGAGAACAGGAGAGTGCTGAGAACGCTGAATCAGACGAGGGAGGAAGACCGAGATGATCTATAGAGTCCCGCTCTGATTGCATTACAGTAAATAGTGGTTTTGGTGTGGAACCGCTGAAAGCTGCTGCCTGTGGTGGTGGTGGCTTAAAAAGTGCCCTGGGAGCAGGCCGTAAAGAGGCGTAGATCCGTTCCTGCCACTGGACTCATCGATTGAGGTCTGCGGTGAGGAGAAGAGGAGGTGTAGAGGGGGAGCCAGACCCATTTCTCCTATAGTCTCGTAGAGCCAGACTTTTCAGGCAGGAAGAGACATGTAAAGCGACCAATCATGGTTTTTGATTGTGAGTCAAGTGTTTTTGTCTAGTGCTGAGTTCTGCATGCTAGCAAATCCTTTTATTATAACAAAGTCATGCAAGTAAGAGATTCACTCAGGGCCAGAGTGGGGCCACTTTTCAGCCCGGGAGTTTCAGGCCCAAGACCGGCCCACTTTTTCCATGGTGGAATTCCAAATTATCACTTTTTCCAAATTGGATAAATGAAGCAACAGTTCAGCTCTTAGACTTACTATTGTGTAGTTTGTATTAATGCCATGGTTCAACAAATAATGTAAAGGTTAAATAATAATTCACTTAGACTTTAGAAGCAATTGCAACTTTATTTCACACAATTCTGACATTATATCTTGTAATTCTGAATTTATTTCTTGCAATTCTGACTTTATAACACGCAATTCTGACTTTATTTCACGCAATTTTGACTTTATATCTCGTAATTCTGAGAAATAAAGTCATGTAAAGAGATGTAAACTCGCAATGTGAGATAAAAAGTTGCAATTATCTTTTAAAATTTTGTATTTTGTGGCGGAAACAAGCTTCCATACCTCCTGGCCTCTTCCTCCCATCCATACTCCCTGACGCGTAGCTACCGTTACGGTAGGGCCGGCCCAGCTATCGGTAGGCGCCGGCGGTGCCGCGGTAGCCTACTCCTAAGAAAACGTTTTGGAAAAGACGGGATATGGACCCAACCAACTCTATGGGGAGGGGAGTACTCCCTCAAATGGTACAACCCATTCAAACCCATTTTTATATATATATATTCCTCGACCGGCCCAAAAGTGAAGCGGCCCACCGGGAATTCTCCCGAGTCCCGATTCTCCCGATTACCCACCCCGGGCCTGGATTCACTGTGAAATTGCGTCATCGCGATGAACTAAAATCACTGACAACTTGTTTTTCATGCTTGACCAGGGCAGGGCCCATGTACACACAGCAAAGTTGAGAGTAATATCCACTAAATTCATGTAGTTGAGCAATTACTTTGTCATGTTTGCGTGATTTTTTTTTTTCTCCTTCCCTACTAAAAATTATTTTGTGTCTCATTTGTTTGGCTGGACCAGCCTTCAATCTGGATGGACCAGTGCCAGCCTGGCCTCACCACTTTTTCAAACACATACTTTTGAAGAACAAAATAAATGTTTATCAGAATATTCATAATGACAAAAAGTACAACAAAAGAATCATAAAAGTAGAAATGACTAATGCATTGTTTTCAAAGTCTTCTAAAGACATACAGTATAAATGTCGAAGGAACAGACCGAAATTAAATCCTAATTCACTGAAAATGTTCTGTCTGTCTGTCCGTCTCTCTATACATCAATTTTTTACGCACTTCCTTACAGGCATCTTAAAAATCCATTCATGTTGCAAAATGGAAATAACCCACTTTATATTTCTCAAGAAGTGCCAAAAGATCATACAAAATTAAAATGAAAATTGTCATGTACAATATTTCAATTTCTGACACCATGTCAGCAATTAGACCATGTTCAACATATTCAAACAATGTTACAACTTCATTAGAAGGCTGAGAATTTAATACAAATGTCTAGTGGTTTGGATATTCAAAAAGCCTGAACTTCAATTCAGTCAATATATCCAAACACTGACAAATAAATTTAGCTATTCGTTTTCTAGTTTTGAGAATTAAATTTGCATTGACTGTTTTGATAAACAGAATAGTTGTTTACGTCCCGTTAGACACAAATATTAAAAATAAACACAACAAAGCTGATTTGTGATGTTCCATTCATGTAAGTCCTATGAATCTTAACTCTGCCTCTCTCTCTCTCTCTAAATGATACACATTCATAAATGTTTGTTCTCTGCCATGCTTTGAAGTGAATTTGTTTCTCTCTTTAATGATTTTTTTCTTCTCATGGTGATGGAAACCATGCTGACACCTTCTTTTGCCTCATCAAGCTTCCCAGCACAATTACATGAATTTACTTTCAATAAACTACCATCCTCCCAAACATCACTCAAAGCCGAGACATTCACAAACAATATGCATTATTAATCTAATTGTCACTGTTTATTTGGTTAACTTATAACTGATTTGGACAGCCGTGCCTTGATAAAGCATTTAAGAGTTCTGGTTTTCATAAAGAACGCATAAAGAGATGGTACATGTGTATTTGCTGTAGCATGGATTTTTACCAATATAGGGTGGTTATGTACACAAAATACCGACACACATTTATGTTCAAACACTATGTAAAAGTGAATTTTGCATAATAGATCCCATTTAAAATTACACTTTTTTAAAACTTTTAAAAACTTTTAAACTTGTGTTCAAATCGTATGATTATATATATGATTCTATATGAAATATTAAAAAATTCTATCCTATTATAATATAATAGTTTCGGCCAGAGGTGTAAAGAGTACCTGAAAACCATACTTGAGTAAAAGTACCAGATACCTTACAGCAAAACTGACTCCATTACAAGTTACAAGTCACCATTCCAATACGACTTTTAACAGTACTTAAGTATTTTACTCATTCTGAACGTAGGCTCAAAGATGCACTAGTCCTCGACACCTAAGAGACATGCCAGTGAAAATAAGAAAACAAAAAGATTTGTAATATGAGAAATCATGTTTATTTTCTAAAATCAAAATACAACTGAACACCTAAATATTAATATATTAAATTATAAATAAAGGTCAACACAACAGCCTCTTAAATGTCTACAAACTCTCAAGTCTCAGTTAAGCTCAAGTGCACGACAAGGCCATAAGTAAACCAATATCCTTCAATCAAATATTCCTTCATCAATATAGTGGATAAATAAAATAATGTTAAGTAAAACGAACTAGAACTGGATGTTGGTTTCGGCCTCATCACCGGCTGCAGTCATGACCTCATCTCCTAAATCAAACACCTGCGATTCAGCAACTACCTGGTAATGCACTCGCACTTACGTAAAGTAGCCTTGTTGACAAGTTTGGGTGAATAAAGGCAAAATGCACAAGATATAGTACCTTCAATGCCCTTAGATGGCTATATTGCTTCTTTATAGCAGAAACAAACTGCTGCAGAAAAAGTTAGGTGCCATGCAAAATGTAATGTGTAATTGCATTACTCATCACAAATGTATTGGAGTAAAAAGTACATTTACTTCTTCAAAAATGTAGTCAAGTAGAGAGTAAAAGTTGCCAATATATTTGATACTCAGTAAAACTACAAAATAGCCAAAAAGATACTTAAGAACAGTAATGAATTACATTTACTCCAATCCTTTATACCACTGGTTTTGGCTCCCTCCAGTCCCTCGGCGCCCACTCTGTTGACTCCATTCTTCTGCATGGATCTGCCACGGGTCTGCCTTAGCAAAGGGATCCGAACCAGTCAACCGGTCAGCTCCAACTTGGCTCCTCCCTCAGCTCCACCGGGCTTCCTCTGCCCTTCGGCTTTGCCTTGGTCAGTCGTCGCTCTGCCTATGCCACGGACTTCCAGGCCTTCACCTGCGCTTCGTCCCTCCGCCCCACCTCAGTGCTCTGCCGCCCTGGCTCCACCTCAGACGCTTTGCGCTATGGATCTGTCTCGCCCTCCAGATCCATTGGTGTAGCTTGGTCTCGTTGGCTCTTCTGCTCCGTCTGGGTCTCCACCTCCATTGGCTCCGTCTTAGTCTGTTGTCCCCCTGAGTCTGCCTGCCAAGTCTCCACCATGGCTCCTCTCTCCTTCGACTCCGCCATGGGCCTTCGTCCGTCTGCAAAGTCTCCTCCCAGGCTCCTCCCACCGTCATCGCCTCTCTGGTTTCTCCAGCCGTCATCTCCTGTTTCCTGCCCTTCTTTAGCCCCTCATCCACCTCCAGAGCCCCGACTCTCCCTCCTCAGTTGGACTGTTATTGCGGAGCGACAGTTATTGTTTTTCCTGTTCCTATTTTTTCTGTGTTCCTGGTCGTTATAGTTTCCATAGTTACTCATTAGTTCCTCACCTGTTCTTAGTTCTATGTATTTAAGATTACTCTTAGATTATTCTCTGTATTTAAACCCTTAGTTTCCTGTTTATTGTTCTGCGTCATTTTTACATTTAATGTGGTTGTGTTATTCTGTTCTCCTGTTAATATTTGTATTTATCATTAAAGACTGTTATGTAGACTGATATTCTCTTATGCTGGCCACCAATCATGTCAGTTTTAATCATGTTTTATCTTATATACATAAAAAGTGAGTAAATAATGTAAATGAGTGATATCAAAGAATTGAGAAATATAGGCTATATATTATATACACAAACACAAACATTTTAATCTTCTTCTCCCAAGAAAAACAAAATATAGCATTAAAAAACACAGCAGCAGAATAATAAATTAATCTAAATGAATTAATTAATAAGTAAAAAAAATGCTGTGGAGCTGTGGATGGTGGTGATTATGGCTTTATACTGACTTTAACTTTGGCACTTGACTCACTAAAAAGAAATTACAGCCAGCAAAGCACTTAAGATCCGAATATTCTGCGAGAGCTTCAGGTTTGGCCCTGGTTTCTTCATGAATCTGATATCTGCCTCATATTTCTCTGTTCTGGTGATCATAATGGCTGTCTTGGCTCATTGAGGGACATTGTCAGCTATTTCTAACAAATCAAGCACTCGTTTCACTCAGGCAAAAAATTTACTGAAAAGTGACCGAACTGATCATCCTTCATAACGGTAACTTGATAAAGAATGTCAACAGACACAGGTCTCAGTTTATTAGAGGTCGGCATCTTGTTAGCCCATAATGGATCAGAGTCGCTAAATCAACTAGCCTAGAACCTGTGAGCCTGTTCCAAACCCTGTTTTATCACGCACGCACACACACACACACACTTCTCCATCAGTCACTTTCCAACACTAACAAAACAGGACAAGGTTATAAATATTCAGTGTGTCTTCAGCAGCCTATCCCTTGCCAGGATGATGAGCATGTAGCCTAGAGTAACCAGAGAGAGAGACAGAGCGAGAGACTTCCATTCTGGTGATGAAGACTGACACACTCAAACCGTCAGCTATCCCAAGGCTTCAGGGGAACCTGAGGCACACAACACGCACCCTTCACGCACACACAAAGTGCACAAACACATTCACAGCTTCCGTCGCTCTCTCCCATCTCGACGCAGAAAGAGCGGGCTTGCAAACATTTCTGTTAATTATGTATTACAGCTGTCCTTCATAAACTTAATTACCAGGCGCTGAAAGGCAACGGGGCTCCATTTGCATATGTACATGAAAGAGACATGGCATATGCAAAAATACGATTTAATTAGCATTCTTTGATAGGGCAGCTTGCAAATCAAACTGGCGTGCTGTAAGATTCTCATCGTAAGGCCTGGATTAACTGCGACGTGAGATGGCATGGATGGCATTGCCCGTTGGGAGATGGCAAGTACGAGAGGTAGAAAAAAAGCTGAATGTGGAGTGAGCGGGTAGACTTCAGCTTTCCACGTCCGCTGCCGTCGCCGTCACAGCCATTGCTGCGCATCTGATCCGAGCCCCTGCCTGCAGGGGCTGGAACAACATCGTTTCGCTACGGTTTTGATGATTGTGTCTTGATTATTGTCATAAAAGGATATTATGGAATGCCACTCACTCTATATTTTTTTGGAAAATGTAAATGTCGCTAATGTGTCCTCTCTCAGCCTGGGGATGCGAGGGGGTGGGGGGTATCGCGCAAAGAGATTCTAAAGAGTGGTGGGTGCTGTGCATTAGCACGTTTAACTAACGACATGCTACACTGCGTTAGCACTGAGGCGCTAACTGTGCACGGTTTGAATTACAGGAAAAACCTCATCGTGTGGCATCACTGGAATTTGTTTGTTTACTTTGCTGGCTCACAATATTTAGTATAGACTAAATGTGTTATAATTCAGCATCCTGTACATGCATGTACGGTAATTAGCGTCTGTGTTAAGGCTAGGCATTCAAAGTGCTTGCTCAGCAGTGCTTAAATGTCACGAGTCGTGTGGCTTCTCCAATCCAGGTCGGTATGTTTTTACTTCAAGGTTAAAACACAACCGTGGAGATAGACAGACACACAGTCCCAAATCTTCTATATGAAACACACATAACATTTCAAACATAAAAACAGCAATACAAAAAGAAATTATTTGCACATATATATATATACACACAATACCGTTCAATAGTTTGGGGTCGATTTTTTTCTGCTTTTTGTTTTGAATATTTACTAAGGATGCATTTATTTGATCAAAAATACAGTAATCAGAAATATTATGAAATATTATTACAATTTAATATAACTGTTTTCTATTTTAATACATTTTAAAATGTAATTTATTCCTGTGATGGCAAAGCTGAATTTTCAGCATCATTACTCCAGTCTTCAGTGTCACTTGTTCCTTTTAGATCCTTCATCATTCATGCTGATTTGGTGCTAAATAATCATTTCTTATTATTATCAATGTTGAAAACACTTGTGCTGCTTAATATTTTTTTTGTGGAATCCGTGATAAAAATTTTTTTCAGGATTCTTTGATAAACAGAAGGTTTAAAAAACGCATTTATTTGAAATAGAATGTCTTTACTGTCACTTTTGATCAATGTAATGCATCCTTGCTGAATAAAAGTTTTTTTTTTTTTTAAACAAAAAAATGCTGACTGACCCCAAACTTTTGAATGGTAGTGTGTGTGTGTGTGTGTGTGTGTGTGTGTGTGTGTGTGTGTGTGTGTGTGTGTGTGTGTGTGTGTAGACTGAAGTGAGGGAAGGAATTCTGGTTTTAGCTTTAGCTTTCTATATTACTATGAAGGATTTTAAAAATGATAAAGCAACAGTACTGCAATGTAGGCACTAAATATTCATTTTTAGGCACTTTACTGGTGGGCCAGTACTGTGCAGGAACATTCCAGATCATGATACTTTGGAGAGCGATTTAGGACTGCTCTGACATAAACATATCCAAATTGAAGCCTCCTAGCTGGCTCAAGGAAGCCTAAAACCAAGAAATGTTTTCCCCAATTCAACCCAAAACAAAATATATACTGATTTTGACAACTAGTGACTTCCTACAACACTTTTAAGTGTTAAATGAAGAAAAAAAATACGTCATTAAAATATGTGCTTGGGTCTCTCCAAAGCTGCATCTGCCTGAAACCCTGAACAAACTAGGCACGTAAAACTTTGAACAAGCTGACACTCAAACTACTTTAATTACACTCCACCCAAGCGTAAACACAGATTACCCTCGCCAAGACATGAGGAGCATTTACACTAATAGATGGGCACACCGTTGGGACATTTTGCCCCAGAGGAGGGCAGGGATTGTGATGGGGCTGGTAAGGGCTGGCTGCTCTGCCCTTCCCCCTAAGCAGCCCCTCGGCAGCCATTTTGTATGCTAGACTGGGCGGCAGAGAGAGACATGGTCACACTGAGAGCCTCGCCTCATCTGCCTGGCCTAATGATGGCACTCACCTGCTGTTTTACTGCCTCCACGGGAGCTAAATACTACCCCTCAGCTCTCTTTCTCTCTATCAATCTGTATCTATGTATTTTATCGGTCTGTCAGTCTCTCTGTCTTTTTCACAACCTGTCTCTCTCTCTACATAGTTCCTTTGTCTGCATGTTCTTCTTTCTCTCCATCATTCTTCCACACCTCTCTTGTCCTCTCTACACTCCTTTCTCGCTTTCCCCACCTCATTGCTTTGATGAACTTTTTATGGTCAGCACCCATAAAGACCTCATCAAAAACCACAAGGGTTCAGACAGTTTAGGGCTAGAGCTAGACCACTAAAAGGCTTCAGAGATGAAAGAGCAGACAGAATGACAGCAATACATCTCCCGGTTGGATGAAAGTGGCTGGTGGAATAACCCAGCACGTCTGTCTGAGGAACAGCAGAGGGAGAGTGGTATAAGTGATAAAAAAGAGGGATGCGATTTTAATGTGTATGGAGAGATTCAGATAATGGGAGAGAAAAATCCTTAAAAGAGCCTCATATTGCAAAGTTTGGGGAATTACACGAATATTTACTGTAAATGCAGGAGTGAATCCCCTAAATAATAGTATGTGTGCTCTGTTGCTCAGAGAGATGTAACTGTTTTGCTGTGGAACTATTTTTGCTAACGGAGTAACAATAGACAACGAACGGTAGAACTAACTGCCAATATTGTGTCTAAAACACAAATTACTCAATATTATTAAACCTTGTTTATTGAACTGTGTGAATGCAATATCATGTATTTTAAAGTGCATTAGAGATGTGTCTTTTCTGAAAGCGGTGCAGGCAAATATCAATCTTGACTTCACATCAGTCTACACTCCTCCCCCCATAATGACAAAGCAAAAAACAGATTTGTGACAACTTTGCAAATTCATTAAAAAAGAAAAACTGAAATAATTACATTGCATAAGTATCCGTACCCTAAACTCAGTACTTAGTTGAAGTACATTTAGAGCCTCAGGTCTATTTAGAAATGATATGACAAGCTTTGCAAATCTGCATTTGGGGATTTTATGACATTCTTTTCTGCAGATCCTCTCAAACTCTGTCAAGTTGAACCGGGACCGTCGGTGCACAGCCATTTTCAGGTTTCTCCAGAGATGTTCGATTGGGTTCAAGTCCAGGCTCTAGATGGGGCACTCAAGGACATTCACAGAGTTGTCCAGAAGCCACTCTTGCATAGTCTTAGCTGTGTGCTTAAAGGTCATTGTCCTTTTGAAAGGTGGACCTTCTGCCCAGTCTGAGGTTCTGAATGCTCTAAACCAGGTTTTCATTAGGACATCTCTATATTTTGCTGTGTTGAGCTTTCTTTCTATCCTGACGAGTCCTCCAGTCCCTGTTGCTGAAAAACACTGCCACATGACTACCATCATCATGTTTTATTGTTGAGATGGTTTTGTGCTGGTGATGAGCGGTGCCTGGTTTCCTCCAGACATGACGCTTGGAACTGAGGTTCATCAGACCAGAGAATCTTGTTTCTCACAGTCTGAGAGTCCTTTGGGTGATTTTGTTTAGCAAATTCCAATTGGGTTTAGATATGTCTTCTCTGAGGAGAGGCTTTAGTCTGGCCACTCTGCCATAAAGCCCAGATCGGTGGAGTAGTGTTGCAGGTATGTTTACCCTTGTAAGTTATGTGATCATATAACTTACATCCCATATATGATCATAGAGCTCAATAAGAGTGACCATCAACTTCTTGCTCATCACTATACCCAAGGCCCTTCTCCATCAATTGCACAGTTAGGCCAGAGGGCCAGCTCTAGGGAGAGTCCTGGTTGTTCCAAACTTCTCTCATAAATGATTATAGAGGCTACAAGCATCTGTGAACCTTCAATGCAGTTAAACAATTTTTTGTAGCCTTCCCCAGATCTGTGTCTCGACACAATCCTGTCTCTGAGCTCTACAGACAGTTCTTTTGACCTCATGTCTGTCAGGTTATGTCTGAGTTTGAGCTGGACTCTTAGTTGGTTTTCCATTGTATCATGTTTTCCCTCTCTGTTTCTGTCATTTGCATTAGTTTCCATTGTTATTCATTGTTTGATTAATTTGATCCACCTGTTTTTCATTTTCTCTCTTTGGTAACATTTGTAACATCAGGGGGGTGGTGTGGCGCAATGGATAAGACACATGCCTTTGGTGTGAGAGACCCGGGTTCGAATCCACTGTGAGACACCAATGTGTCCCTGAGCAAGACACTTAACCCCTAGTTGCTCCAGAGGCGTGCGACCTCTGACATATATAGCAATTGTAAGTCGCTTTGGATAAAAGCGTCAGCTAAATGAATAAATGTAAATGTAAATGTATATATATAGTTTGTTTTCAGTTTCTCCTTTGTTCCGATCTCGTCGCAGTTGCATGGTTGTTCTGTTCGCTTTGTGTTAAGATTCTGAGTGTTTGATCTTTTAAGTTAGTGTTGCAGAGGCACCAGCACCATTTTAGTGGAAAAGAAGTGTGTGTGTGTGTGTGTGTGTGTGTGTGTGTGTGTGTGTGTGTGTGTGTGTGTGTGTGTGTGTGTGTGTGTGTGTGTGTATGTGTGTGTGTGTGTGAGTGAGTGTGTGTACAGAATAGGATTAAGTAGGCAGAAGAGTGACAAGCATATTTAGTAACTGTGTATATGTGGCCAGTGAGAGGAAGAAATTGTTAATACATTCATTAGTTGTGGTAAAGAGGATAACCGGGGCAAACAGGTTTTAACGATGACGCAGTTGAGGCTTCATGCTTTCATATTCAGGATCATCCGATTCCGAACGTCTCTTCTACATCACTGCGCAAAGATGACTAAAAAATTCCAGCTTCTTCTTCTAACATGAGTCAGACATGAGTCAGTCATCAAGATCATCTAGGTTTTGAGAAGGAAGCCCAGAGGACTTCCTGAGCAGGTGTTTATGAAGAATGGTGATTTTGATGAGTATAAATTAAAAAAAGGAACTAAAAATAGGCCCGGCACATCAGCAGCAGAGACAGGCTGAAATTATTGCGCGTCCTGAGCGACGGCAACTTTCCTGCTTTCGCTGGAGTCTGTCAGAGCTCAGGAGGCCTTATGGGAAAGAGGCGAGCTTGACAACATGTCAATATCACTTTAGGAATGTCTGTTTGGGAAGCTCTCAGGGATATATCACATGATTCCAGAGCCTTGCTCAGAAAAAGGAGAAGACAGATTTGATAGCCTTGGAAAAGTGTGTACTTGATCTGCGAGGCCGCAAAAAAGACAATTAAAAAAAGAGAAAGTAACAATCCTTTGTTTATCACTGTCAACACATTTACTAGACCAGACACAGCGTCTAAGTTCTCGTCTATGCAGAAGGCTGTGGCAGGTTGCGTGATAGGAGAACACTTCTCACTTCTCTTTGTGAATTTATTCAGACAGACAGAGAGAGAGAGTTTACTGCTGCTACACCTCCCTCTTAAATCTGTCACTCACTGTCTCCTCTGTATGTGTCAAGATGATTGAATACAAAGTCTTATTTACGCTGACAACTTCAGCCGCTGCTCAGCCAAGCACAACAAACAGCGCTCTGAAACCCGCAGTCAAAACTAAAAACAGCTCTTGCTGCTGAAGAGAGAGCGCTGCCTTCCTTTCCCTTCCCTTCCCACACACACACACACACAAGAGAGAAAGTTGAGCAGCTCTTGAAGCGCTGATGTTCTCTCATCTCGCGTGAGACCGTCGGACCCAGCGCTCCGGAAACATGCACGGAAATATACAGAATCTGTGGACCAACATCAGCTCATGGCAGTTCAGACACTTTCAGGGATGTTTTATATGTGACCACTGCTAGTCTCCAGTGTCCGATTTTTACAGTGGCCTTCAGGGACTTTTTAAGAGGAATTTCAACAGGTAATGATCTCACACAGTGTAAAACCTTTCAGCACAGTTAGCAACTATCTTAAAGACTTTTAAAACTAAACAAAGTGTTTTGTGATGTGTACATATAAAATAAAGCGATAAATAACTGTATTTACGGTTTGTCTATGAAGCAACCAAAATGATCCTAATGGGCAGCGCTCTAGCAGACGCTGTTGCTATGTTTACTATCAGAGTCTGAAATACAGTCTGAAATACAATAGGGGCTTTCGCACCGGAGGAACTAGAACTATTGGCGGAAGTACCCACTTTTTGGCATGTTCGCACCGCAGGAACTAAGAATGATTTTAGTTCTAGGAACTCCTTTTAGAGGAACAAATAGAGTGGTGAAGGTATGATGTCACTTTGTAGGCCAACCGGCAGTTAGCATCACACTGGTTCCCTCGAGAAAAACCCAATAGGAGTTTCCCATAGGCTTTTGGATTATCGCTAAAAACAAGGTCTGTGATCAACAAAAGTTTATGATACTAGCACATTTTGTCTATCAAGATAATTATCACAGATAAACACAACTTTGATGAATTTTAAAGCCTAAATACAGTCGCCAGAAGTAAAAAGCTAAAGGTAGGTGTGGGGTACCGAGCGTCACCCCAAGTATTGGGATGTGTAGGCTCACTGGCTTGCGATGGTGGAGGTGGAAAAGACAGCTACCAGATCTCAATTGTTCCAAAAATAAAATAAAGTTTATTTATATTTTAACTCAGAAGTCAAGAAAACAAAATAATCAAAAATAAATCGAAATAGCACAATGCTTTTAACCTCCAACAATAGTATAGTAAACACTTTGTACATAGCCTCACAACAAGCTAGTACTCACCCTCCCTCTAATGCAGAATGAGGCCATCTTAAATAGGCCAAAGCATTAAGCCAAATTGGCCCATTCAGGACCAATTGGACCATACCAACATTCAGGGTATTATCTTTAGCCTAAGGCCATAAATAAGCTATAAGTTAAGTAGAAAATAAACATTACATGAAAACAAAATATTATCATCATATCACTACCATTTAATACAACATTTACTCCACCTATTCACACCACACATATACATACAAAACATTATTACAAACAAACACCCCTGTGAACAATGCTTTGCACCCTCTGCCCTATGACAGGAATAAATACCGCCCCTATAGCGGCGCGCGCATCCGCATAGGAGCAGTCGAATCGGACCGGGATGCAGGAAATGTGTGAGTCATAATATGTATGAATTAACTAGGATTTTAGACAGAAACAGGGAGTAAATGGGACATGAACTAGTGGGTACCGCACTACATGTCATGGAGGTGGTAAAGTAGGAAGTTATAAGCAGTGACAAATTAGTTTTGAGTGTTGTGAATGAAATCGCGGACTAACCGCGCTACAAACAAATCAACGCGAATGCGTTAATGGCGCATAGCCCCGCGCCAGCCTTCTCTTTAAACACAACCTCACCCCCCCCCCCCCCCCCCCCCGTGTTCATTAGCCATCCATATACCTTCACAAAATAACACAATTAGCCTAAGCAAGGCATCATTTTTATAAAGGAGCGTGTGGGTGTATGTGTGTGCGTGTGCAAATGTCCAGAGTCTCTCCTGCTCTCGCGTGTAACGCCATTCACAGTCAATGAGGGAGTGCGTAACAGTGAGAAGTGAGGTTCACTTTCTCACATTTCCCTCCCCCTTTGGAGTCTCGCCAACAGGGTGGCGAGACAGAAAGTCTGCAACAATATTCTGCTTGCCCGCTCTGTACTGCACCGTGAACCTGTAGGGCTGCAGTGCTAAAAACCAGCGGGTGACTCTAGCATTGGAGTCCTTCATGCGCCCTAGCCACTGCAAGGCGCGGTGGTCAGTCTCTAGGCTGAAGTCTCGACCAAGCAAGTAATATTTCAAAGTGTCAAGCGCCCACTTCACGGCCAGGCACTCAAGTTCTATGGCCGCATATCTGGTCTCTCTCGGGAACAGTTTCCGGCTAATATAAGCCACAGGTTTCTTGTCGTCACCCTCTCCTTGGAGCAGCACCGCCCCAAGACCAACACCAGATGCGTCAGTCTGGACAGTGAAGTGCTTTCCAAAGTCAGGGCTCTGGAGAACTGGATCTTTGCAGAGAGTCTCTTTTAAATCCAAAAAGGCTTTATCTTGCTCCTCCCCCCATTGAAGCTGGGTGGAGCTTGACTTCCGAGTCAAGTCCGACAAGGAGCTGCTCGTCGGGCAAAGTCCGGCACAAATCGGCGATACCAGCCCACCAGCCCCAGAAATGACCTAACCTCCTTCTTTGTCTGGGGCCTTGGACAGTCCTGTACTGCCTCGATTTTATCCTTTTGCGGCCGGATCACCCCACGACCCAGAACATGGCCAAGGTATTTGACCTCCTCCTGGGCTATGGTACACTTTTTTGGGTGGATGGTCAGTCCCGCTCGCTGAATGCGCTGTAATACCTCACCTAGATGACGCTGATGCTCCCTCCAGGTGGCGCTGTACACCACTATGTCATCCAGGTATGCAGCAGCAAAAGAGTCTGTCCCTGCCAACACAATGTCCATAAGTCTTTGAAAAGTGGCTGGCGCCCCCTGCAGGCCAAATGGCATCACCACAAACTGGAACAGACCCTGCGGGGTCCGGAATGCAGTGTACGGGCGGTCTGTCCTGGCCAAAGGTACCTGCCAGTATCCCTTGCATAAATCCAAGGTAGTGATGAAGGATGCTTTGCCGAGGCGCTCGATCAAGTCCTCGAGCCTAGGCATGGGGTAAGCGTCAAAGTGAGACTGGGCATTCACCCGCCGAAAGTCAATACAAAAGCGCATAGTGCCATCCTTTTTGGGCACTAGCACCACAGGATTACTCCACTCACTGGAAGAGCGCTCAATTACCCCCAAGGCCAGCATCTCCTCCACCTCGGCTTTGAGAGACGGCAGAAGACGCTCAGGAACCCGGTACATCCTTTGGCGTATTGGGGTAGTGTCTTTGAGTGGAATGGAGTGTTCCACCACAGAAGTAAATCCCGGCTTTTCCTGAAATAGGTCAGGAGGGATGATTCCTTCTAGCTCCCTCTGCTGCTGGGAGGTCAAGTGGGATACCTCCAGGGTAGATGCTGGCTGACTGGTGGGGAAGAATTGCTCAGGACTCTCCTCTTCCTCCATCACTGCCTGCACCCGGAGTTGTAATCCTGGCTGTACGGCCCTCTCATGCCATTCTTTCAGGAGGTTGACATGAAAGGTCTGTCTGGGTTTTCTTCTCCCAGGAAGGTCAATTTCATAGGTGGCCGGACCCATTTTCCGCACCACCTCGTACGGACCCTGCCACCTAGCAAGCAGTTTGTTTTCCGAGGTGGGCAGAAGAAGCAAAACTTTCTGGCCTGGGTTGAGGTGCCTCTGCCTGGCAGTCTTGTCATACCAGGCCTTCTGGTGCGTTTGGGCCTGCTCCAGGTTAGCCCGTACCAGCTCAGTCATTTCCTCCATCTTGTCCCTCATTTTGAGGATATGCATGAGGACACTGTGGGACTTGGGGGTCTGAGGTCCCTCCCATGCTTCTCTCAGGACATCCAAAGGCCCCCTCACCTGTCTCCCATACAAAAGTTCAAACGGCGAGAAGCCGGTGGAGGCCTGGGGGACCTCCCGGTAGGCAAAGAGCAAGTAAGGCAACCAGCGGTCCCAGTCTTTACCATTGGCCGCTACAAACTTCCTCAACATGCCCTTTAAAGTCTGGTTATAGCGTTCAACCAGCCCGTCTGTTTGAGGGTGGTATGGGGTGGTCCGGATGCCTTTGATGCCTAGCAAGCTATACACCTGTTTTAATGTCTTTGACAGGAAGGCGGTGCCCTGATCGGTTAGAACTTCCTGGGGAATGCCTACCCTAGAAAATAGCTGCAACAGGGCCTGCGCAATTGGACCAGCCGTAACCTTGCGCAAAGGAAACGCCTCAGGGTAGCGGGTGGCATAGTCGCAAATGACTAATATGTATTTGAACCCTGTTTGGGTTCTTTCCAGGGGCCCTACAATGTCCATGGCTATGCGAGAGAAGGGAACTTCTATGATCGGCAGTGGCTGAAGGGGGTAAGGGCTAGTTTTCCTCTTGCTGGTAAACTGGCACTCGGGACAGGATTTACAGTATTGCTGCACCTCACTATAAAGCCCTGGCCAATAGAACCTGGCTGCAATACGCTCATAGCTTTTGGTGTTGCTCAAGTGACCTGCCCAAGGGATGGTATGCCCCATGGCTAACACCCTTTCCCTCCACTGCCTAGGAACCACCAGTTGCTCTGCTCTGCCCTCTCCTGGCTCATGGTAAAGCAATCCCTCCTTCACTACATAGCCTTCCCCAGACAGTGAAGTAGGCATCTCAGTGGACATACCATCTACTTGTGTAACCCTGTCATAAGCTTTCTGCAAAGTGGGGTCCTCTCTCTGCAGCTGCTCAAAATTATCTGGGACCTCACCCCAATCATCCACTGGCTGGGTAAGTTGTAGCTCTTCATTTCTCTCCATGGCGCCCACTAGCCTAGCCTGCCTCCGCTGTCTTCTGGTCTTTCGGCACCTTGTTTTGGCTGGAGGGGTATTCTCCCCCTCTGGAAAAGGCAACTCTGACAGGCTATTTGGCTCAGTCGACTCATCTGTCTCATCTTTCTCAGGGTCCTGTGCTTGGCTCTGGGATCGAGTAACGACTATATTCACTGGCCTGCTGGACTGCACTAATTCTGGTAGCACAATAATGTCCTGGCCTATTACAACAGGATGGCTCAGCCTCTTCACCACACCAACCATCATCTGGTATGTCTGGCCTCTAATATATAGGTATACTTCGGCTGTCGGATACTCATGTTCATCCCCATTGACACACAGAACCTTCAGCTTCCTACCCTGCACAAAGTCCCTCTTCTCCACTAGGTGGGGCTGCACAAGTGTTTGGGTACTTCCTGTGTCCAGCAGGGCAGTAGCATCTTTCCCATTAACTAGGACCGGCATTGTCTGTAGCCTTCCCTTAAAACCTATATCGCCCTCTTCTGGACGGGGAATACAGCTATGGCTGGAGTGCTTGGGCTTCCTGTTCGGGCATTCAGGCTTTATATGTCCTTCCTGACCACAAAAATAGCATACCACAGGACCTCCGGTTCTTGGCTCTAGGCTATCTCTGGGCTTGGTTGGGACAAAATAGTTACGGGCAGGCATTCTACTGAGCTCACTAGCCTTTGCACCACTCCCCTGACCAAAGCCCTCAGACCTACCACGGGCCGCTGGTCTTGGCTGTGACTCCAGACGGAAGTGTTTGTGACCCCGTCGGGCTGCCATGAAGTTCTCCACCAGCTCCGCCGCCCTCTGACCATTCTGGGGATTGTGCTCCTTCACCCAGACTCGAATGTCCGGTGTCAGAGTGCGGAGGTACTGTTCCATTATGAGCATCTCAGCAATCTCTTCAACCGACTTATTTGCCGGCCTAATCCACTTCTGAAATAAATCCCTGAGGCGGGTGTACAGCTCACGGGGGGTCTCTCCTGGCCTGACATCCGGTTCACGGAACCTCCTCCGGTACACCTTCATACTTGTGCAGTATTGCCTCCTTCACACTGTCGTACTCCATCGACCGGTCCATACCCATGGCCACATAGGCGCTGCGGGCCTTCCCAGTGAGGTATGGCACCAGAAACACTGCCCAGTCCTCTCTAGGCCAGCGGTAAGCTGTGGCCAGCCGCTCGAACGTGGTGAGGTACTGTTCGATGTCGTCCCCTTCCTCGAACCTTGGAATGGCCGATCTGGCCCAGGCCGCTGGAGATGCAGGTACTGCTGGTGCCACCGGCGCCACTGGAGCTTGAATCGGAGCTGGAACTGGAGCTGCTGGTGCCGGTGCCGGTGCTGGTGCCACCGGCGCCGCTGGTGCCGCTGGTGCTTGTGCTGCCGGCTGAACGGGCACTCCTGGTTGAGGCCCTGGTGGAGCTGTAGGCGGATGCCTCCTCTCTGCCTCCACATCATCCCTTAACTGGTTCAGCTGCATCTGCACACTCCTCCAGCGCTGCTCCTGCTTAAACGCCTCCCTCTCATGTGTCTGCAGAGTCTTCTCAAGGAGATGACGCAGGGTTGCTAGGTCCGTCCCCTCTGTCTGGTCTCCGCCCAATGCTTGGGTCCCAGCATCACCATCTGGGAGTTCATCTGTCTCCTTCTCAACCTCCTTCAGGTCACCTTTGGCTATCCGCCGATATGCCATTCTCCCCCGGGACTGGTGTCGTTTTCCTCCTCTATTAGCCAGTGTCGGTCAGCGTACCATCCCACCGCTGCCACCAAATGTGGGGTACCGAGCGTCACCCCAAGTATTGGGATGTGTAGGCTCACTGGCTTGCGATGGTGGAGGTGGAAAAGACAGCTACCAGATCTCAATTGTTCCAAAAATAAAATAAAGTTTATTTATATTTTAACTCAGAAGTCAAGAAAACAAAATAATCAAAAATAAATCGAAATAGCACAATGCTTTTAACCTCCAACAATAGTATAGTAAACACTTTGTACATAGCCTCACAACAAGCTAGTACTCACCCTCCCTCTAATGCAGAATGAGGCCATCTTAAATAGGCCAAAGCATTAAGCCAAATTGGCCCATTCAGGACCAATTGGACCATACCAACATTCAGGGTATTATCTTTAGCCTAAGGCCATAAATAAGCTATAAGTTAAGTAGAAAATAAACATTACATGAAAACAAAATATTATCATCATATCACTACCATTTAATACAACATTTACTCCACCTATTCACACCACACATATACATACAAAACATTATTACAAACAAACACCCCTGTGAACAATGCTTTGCACCCTCTGCCCTATGACAGGAATAAATACCGCCCCTATAGCGGCGCACGCATCCGCATAGGAGCAGTCGAATCGGACCGGGATGCAGGAAATGTGTGAGTCATACACTGTAAAAAATCCAACTTGCAAATTGTTAACTCAGTTTAAAATTTTAAGTTGAGTGGGCAAATTTTTTACTGCAATGTTGAGTTTACTTATAAAAACTATTTAACTGCAAGTGCACTACTATTTTGTCCAATGAACACAAACAATTAAGTTGAGAAAACTTAATATTTTGATTTCATAGTTCGAACGTTTAACTTCCCGTCATCGCGCATACGCAGTCTGTCTCACTGTAGGCCTACGTTACTTGGGGTTTCCTCCTCCAACCACGCTATCGAAGGGACTGGATTTCATCTGATTGCGGTAAGTTTTCTTTAAGCTTTATGAATGAAAATAGGCTATAGCCTAAATTGCACACATATGTTGATAAAATATAGTATTATGTTAAAAGATATATTTCGTGGTGACGATAAGTTTCTATTGTTAGAGATTATCCACGTAGCACATTGCTACTTAACGTGCTAACGTTACCCAGACTAACGTTAGAGTGAGGAAACATGCTTGAAAAAGAAGGACAAGGACGTGCATGGTGTTTAAAAGATTTTAAAAATGTTAAGCTCAGTAAGTCGTGAATAAAGACTTAAATGCGGTGCTTGCGCTGATTGAGAGACTTTCTGCCGCTTCTCTCGGACTCGGACAGAATCTGAGTGCGAATTCAGCTATCTTTCGTGGCGTATTGCGATTTAATAATGACATACACATACAATTATGTCAATAACAAAAAACAAAACAAAAAAAGTATTCAAGTAAACACAGTCGGCAATGTCTTAAGTGAACATAACCAATTTGGTGAAACCTAGATGTTTCAGTATTAGATCCATGAGCTCTTAAAGTGACCGCAGTCCGTTCAATTTAATTTCAAGTTTATTTGTCACGTATACAAATTTCAGTTACAATTTGTACATGCTTAGGTTGAGGCTCAGTCATTCTACAGTAGTGCAATATAATTAAATACAATACAATTTAGAGGAAAAATTTAATAATAGAAGCCTATGCAAAACTAATGTGTTATGTTAAAAATATGTATGTTAGCTTTGCATATCAAATAATAGAATGGGTAGTATGTGTGCGGTATGTTTTAAAGTGAATAGGATAAAAATATTGTGTATCCTTAAACAAATATTAGGCTAAATCCTTAATGTTAATCAATTAACAAAAGACAAAATCGCTCACTGCTCTTATAATAACTTTTGTATCTTTAATATCTGTAATATTTAATAAATACAGTGAAAACCATGCATTGATTCTTTTTCACATTTGATTATTAATTTTCTGTATTATTTTTGCTACATGTTAAATTAACCTACTGTAACTGATTTTTTTGTTGTTGTTTTGTTTAATAAAATTATGTATCTTTGTTCTGTTGTATTTGTCCTTTTTAGACTAAAGAACATCAGTACAGTGACAAGATCCTTGGATGTGCTAAAACAGTGGCCTTTATTTTTTAAAAGATCAGGTGACTTGAACTGAATTTACTTACTGTTTCTTACTGTTTCAACAATGTTTTTTTTTTTTTTTTCAGGGTCTCTGCTCTCTGCTGAGTATTACAGTATCACACAAACTGATCCGAAGAGCACCTTTTTCTCTTAGTTAAATGAATACACATCTAGTTGTACAGAGCAAGTGGTGGAGATGAAGATCCTCACTTGATCATCAAGTAATTATTTTGCATGTGATCATATCTCTCTGGTTAAAGGCTGAATGGTGCCATCTCTTTTTCAAGGTAATTCCCATGCTTCACTTTGTATATAACTTGTTCCGTATTTGTTTTTCTGTCTTTCAGACACAGAAACTCCAATGTGCTTCCTCAAAGAAAGTCTACAACTCTTAAAGGTCTGCCTTTGTTTATGAGGGAAAAGTCTGGAAACATCCTGAAGACTTGCCTGGTAAGAAGATCATCAGCATATACACTCACACCTGATATATTTCACCTATTTACCAGATGCTGTTAAGAGATAGGTTTTGTGTGATATACAAAACTTATCATCAACAGACAAAGTCATGGTAAAAATTACTTTATTAAATAATTGTAGTTGAAACTTTCTCAGTGATCAGTTTGACTTCATCTGATAGCACAAATTCAACAAGTTGTTATTTTACCAAAGCAAAGACAGTGGAAAATTACTGCTTCACAACACTGTCCGGAGACATTCCCTCTGATATCTAACCTGTTAAAACAATACAGTGCACAATCATAAGGTTAAACAGTAATGTAGCAATAGCAGAGTAAATAAAATTAATATAATATGAAAGAATATGAATATAGGAGATATAAACAAGAAAAGGCAGCATGAAAGTAATCCATGTGACTCTAGTGATTTAAACCAATCTTCACTGATGCAATATGACCAGTTTTGGGTGATAAACAGAATGTGTGCCTTAATACATGTACGATTTTGGGTGACCTAAAATAACTAAACTAAAACTAAAAAAAGCATTAAATCAGAATGGCCGTGGATTCTGCTGTGGACGAGTGCCACAGGCAATCACATCAATGCTGATATGGCATTGTTTGGAGTTGGGAAAATGTTTTCCGTTTATCAGTTTTAGCTCTATGGCTGAATTTGAACATGCTTAAAAAACATGACCACCTTTACTTTTCAAGTGAAGTTACATGAGCAGACCTTTAGGAACACTCTGTGGTCTAGCATAATTCAATACAATAAAAAAATGACCCTAATTTTATGCTGATTTATTTTCTACTGCAGGACACAGAGCCAGAAGACATTCACAAGGGGAGAAGATGAGGACCTTAACTATCGTTGAAGATGATGTTGCCACTATCCACTCAAACCCAAATATAAGGTGCCTCTCTGTAGTACTATAAGAGCAGTTTGGGCCAGATAATGTGCAAGACCTTTGCCACAGTTGTTACTCTCCTCTTTGGCTTGATTTATGGCCCCAATGTTAACTATTCTAAAGCATTAAAATACACCAGTAGTAACTGGTTAAGAAAAAAATTGTTTAGTTTGTTTAGAAAAAACCCATTTATCTTGACCTAAAGTGCTCCGCAAGGCTGATTTTTTTTTTTTTTTGCATAGTCCTTCAAAAGATTGTCCAAGTAGCTGCAATCCATATGGATAATTGTAAGGTTGAGCATTTATTTATTCCAGTTTGTACTCTAAATTTGTGCATAGTCTTTTTTTTTTTTTTTTTATAAATCTTGAGTGGAATAGAACTTCATCACCTTAAAATATGTGTACCTAATGCAAATAGAAAATGTGTTGTTTTGCAGAATATTTGTCAATAAATAAGTTCTGTAATGATAGCAATGTCTTTTGTATTGTGTTGTATTTACAGTATGGTTTACTCCCTGCATTTGGATTCTTAATGTGAAGGCTATACAAGTATCTGGGTGAGATATTTGAAAAAGTTGAATCAACTTAAAAGTAAAAAAGTTTAATCAACTTAAAAAAGTAAAAAATTGAATCAACTTAAAAAAGTGAAGCAACCAGCTGCAAAGCTTTTTTGAGTTTACTGAACTTCAGGACCTCTGTAGTTGTGCTTACTCGTTTCTTTGAGTTGGACTGGTAGTTGGATGAACTTCGACCACTGAAGTTGAGTAAACTCAAAAATGCTTTGCAGCTGGTTGCTTCACTTTTTTAAGTTTACTCAACTTTTTATTTTTTACAGTGTAATATGTATGAATTAACTAGGATTTTAGACAGAAACAGGGAGTAAATGGGACATGAACTAGTGGGTACCGCACTACATGTCATGGAGGTGGTAAAGTAGGAAGTTATAAGCAGTGACAAATTAGTTTTGAGTGTTGTGAATGAAATCGCGGACTAACCGCGCTACAAACAAATCAACGCGAATGCGTTAATGGCGCATAGCCCCGCGCCAGCCTTCTCTTTAAACACAACCTCACCCCCCCCCGTGTTCATTAGCCATCCATATACCTTCACAAAATAACACAATTAGCCTAAGCAAGGCATCATTTTTATAAAGGAGCGTGTGGGTGTATGTGTGTGCGTGTGCAAATGTCCAGAGTCTCTCCTGCTCTCGCGTGTAACGCCATTCACAGTCAATGAGGGAGTGCGTAACAGTGAGAAGTGAGGTTCACTTTCTCACAGTAGGCTATAAACAAACTACACCACGGTCCCACAAATTCAACTTCACCATCACTAAGCTTCCGACAACTTTCAGTTTTTATCTAAAAACATTTTCCCAGAAAGTTTGAGTTAGAATAGTTTGTAAGAGCACAATTATAAGCATAACGATGCTGTAAAAGTGGACTGAGTTTATCTGTTCAGCGTAATGACGTTTACTCTCCTCGACAGCCACTGTAGTCCCATTTAGCCAATTGTTAGCAGCCATCTTTTTCAAGACATGTAACAGCTTCAAAAAATCCTCAGTGGGGTAATATTGATGTATTTTTATGCCGTAGAATAAAACGTGAAAGTGTCAAGACAGACAGCTTGTGTTCACCGCAGACCTTATTTCAACCATTTAACCAAAACCCCATTAAAAACCATTGTCTTTGGGATGATGGAACCGGAAGTGCTAAAATGCTAACTCGCTTCAGCATTTTGGCCTACAAAGTGATGTCATACCTGCACCACTCTATTTAGCTCCTACTTTAGAATTGGGTCTAAACCAGTGCAATAGGAACTACCAGCTGCTTGGCCAAACGTACGCGAAACACCAGCACCCGCCATTTAAAAAAAAGCTGTGTACTCACACATATTATAGCCTATATATTTACTTCACAAACTAAATCTACGAATATGGAAAAAAAGTGATAGATGGAGCTCTCAACCTTTACGCTAAGGAGAAAATCCAACGCGACTTTAGACCAAACAAAACATGATTATGTATTTCTGCTCAGCTAGAGACATTGGGCATCAACCACACGGAAAACGCTAATAATTTTTCTGTGTTCCTTATTTTTTTTGTATAACAGTTCTATCTAATGAAGTATTAGACAGGACTGTTAAACAGATCATAAACTATATGAAAATAGGAGCACTGTGTGCTCAGACTCTGGCGTTCTCAGCGCCATCAAAATAAGTCACAACAACAAGCGCAGCCTAGCCCTGTCCTAAAAACGTACAGTCTTCCTATGAGTCCGCACTTTCGTAAAGTAACGGCGACTGTCGGGAAGAAGCCTGCTGCGAAGTTCGCACTAGGGCTGCATCTAACGATTATTTTTGTTGTCGATTAATCTATCGATTATTTCTTCGATTAGTCGACTAATCTAACGATTATTTTTCCGATTAATCTAATGCTTATTTTTGGGATTAGTTGATTTATCCATTGGCAAACTTTCCAATAAGTACAACAATATATCAGCTGTATTTTGAAGAGGGTAGTGCATCTGTATATTATTTTAACATGAAATCTATGAATGATGACAAAAAAAAATTATTTCGGAAAGGGTATTTGTCATTTTATTATGAAATATGCGAACAGGAAGCATTTTAAACTTTATTTTTAACTAATGGTACTATTTCATAAAATGTAAGATACAGTCACTCACAGGCCTATTTAGGAAATGTTTACTATAGTCTGTTATTAATTACCGTAGTGGGAGTATGATTTACTCAATTAACTTGTCCGAAAATGCACTTGTGTTTATCTGCAAAAAGGTTCACATACAATAGATTGCAGCCTAGGCTACTGTTAATGTAAATATAACGTTAGTCGTTTGTTTTTAAAGTCTACATTAGAGACCTGCGCGGGAAGGATTTACATCTCAGTTCATCGCGATCTCACAAATCTCTGTTATTATAAATGAAACTGGGTGCACAATGAATCTTTCATAATATCTACACTGTGTTTGCTATAATCGGATGATTTGCCAGTATGCAGAATTCAGCACTGAACAAAAAGTCCATTTTGAGCGGTGAGGGGATTCTATTTTAAATGCATCTGATTGGCGTTCAAGAAATCAACACATATGTCTGTGATTGGCTACATTGTTCAACGCTGCAAACATGTTATAAATAGATAGAGACTCTGGCCTGTAAATCGTTTCTATTTTGTTTTAGTTGTTCTTGTTGCTTTTGTGCAACAGATGAATGACAATTTATTCGTTTTTAGATGTTCAATTTATAGATAATTCTATTTCGCGGGAGTCCCGCGAATCGTTTAATTCTCCCGCAACCAGCACACACACGAGTGCATTACCGCCCGCGCCCGCACTCGGCCATCAGATCTATTTCCGCGCCGCACTCGTTGGGTCCCGCGGGAGTGCAGGTCTCACACCTTTCTGTTCGGCCGTAGTTTAAAGTATTCCCATAATTTGGATGATCGTGATCTGTCATTTTCACCAAGAGCGGGAGCAGAAGCCGCCATTACTCGATATTTAAACGTAAATAATGAATGTGACGCGTCGACGCATTTCATGCGTGTCGACGTATTTTCATAGTCGACGTAATCGATGACGTCGACGCGTCGTTGCGGCCCTAGTTTGCACCAGTGCGGGCTCAGCAAAAGTGCGCATCGAGGGCATATCGAGCGCAAAGGGGCCACTCATGAGCACCCTGCTGAATCCTTAAATGACAAATGGGACACCCTACGGTCTCATGGACACTCGCACCATTGTAAGTCCCCAAGACCGAAAGTGCATATGAAGTGTGCCATTTGGGACAGGGCCTAGAGTTCCTACTGGAGGTGCGAATACAACCAGGAAAATGGCCCTAAGGCAGGGGTTAAATTGTCTTAAGGTCGCAATCATTTTGCCTTTTTCTTGCAATACTTTGCGTTATATATATATATATTGCGTTGCATATATTTGGCAATCGGAATATCAGATATTTCATGCCATAGCTAACAAATGTAAAAAAAGGAAAAATGACATAAAAGCAGAACATCATTCATTCAGCGCTGTTGTGGCTGCGGTGTGTCACGTAACAAGCAATGACGCGTCACCATGGAAACCAAACAGACTTAAGCGCATAGACTTGTTGCACGTTAATGTTTTTTCCTTTTTTGGAAACTCACAGAGAAATTTTTTTTTGGTAACCGCTTGCACACCTGTTTAGTTTTTTCTTTGATTTGTCTGCTATTTAGTTTCTTTGCTCCTCTGGATTTGTGGATGTATCCTGACTGATTCCGTTTACCGACCTTTATCGCCCGGCTTTCGACTACGCTCCCCTGTCTGCCATGTACAGAACCCGGTTTTGTTCATTAAATGTTCTGATCTGCCTTGCTTTTTATGTTTTATTTTATTATACTTAAAATAAATTTGTATATTCGTTTTTTTCGTTTTTTTTCACAATTGTATGACTTTTGGAAGTGCAAATTGATTGCCATATGCAGTTTTAATAAAGTTGAATTAACGTAACCTTCTGTCATTTTTACTCTTCCAAGTGTACACTTGCAGGTGTTTTGTGCTATTCCGCCATACATTATAGTTATCCTTTTTACCCGCTTAGAAAAGTGCCACGTTTTATTTTGTGTCACCATACTTGGTCGTGTAACTACTCGTGTAACTGTATTTAAATAGGGAAAACGTGGAGGTGTTTGGCCATTTCTAATTATTTGTCCCCCTCAATGTCTATGGCGGTTATGGCCCTGCTGCCAATATGTCCAATATGTCCAGTTAGGGGTGTCGCAATATACCGGTGTTGACGATAATCGTGATATTCAAAGCATGAAATATCGACATTGTGTTAATTTAGAGTGTGACAATATACCGGTATTGGCGATAACCACAATGTTTAAAATGAATAGGACTCTTATGATAACATGACACGTAAATACTCCAGCGCCAGTACCTGGTTGACCTCTCAGGTGTCTGTATTGCACCCGTGGACACCTGTCAAATAAGAAGACGACGCAGCGCTCGTCCGCGCCCGCGCAGCTAGAGTGAAACACTCTGTCCACACCCGAAAAAAGTAAGCTCGCCAGTATGTTCTTCGGCTTCAAAGAAAACAGCACCTTAAAGGGGGTCGCACACCGGACGAGAAGCGCAGCGCCACGTCTTTAAAATTCGAACACATTATTCTCTATGGAGTGTACACACACCGGCGGTGCCATTCGGCGTTTGTCCGCGGCGCCCAGCAACGGCTCAGGACCTTGTTCAAAATCCTGCCGCGACACAGAGCGCCATTTACATAGTTTTATATTAAATTTACATTATATTTGTCTCAAATAATCGTAAATGACTTCACCCTGTGCTGCAATATACATTTAATTTTACATTCATTTACAGAAATCAGCTGCTTGAATGAAAATTGCTGATGTTATCGGATTTTCAGGTGATATTCTCAATTCATTCAGTTAACGGATGCTCTGAGGTAAAGTGTTCAGATCACAGATTCAGCAACTATTGTATTTAATTGTACAGTACAATCATAACATAGTACAGACATTATCTTAATTTCATAATGTCCTTAAGCATAAGAATATTGCTGGCCATAAACTGAGAAAGTGAGCGTCCGGTGTGCGATACCTCGAGTTGTCCTACACGCGACGCGGCAGAATGTGTAGCCATCAACATTTTTACCCATCTCCTGTCCATCACCCTGCGGATTACGCCATTTTACAGAGAGTAAATTTATATTATTTTACTAGTCATGGAATGGGAAATGTGACATTAACCTATTAACAGGGGGTTTCTGTGTTCATATATTTAATAAAGGGTGATTATTAAGAACCCCATTTTCTTTACTCATCTTATTTTTGTATTTGAATTTGCACTTGATTTTTTTGGGTTAAAATCTGCTATCTGCATGGCTTTATTGGCGCCAGCGCAACAATAGGTTTAAGAGCTTTTCAGTTCTTCAGGAAACCTTCAGACAGTGTTTCGCTTCAGTTTGAAACCAGATAAACTTAGATCGAGCGATATATCGATATTGTGAATTATTTTGGCCACATTAACCGTGGTGTGAAAAATCTAATATCGTGACAGCCCTATGTCCAGTTAACACTTTCTCAAGATTTAATTGTATAGAGTCTGTTATACAGTTTAGCAGACATCATACAAAGATATTTGACATTCTAAATTTAAAAACAGTTTAGTATGTGCAACCCTTTTTTTTTCTTCCTTGTATTTTTTTAAACTTCCTAATTAGGGGGATCAGACCTCCCTCTCACCCTACCATTCTCTTCCATATGCCCAGTGTATGCTTTGCATGGCAGCACCAACTAGACAGGGGATCTGAACAAACCCATCAAAAACACTGGCCCTGTTACAGATGTGAGCCTTGGCACAGCACAGACACATGTAGAGAGGGGAATTCTCTCCCAACTGCATGTTATTATGGAAATGCATCCTATTCCACAACACATAGACAAAAAAAAAAAAAACTCTTCAGACTGATTACACCATGATGCCAGAAAACAACAGATATTGGAATCTTTCCTTTCTGTAGACATCAGGCTCTACAACGCAACACCCAGCCAGACAGTATTCACAGTCAACAGCTGAAACTGTACAGATGCTTTACTTTTAGCAAATAAGCAATTATTGCCATGGGAATGATTCTCTCCAGTTAATAACACTGTATGGTCTAGATTTAAAATGTTTTTTAACCCAATAATGTTCAGATTTTTCACAAAGATGTCTTAATTATGTGCACAATCACTCATATAAACATACAATGTAGCTCTTTAGTGATTATAGCTATAGCTAACTATAGCAACTCCAATAGAAACACGTACAAAGATAAAAAAATAAGGGGTTTTGCCCACACCTTACAAGCTCCCAGGTGCATTTCTGAGTAAACATAAAGAAATGGGAGCATGAATTAAATACCACCACATGACACATTATTCTGCAAGTTGTCAAAAGCCCTTCCTAGGGGTTTTAAAACATCCAAAGTCAGCCAAAAATGTTTACAAATGGAAAAAGAGCGGTAGAGCCTTTGGCAGCTATAGTTGCCCGCAGGCTTAAATGGATTGTGTTCTGTCCCACCTTACCCTATCTTGTCCTGTCTCTTCAATACTCTGGAAAAGTTTTACTCTAAAAAGCAGTGTTATATGTTATATATAGGCCAGTTTGTTCCTTCTTTGTGAGCAAAGACTGAATACATGATACTTTGATAACTGTAAGCAGAGAATGACAGATCATATCCTTTTCACTAATTTGAAGAAAAAAAAGAACACTGTATGGATACAATACAAGACAAGAAAGATAATAAAAAAGAAAGCATATTGCATCAATATTGAACTTCTAAATAAGTCTGATAGAGAGCCCACTTTTTTATTCTGAGGGGTGCAATTGTCCTCTTGGTGTCCTTTTGGGACAGAATATGTGAAATACACATAGCCATCCTGTGGGAAAAGAGAACTGTACAAGATCACAGGGTATTGTTTTTGTTTTGTTTTTTTTCTTAAAAAATGTTGCAACAAAGACCTAAACATGCATAAGCCTTCGACGAAGAAAATCGAATTGAAGAAAAAAAACTCCATTGGGATTAAACTCTGTGTACATAACTCAGAGCAAAATGGCCCCTCTCCTCTCATAAAAGGAAAGAAAGGGTCAGCATCTACTCCCCCCCCCCCCCCCCCCCCCACCCCCACAGCTCCTCTCTTTTCAGCAATTTATTGCCATCTCACTTTTCCTGAAATCATGCACAAATCTAAAAGCTTTCATATAGAAATGCCTTATACTGTATTGGCAGAGATGTACAATAATTAGAGAAATGTATTTATTAGGATTAACCCCTTGAGATGAACCATCTCATTTTCAAGGGGGTCCCATTGTCAGTTATTTATGTGTGTGTGCCTACCCATGAGAAGGAGGAACTCCCAGAGCTGAGGACAAGAAGCCCAATGCTGAGAAGCCCAGAGCTTAGGACAAGAAACAACAAGCTGAGGACAAGAAATCCAGAGCTGAGGACAAGAAGCCCAGAGCTGAGGACAAAAAACCCAGAGCTGAAGACAAGAAGCCCAGAGCTGAGGACAAAAAACCCAGAGCTGAAGACAAGAAGCCCAGAGCTGAGGACAAAAAGCCCAGAGCTGAAGACAAGAAGCCCAGAGCTGAGGACAAGAAGCCCAGAGCTGAGGACAAGAAGCCCAGAGCTGAGGACAAGAAGCCCAGAGCTGAAGACAAGAAGCCCAGAGCTGAGGACAAGAAGCCCAGAGCTGAGGACAAGAAGGCCAGAGCTGAAGACAAGAAGCCCAGAGCTGAGGACAAGAAGCCCAGAGCTGAGGACAAGAAACACAACAATGTACACAACGCAATATATATATAAAACGTATATAATCAAAATTAAAATATAAAATATATATAAAACGTGACAAAAAAATGTATTTCATGAGCACCAAATCAGCATAATAGAATGATTTCTGAAGGATCATGTGACACTGAAGACTGGAGTAACGATGTTAAAAATTCAGCTTTGCCATCACAGGAATAAAAAAAAAAAAAAACAGATAGGACAGCGGAGATTGACAGGAAAGCACTGGGTGGAGAGAGGGGAACAGGGTCGGCAAAGGACCTTGAATCGGATTCGAACCCAGGTTGGCTGGAGGCACAGTTGCTCCATATGTCAGTGCACTAACCACTAGGCTATCAGCACCTACAATAAATTACTTTTTTAAAATATATTCAAATTTAACAATATTTCTGATTTTAAACAGTGTGTATACAAATATCCAGAAAAGTCAAATTTATGACATTTCAAAAAAATTATATTTACATTTACGTAGGCTCATTTAGAACCATTGTACACCACAAGTGTGATTTCATAACAAAGCATCAATATGATGGCAGATGTAGTGCTGAAAGCACAAATCCTCCCTCAAACCTTCTATATGAACTGCGTACGTTTAAAGTTAATTTTTGTAAATTCCCAACAACTCCTATTAGGCGTCCTTTTATTCAAGCTTTACAGTTTGAACGTAAATACGTTGGTATCAGCTCACACCAAATGAACGCAGATGAAAGCCTGAACTGAGAGTCTGAACTTTCATGTCTCCGCTGAGGCTCAGAGGCTCTATTTGCAGGCATTCTCAGATGGGGTTTACTGTGGTTTGTTTATAGGGGTTGAAGGGTAGCCATGGCAGGCAGTGACTGGAAGCCCTCACTCGGGACAGGAGAAAAGTCAAATCCACTCAGACCCGCACTGATTCGATTAAACAACCACTGAGGTCCGCTGCTCAGGTTCGCTATCCACATCCAGGGCCGCAGAGGGCCACAGAGACCAAGGCCCCAGCAGGGGCCGTCTGTCCATTCAAAAGAGAGAGAGAGGAGAAAAAACATAATTTATTTAGAGTGTTTACTGTTTACTGTTTCTACCGGGCCTTAGAGAGGAAATTAATTTTTTACAATTTTCCCCCAAGTATAAAAGAGCAGGCGAACTCTGGGGTATTCAGCTTCCAAAATGATGAACAGAATGAGTCTCTTTGATTCTCATCACCTTTATCAATGACAGATATGATTTTCCTCTCCTCTCCCAGTGTTTTGAATATTTCACCATGAAGGGCCTGTCCATTTAGCCTACTGTAGGGTGACAGAAGCTAAATGTAGATAGAAGGGTCAGTCAATTCTCTCTGTCTGTTTAATAAGATCACACATATCAAAGACTAGCTGATAAAAAAAGGTTTGTCAAAATACACATATGTTTTTAAAAGGTAACAATGCCTGATTTTTTTTGTAGAAAATGGGGGGGGGGGGGCTACGTATTCATAGGGCGTATACGTTTGTGTAGCCTAAAGAATGGTCTTGGACTTTTCAATGCAGTACAACGTATATTAAAGAATAAAGCTACTATTTATATATATATTTTTAGATATTTATAGATATTGTAGGGTCTGTTCAATAATAATAATTTTTTTTTTTTTTTTTTTTTATGTTTTAGTCACATTCAGTGTGCTTACAATTTGGTTAATATTTCATTGTGCCATTGTCATTAATTTTAGACCATTTTACTCTGCCTGAAGTGGCATTTAGTTTTAGTAAATTAAATTGCCATTTGATTTGATGCTAATGTGCAAAGTATGAAAATGAGTGTCAGACCAATATTTAACCAAATTTGCAAAGCTGTATTAAGATATTTAAAAACAAAGACATATCTACATTACAAAAAGTTCTGCTGCTTATTAAACTGTACATATTATCATGTGTAATGATTATACTTTATACATAAGTATGTACTGTATGTACTGTATTCATTTTAGATCTACAAGTATGATCTAAATTTTAGAAGTTGCTGTCGTGTCACTTAATCAGAAATCATTCTAAAATTGTATGCTGATTTGCTGCTCAAGAAACATTTCTTTTTAGAACAGTTGAAAACAGCTGCTTAATATATATATTTTTATTTTTTATTTTTTTGTGGAAACCATGATACAGATAAGATTCTTTGATAAAATAGTTTAAAATAACAGAATTTGAAATAGAAATCTTTTGTAGCATTATACATGGCTTTACTGTCACTTTTGATCAATTTAATGTGTCTGAATAAAATAATAAATTTCTTGTGAGCTAATAAGCCTGCCGGCAAAGCAATTCGGTATTGCTGGTTTTCACAGATCAATCTTCCATATGCTTTCCCTAAAGTTTGTTTATTTACTTTATATTTTTTACTTTTCTTCAACAAAGAAAAACTGTGTATAGTTAATATTTTATCCTACCAAACATCAACTCTTATAAGATAAAAAATGATGAACTAGCAAACATTTATTTTCTAATCCAAAGATTCCTATCACAAACAATCAGTTTTGACCACGTTACATTTAAAAAGTAGTGATCAACTCAATACTTTGACCATCTCATATGAACCAAAGATAGGGTCTAAAATGAGCCAGATACATCCAATCAAGGGTGCTTAAACTCAGCCTAATTTACCGCAGAGACCCCAAAGCGTTGTTTGATTTAAAATCGAACTCTTTGAGAGTCGTAAGAGGCCGTGAGAGCGCCGGCGCTTCTAAATGACAAGCTGACTATTACACCATAAAGCACCATCAATTTAAATTGCAAAACAGGTTGCCAGGTCTCTTCAGAAGCAATCTCTGTGAGCATTTCGCAAATGTACAAAATGAATATAAAAGGGAGGGATATGTAAATGAGGGTGACGGAGCACTACTTTGAGGCGAGTAGGTAATGCTGCAGCTATTCATCACGGTGGAGAAAGAAAGCACCCGCGTCCGTCCTTAGCATATTCTAATGAAGGCCATCATGCAAATGAGTGTGACCTTTTCTGGGCTTTTTTTTATTCAAGTTCACATTCAATGGAGAAATGTGTACATACGCTAGGCAAGCAAGCGGACGCAGACGCGCGCACGCCCGGAATTATATCGAGGCATAACAAATACTCTCCCCTTCTTCAGCCGGAACACCATAGTGACTAATTACAGCAATCAATGGGAGTACAAACAGAGCAAGCTACAGCTGTGAGAGAGGCAGGCCTGTCTGCTAGGACCGGGCCGAGTGTTTCAGTTCGTCAGAATTTCGGGAAGTATGTCGACAAGTCAGATATGACAGGGCTGTCTTTCTCAGGCCTTCTTTCCTCGGAAAACCCTTGGAAAGACTGTCAAACAAATAAATAAATAAACACACACACCCAACTGCCAGTAGACTGTAATTGACAGTGAGCGAACCGGCCAAGTTACATACCCTTACAATGACTTTGAACTTTTCTGCTTGTAAAGATTAGGCATAAATATTGAAATATTGAAATGAAAGATGCCCCGCTTACATAGATGAAGCAGCAAGATGGAGGAAGAGGTGGTGAGGGGGGGCGTGTTGGTTCGGTATCTCCTGTGCATCAGTAAGCAGACTGGGCCTCTTCTCTGCACAGACAGTTATGGATAGGAAACATTATCAGCCATGGTAATTAAAGGCAAAACTTATACATGCTGGGAGGGTGGAGGGGGGCGTCACACACACCCACCATTTATCACACACTCTGGCTCTGGCAGAGAGCAGATGAGGTGGACCGTTCCACCTCTACAAGCATTTACACGCTTGCGCTGGTCGAATGCTTAGGTTTTTGCCCCGTGATGTGATCCTGAGAAACAGAACTCAAGTTAGCATGAAAAACTAGCTGTAAATACAATTAAATGGCAATAGAGAGGAGAGAAAGCTTTTGGCTTTTGAAGAATTGCATAGCCTAGGAACAGGAAGGAAAAAGCACACATGAGATCTATTTAATAACTCAACTGTTTCTCCTAAGTAGCAAGGAGATTAAATTGAGAGGAAATGGAGATTTTTGCTTAAGTGCTTCGCAGATTTGTCTCCTAAGAAGAAAAAAAAATGGTAATCTCACATGTTTATCCTCTAGAGTTTATGAAGAGATCTTAATAATGTTGCAAACATTGAAAATATTTACCAAAATAGCAAAACCTAAAATCCAAAGTTATAGATTTGAATCAGGCATGGTTATAATTATCTTACAACCCACCCTAATTGTATATATGCAAAAGCCCACTTATCCACTGTATAGCTTTACTACATCACCTGCGAAACCTGCACGTTTATACTTTAAGCTGGGACTCTTATGCTACTCTATTCCCACATCTCCTGATCCTGCATGCATGAATACTTAACATTCTGTATTACAGAGCTTAGGCATGGTTTAATTCTGAAATATAATTCGTGTTTTACATCATATCTATTGTACTTTGCTTTAAAAACCCAGCCCGAACACATAAATTGAGCCTGGACCCACAATCTACAGTCATGGGAGCAGAGTAAAGCGTATCTGAGTATGACAAGGAAAAAAGGGCAACCAAGGATCATGATGCCCTGTGTGTATGTGTGTCAGCCTTGAGATGAAGCACCACTCTGGCACACTTCACGTCATGGAGAGCGACATCTCCAGCCTGCCAGGACCAGTCAGCACCAGCACTGTCACAAACACACACACTCACACATGCTCTCTGGGTTTCTCACTCGCTCGCTCACACACACGTCTACAGGCGTCCTGCAGATACCGACACTGTGCTGGAACAGCAGGAATCCAGCACATCACATTACCATCAAAACCTGCACTGCAGAGACAGGTCAGTGTCACATACACTTTGACATACACACAGGAAGAAAGGTAGGAAGAAGAAAGAAAGAAAGAAAGAAAGAAAGAAAGAAAGAAAGAAAGAAAGAAAGAAAGAAAGAAAGAAAGAAAGAAAGAAAGAAAGAAAGAAAGAAAGAAAGAAAGAAAGAAAGAAAGAAAGAAAAAGAAAGAAAGGTAGAAACAGGCAGACAGGATGAAAGGAAGGAAGAAACCCAGAAGGAACACAGATAGACAAACAGTAAGAAATAACTAGAAAAGGAAAGAAGGAATACAAGCAGACAGAAAGGAAGGAACACAGATATGATAGAAGACAGACAAAGAGAAAAGGGAGGGAGAAAGGAAGGAATATTAGATAGGAAGGAAAACAGAGAGGCAGAAAACGAAGGTAGGGACACAGACATACAGGATAAAAGGAAGGAAGAAAGAAAGATAAAAGGAAGAAAGGAAAGACGAAAGAACACAAAGGCAAAGAGCACAAATTGGGACAAATGAAAGGTAAAACAGAAAAACATCAGATTGAAAGAAAGAGAAGGAGACAGAAAAGGAACACAGACAGACAGGAAGAAAGAGCAAGAAATGAATGGACAAGCACACAGGAAGAAAGAATGGAACACAGACAGACAAGAAGGAAAGAAAACGGAAGGAAGGAAGGAAGGAAGGAAGGTAGGAAGGAAGGAAGGAAGGAAGGAAGGAAGGAAGGAAGGAAGGAAGGAAGGAAGGAAGGAAGGAAGGAAGGAAGGAAGGAAGGAAGGAAGGAAGGAAGGAAGGAAGGAAGGAAAGAAAATGGGAAGAAAGGCAGGAACAAAGACAGACAGACAGACAGACAGACAGAAAAGGAAAGATCACAGACCGATTTGAAGAAAGGAACACAGACAGGAAGGAAGACAGAAAGACAGGCAAGTAAGGAACACAAACAGACAGAAAGGAAGAATGCAAAAAGAATAGAAGGAAGACAGACAGAAAGGAAAGAATGACGCAATAAATTGCCAAACTGCCCATTTTTCTTTCCTATAATATTGTATTTTCATATTAAAACAGGAAGTTGGAGCGGAACTTTTTTTTTGGTATAGATCCATTAGAAAGTTCTGAATGTGCTAAACATAATTTTGTCCACTAGCATATTAATGACCTAAAAGCTTGGTTTGGTCTCTGATAATAGTCAACGAAAAGACAGGAAAACAGGAAGTGACAAGAACACTTTCCAGGCATTAAGGCCTTACAAGGACAGAAGCTGGCATGCAGAACGACATGCTGTTGATTGAAGACATCAATGATACCCTGCACATGATCTCACTACATAAAACTTTTACAAGTGAAGGGGCATTTGGGACCCATCACACACACATATGGAAAGTGAGATGGCCAGTACGGAGCGGTAGAAAGCAAACTGAAGCGAGAGAACGCGAGAGGAAGAGATGGAGAGACTGATAGGCGCTGATCTTCATGATAAGCACTCCTGACAACTTGTGAGCGGTTTGCTGGTAGGACACTAATTGCCAGTGAAAGGTGACCGGGAGAGAGGCAAAGCAGCTCAGTTGAGATAGGCCTCTCGCCTCGGTCCGACATGATACCCTACGACAGCACACATCCTCGTATCAAAAACCGAACACACACACTTGACACCAACCCATCACTCTCCGCAAAAACGGCGCACTGATACTCCCCTGGCACCCAGAGAAAAAAAGGGAGGGAGGGCGAGAGGCAAGGATACAAGGATGAGAGAGATGAATCGTATTGACAGGTAGCCCACGGTGGTGAGGTTGAAGTTGAAACTGCCTGGAAAGAAAAAGGAAGGTGAGACCCATGAACTGAGTGCCATTTAACTGGCCAAGACTGAACCTTTTCCACTCATCTACCCAATGACGTGCGGAAGACGAAGGCACACACTGCCTTCATGTGAGTTGTGAAAAAACTATGAGTAATAATGTGAAGAAAGACTCATTGTTAATTAGGGGTGCTTGCTAAGGCACTCTTGCACTGTAAGTCCTATAGTACAAAAGTATTTGAGACAGTAAAAAAAATACAGAAAACTGAGAATAAAGTCGTAATGTTTTGAGATTCACTTTATAATAAGCCTTTTCAGAGAATAATGTCAAAATTGCAAGAGTAGCTAATATCAATAAGTAACATTTTGAAAATAAAATCAGATTAACGAGATTAATATAGAAATATTTTGAGATTTAAGTCAAATTATGAGAATAAATTTAATTCTGACAGTTACTCTGACAACAAATTCAAAATTAGAATAAGAATAACGTTATAAATATTCTGAGAATGAAGTCAAAGCATTCTGAAATAACAGAAATATTACTACAGTACTACAGTAGAGTACTATATAGTCGGAAGGTCTCTTATTTGATCAGAAATACAGTCATTTTACGTTTTCTATTTTAATATATTTTCAAATGAAATTTATTTCTGTGTAGGCAAAGCTAAATTTTCAATCACATGACCTCTCAGAAACCATTCTAATATGTTGATTTGGTGCTCAAGAAACATTTCTTATTATCATTATGAAGAAAAATACACACTTATTATTTTAAATATATTTTTTGTAACAATGTAAAAGTCTTTACAGTCTTGAACTTTTTATTCTCAAAACAATACAACTGTAATGTGTAAATCTTAAAATAAACAAAATTAAATGTTGCCTTTTTTAACATGTTACTAAAACGTTGTTGTACTATAGATACTGGTGGCAGCAAGTATCTTAAGCAAACAGTACGCAACTTAAGCAAGTCAAGTCACCTTCATTTATTTAACGCCTTTTACAATACAGATTGTTCAAAGCAGCTTTACAGTGATAATAGGAAATTAATTCAACAAAGATTGTTTTGGCTATACAGCAGCTCTAGAATAAAGCCTGAGAAAGCAAACTTTGAAATAGGTTTCAAAGTGCAAGTTTTTGAAAACGAGTTTTGAAAACGATACCGTTGTCATCTCCATGCAAACTTCAAAAATGTGAATCTGTGAAAACAGTGACTTTTTTTTCATTCTGTCACCTGATGGAGTTTTGGTACCTTGCCACTGTCTCCTTTGTTCTTCTTTGGATTTTGGCTTGCTTAGTTGGGAACACTTAATATTCAACAATATTATTGATCTGCCTGCACTGACACCATTATGAGAACTGAACTGAGCTGGACAATGACATCACTGTTTTCTCCAGAGCGGCTATATATATATAAATGAACTAAATTAATAACTTTTTTACAACAAAAATTAACCATCACTGAACTGGACTATGACGTTATTTTCTTCTAGATTTGCTGTACAGCAAAAACAAAGCTGCTTTGAAACAATCTGTATTGTAAAAAGCGCTATATAAATAAAGGTGACACTTGACATGCATATTACATGTTTATTCTATAGGCATGCGCGTTTAAATGCATATGTGCGCGGGTGCGTATTCTTTCTTTACAAAATGCAAATTACATGTCTGGCATGCATAATACAGCATTTTTTGTCATTTCCGAGTACACGTGTGATCGGGAATCATTTTGATAACGTTTTTATTTGTACAGAAGAAAAAAGCAAACAATACACAAGCACCTAGAAATGCCCTTAGAAACACCTTAGAAACTGCATGGGAACACTTTGGCAACCACCTATATTCTTATTCTCTTCTGAAGATGTACATATCCGCTTGTGTTACACTTACAGCGGGCATATTAGTTTCGTGAAATTCATTAGGAATATTTGCAGTTTTGACTGGGTCTATTAACGTCTGAACGTGAATGAAACATTACGTCTGGCTGCGTTTTCCGATTCATCTCCCTGGGCTTGTGAAACAATGCTGTTGAACTGTACCACATATACTGAGCGACAGAGTGAGAGAACTGGCTGTAAAAATATTCCTGGCACCATACATCACCAGCGCAAATTCCATAAGGACAATTTGCAGCTTATGTGGAAAAATAGGTTAGTTATGGAGGTAAGAGAGGTGAAGACAGCAGAAAAGAGAGAGAGAGAGAGAAAGAGGGATGGAAGAGGTGAATTTATAACGACCGAAGAGTTTGGCAATAACTCCTGCCGAGAGGCAGCTGTCTGGATGGCGACAGGACTGCTAGTGGACAGTGGCCACAGGAGGATAGCGACGCGTGAAAACCAAAGTAATGGTTAGCCCGTGCTAGCGTGTGTCATAGGTAATCAATGCGGGAGGGAAGTACAGGGTTACAGGGAAAATAAAATGGCCTGGTAGAGTTGCATCAGAGCTGACAGCTCTCCAATAAGAAGATGCTTGCTCCTCCCCTCCAACTCATAATCACGGTCCGATCCCATCCAGACCTCCTGGCGCACAGAAAGTGTTAGGCCTTCACTTTCTGACCTTTTGACCTTCATTCATCATCTTTCCTTCTATTCCTTCCTTTTTCCTGACTTGTTTTCCTCTTCATTTTCTAGTCTAAATGGACTCTTTTCATATATGGTTCTCTGAAGCAGAAGTCTATAGTTGAACGGAAAATACAACAAATATATAACTTTTGCATTCACACTTGCGCCAACAGTATTGGTCAGAATATAGAGAAAAATATCACATTTGCCATCACTCTCTCAGCTGTTGTAATAGAAAGACTAGTTTTTTAGACTATTCTGTTATATAATGCCAAGGTAATATAACACAAAACATACACTGCAAAAGAAAAAAGAAAAATTGGTAGCACCTTATTTTACAGCCCTGTTCCCCCTGTACATACTATGTACTTATTAAAGTAATTTCAATAACTGGGTAATAACTAGGTACAATCCCTGAACCTAACTTTAACCCATGTATGTTATATTAACCAGTACTTTCTTAGGTGAGTACACTGTAAGTAAAAGTGCACGTACTGTAAAATAAAGTGCATCCAAAAAATGTTAATTACTTTAACGGATATAATGTAATATATACCTTACTGAAGTAGTAAGTAGCTCTTTTGTATACTTTTGTACCAAAAAGTCCAGGTGGTAATGAGAAAGCCACATGTAGAATTACAAGCAGCTTTTCCACAAGCTGAGGTAAATTTAAAAGAAAAACCATCAAATGTGTAGTGTCACACAGGGAATTCTGGGAATGTCAATTGACATTTTTTCATTGTAAATTATAAGATGACTTGGCGCGAGGGCGTGACAACCTGTCACTCACACGAGTTCAAACAATAGCAAACCACAACAATCCAATCAATTACCAATGGACAAAATCTTCTCATTCAAAAAGCCTTTTCACTCTGAAATACATCACAATAACTTCTGTTTCATGCTTACTTTATTCAATTTAACAGGTTTTTACTGTATCCTTTTTTGCAGTCTTTTACCGTTAAAATTATGATCATTTCTTACAGTGAAATGTACATAAAAAATCTGTAAAAAAGGTCAATTAACATGCTATTCTAATCTGTCCTGACAAGACATCATACTTCCCTATACTCCTAATGCACTGCAGGCCCTCAGGGCCATCCTTTGTGGCCTAATCCACCTGGCGCATATGCAACAAAGAATCTTACAGAAGTCTCTAGCTCTCTTCCCTCTCTCTCTATTGATCTGGCTGGTGTGTAGAAGCTGGATCTCTTTACAGTGTGGTGCCAGACTGTTGGAGCCAGAGCTCTGGACGTCTGCTCTCACTAGGACTGATGACGACACCCTGAGGATCCTCTCCACATGGACCTGAAATAATAAAACCCTGCTCGCGCCCTCCATCACACTCTCAGCTGTCGATACATGTGCTGCACACGCTGAAATATGCGAGGACATCATGCCCGCACATGAGGAGACTGTGATGGTATTTATGTCATGTGGCTGGAATACAAAAAGCCTGTTTGTGAATGTCAGTTGCAAAATTGCTTTTTTGATGCTTCAATTTATAAATGAAAACACGTAAGAAGGCCTGAGATCAGTCAGAGGTTGCTCTAACCGATCATGTTATTCATCCCAGAGGGCTAAAATAAATCTGACTGAACAGATGAGACAGCTAATGACTGCAAAAGGGTTTGCCTTTTTTTTTTTTTTTTATGTAAGAGTTTGCCATAATAATAAGATAATCAGTGTTGGGGAGTTAATAAAATACACTACTAATAACTATATTTTTTATAGTAGCTCAGAAGCAATTACATTTTATTTTAACAAGTTTTGTTCAGACAGTTCATTTCAGTGAATTGTCACAAAAAAGATCCATTTGAAGATCATTTCTCTGTTGTGTCTAATTTGTGAATATATATACAATTTATATACACACTCACAGGCCACTTTATTAGGTGCACCTTGCTAGTACCGGGTTTGACCCTCTTTTGCCTTCATAACTGCCTTAATTATTCGTGGCATACAGTAGATTCAACAAGGTGCTAGAATCATTCCTCCGAGACTTTGGTCCATATTGACATGATAGCATCACGCAGTTGCTGCAGATTTGTCAGCTGCACATTCATGATGCGAATCTCCCGTTCCATCACATCCCAAAGGTGCTCTATTAGATTGAGATCTGGTGACTGTGGAGGCTGGTTGAGTATAGTGAACTCATTGTCATGTTCAAGAAACCAGTTTGAGATGATTTGAGCTCTGTGACATGGTGTGTTATCCTGCTGGAAGTAGCCATCAGAAGATGCAGGGTACACAGTGGTCATAAAGGGATGGACATGGTCAGCTATAATACTCAGGTAAACTTTGGCATTTAAACAATGCTCAATTGGTACTAAGGGGCTCAAAGTGTGTCAAGAATACATCCCCCCTGAACCATTGATACAAGGCAGGATGGATAAAAGCGTTCATGTTGTTTACGCCAAAATCTTACCCGACCATCTGAATGTTGCAGCAGAAATCGAGACTCATCAGACCAGGCAACATTTTTACAATCTTCTATTGTCCAATTTTGGTGACGCCATGCGAGTTATAGCCTCAGTTTCCTGTTCTTAGCTGAAAGGAGTGGCTTCTAGTGTGGACTTCTGCTGCTGTAGTCCATCTGCTTCAAGGTTTGACGTATTCAGAGATGCTCTTCTGCAGACCACAGTTGTAACAAGTGGTTATTTGAGTTACAGTTGCCTTTCTATCAGCTAGAACCAGTCTTTGTGCTTGCTGTTTAATAATTATTTGAAACTTAGTAAACTGGCAGCTCCAGTAGTAAGATGAAAAGATTTATCTTGAACTCTGTCTTGGAAACTATGTATAAACCTTAATTAAACAATTTAATAATCAATTAAAAATGAATTCATACCTGTATGATATTACGCTGTAGCCACATTGGACCAACAGTTTGGAAAATGGATGGTTGGATCATTCAGCTGCGGGTGCCATCTTCTGGTCAGACGAGGGAATTAATTTTGCGCGCAATTCTCACAGTGCACAATGGGATTTCTAACCGCAAACACAAGTGTACAACCTATGTACATCGGTTGAACACTTGTTATTGCGGTGCATTGTGGGATTGAATGAGTGCACTAGATAACGTACACTATGGTTTCACACACCACTACAAATGGCTGTCCCCTCAAATAGTGCCCTGTTTAAGGGTATAGGGGGCAATATCAGACACAGCCCATGTCTACGTGCCTAAATGCATTGAGTTACTGCCATGTGATTTGCTGATCAGATATTTCCGTTAACGAGTTGAACAGGTCTACCTAATAAAGTGGCCAGTGAGTGTAAATAAAGGTTCTTTATTGGTATCTATGGTTCCATGAATATCAACATCCATGGAATCTTTCCATTGCACAACAGGTTCTTTATAGTGGAAAAAAGTTCTTTAGATTTTTTTTAAATGGTTATTTTAAGAACTGTACACTGAAAGGTTCTTTGGGGAACCAAAAATGGTTCTACTATGGCATCACTGCGCAAACCGCCTATTGGAACCTTTATTTTTAAGATTGCAAGCAACAACTTATATAGAAATCCTCACTTTACAGTGCCTAAAACTTTTCACAGTACTGTAGCTTTGCAGGAAGGTTTCTTCAAGCGTCTTGGAGACGTTGCATCAGTTCTTCTGCATTTAGTCTGTCTCAGTTTTTTCAGTTTCTTAATGTAATCCCAGACGGACCTCAATCCTTGTGCATGCAAAAATCTCATTGGATTATTATAATTAATGGCAAAAGGAATGTTTGTAAATGTAAACTGATATATCCTACTGACACGCTACAGTAAAGAATACGAATAACTGGCGTTTTGGGTGAAAATACTAGTGCCTCAGACTTTTGCACAGTACTGTTAAAATGCTTGAAGTATTGTTTTATAAAATACCTTACGTGATGTTTAGCTTCTAACTCGGCAAGCTACAACTTCAAAGTAGTTTTCCTAACACTGGAGATGTTTCATACTGCAAATTTTATCATGTCTAATTTTCATTCATCTGTGAAATGATGGATGAAAAGCCCAGCCATGTTCATATTTAGAGAAAAACTGAACTGCTATTTTCAAAAAAAATTCTGCTCGACCTTGTGAATAAAGCGCCACAGCTGATCAGTGGTAAACTGAAGCGCTTCCTTTCAGAAGTCCTCTCATGACCATATGTGTGCAGTCCCTTCAACAAACAAACAAAGAAACAAATGAAAGATCTGCACAGGGAACATTGCCATCTCTCTCCTCTTACGATGATGTAAAAGATCCTAAGGGATACTAGACCGTTGTCCGTTAACTACCTCTAGGCAATTCATTTCTAAGAGGAGCTAAATGGATTGTTTTTGAGCAAATAAATAAAACAGCTCCAAAACCTCACATTAAAATCAATTTCAAGGTACTTTATAAATTAATGCGCATTTCCTCGCTGACTTACAAAACTAAGAAAAAGAAAGAAAGAATATTTGATTCTTCAGTTTATGCAGAAAAACAGTTCAGAAGTGTCAAGTGTCAGAGTAATTAAAAAGAGAACTCTGGACCTCTCCTCGGGTGAGAATCGCTGAAGACATTAAGTTAACAAAAGCACGGGGCAAATAAGAGCCAAGGGAGAAGTGACAGTTATCTGCTAAATTCATAAATGTGGCTTTTTGTATAACGGTAATCATCATCCCTCATGCTGTCATTTTCCATTTTAATTGCTCGCCTCAGTGCTTTGGCTCAGGGAAGCCATTGGAACCCCACAGAGTGCAGTACAGAGCTAGAGAAAAGGAGAAAGAAAAAGAGAGAAAACATACAGGGCCCTGCAATCTGACTGCTCCAGTTTAGGTTACTGCCATGTGAGCGTCTGACAGGTTAATTTTTTGCAATTAGACTCTTCTGAGAGCAAGTGAAACAGGTGAGGTCTTCATCTATGCTTTTTTTTTTCCGAGCATTAAAACCAACGGCAAATTACACTAATGACAAATATTCTGAACGCAGGCTATAAAGTTTGCCCAACAGGCGAGCGGCAATATCCGACATATAAGCTTGCATCTTGGACCGCTTTTCTAAACTCATAGCTTTCCTGCCACAGAACATGGACTCCTGATTATAGAGAAAAATGGGTGGGAGGAAGAAGAGCGTAGCGAAATGTAAAAGCATAACAGGATAAAAATCAAGTCACGAGGCTAAGCTAACATCGTGAGCAGCCCTTCTCATAGTCGCCATGTCGTATATTTTATAAGACATCAAAAAGAAGCCAGCGAGACTTCTTTAGATTTCATCCTAATCTCATGCTGTTATCTCTTTCCTCTTCGTCCAAAACCAGCTCATATTTCACCCACGGTATCTTGTTATTTCTATAATCTTGTTCCTGCCCATGATAGATTTCTTAGAGCAAAGCATTTATCATGAGGTTTCAGAAATGAACTTAAGTTTTGCTGTGTCTTAAGTGCGAGTTTGTGGGCTGAATTTAAGGGACAGTAATGTCATTGAAAAGTATTGGTGAGTTTTAGAGGTTTCTGCACTGTTGTGTTTGGAGGAGATGGGCTGTTAAAAAAGAGGGAGAGAGTGGAGCTTCAAACTAGGATAAGAAAAACAACATTTCAACCGCTTGGTTCTTTGTGCCCAGTCTATCAATATTACACCATGTTTGAGGAGGCTATTTCCATTAAAGTGCCCCTATTGTGGTTTTTTGAATATTCCCTTTCATGCAGTGTTCAATATAGTTGTTTGTGAAAGTCGAAAGTGCACAATAAATAAAGTTATTGTTTCAAAACCGCCTAAACGGACCGTCTGTAATTCTAACCCCACTGCATTACGGTCACACGTCACTAGATAACACATTTGCATAATGTTCAACGTTGTGCGCTCGCGAACCATTTGACCCGACCCTCAATTCGCAAAATGCTTGCTCTTGAAAGATGGGCCAGTACCCAGTTTATTTGGACCAGCTTGCTCCTCAGAATCACAACCTCTAAGTATGATTAATTATTGATGTATATATTTTGTACTGGGTGTTCAAAATACGTAGTTTTGTGTTTTATATTGTGTAGGTCTCAGGCTAACCAGCTAGCTCACGTTATTATTAATCAGCTGTGGGCCCACTGTTACCTAAAACTGTCTATTAATGCAGATTGTCTGTCGTGCTTACTGCTTTGAGTAATGATGAAGGATTGAGCAAGATTTGTTTTACAAACTTTAACGTTACATTAATAAAGTTAATGTACATAGCATACACGTATCCGCCATTATTGATACAGATCCCGCATGTGCAACCACAATAAATTAGAAATATACACAACAATATACACTTGTTAATGCTGATGGTGAGGAATTACAGTTGCAACATCTCATAATGTATGTCAAGCTGAGTAGCGAATCACTGAGAAACATCCTGCTCAAGTCGTCCTTGCGATAGAGGTTTGGATCGAATAACTGTTCTTCCAGTGTTCGTCGGACTCGCGCTCGGATTGACATGGTAAAATCTACGCCGTCTTTACAGTGTGTACAATCGCTGAGCTTTAGGAAACCTCCGGAGCTGAAGTTCACTTATGGTGATGGGCATTTCGTTTCCGACACGCTCCGTAAATGGTAGACCAATCAGAACAGACTGGGTCATCTGGCCAATCAGAGAAGAGTAGGCTCGTGGAAAGGAGAGATTTAGAGAGACTGAATCATCTGACGAGTCATTCGTGTGTGCAATGTATATTATGAGAAAATGAAAGTGTTTTTTTACCTTTGATGCATGTAAACCTGTTGTAAGAACCTTTAAAATAGCATAAAATAGGGCACTTTAAAAAACCTTTTCCATATTAAATGTCCATGGACTTTTTTATCAACATCATGATGAATTTAAAAAAAGCATAGTGATTAAAACAGTGAAAATTCTCTGTGAAAAGTGAAAATAATTGGCTTTGGTAACTGAAAACTTTCATAACATAACAGTTATAAAAGAATGAGCAAATCGCTGTTTCAAACAGTTCGGTGTGAAGAAAAAATCATAAATATTCATTAGCCAAAGTAACATTTGCTCATTCGGTTAGATGAAAAGCTGCTAAACGGGGGCTAACCATATCAGGATTCTTTTGTACAGCATTTATTAATCTAGGTTAATTTATAAACATGCTATTGTTTATTGTTATTGTTATTATTAGTTAATGTTAATAATATATATATAAAACATTTATAAACACTACACACACATATATTTGTGTGTGTGTGTGTTTGTGTGCATGCGTGTGTGTGTTTACTTTTAACAAGAACACAGCGTGAGCTTAGAATTTTAAGGTTCTATCTCCACTTTTGGTCGAAATTGAGTTTTTGACAATCTGATCCATTAGGTGTTTATTAATGCCTGTGCGGTGTTATTTTTGTAAAAAAAATATTTTGTTAGTAGTTATTAATAAAATAAAAAGGTTCCATCTCTCCATTGCCAGCTGGGACGTAAAAACTTTGATGCTCAATATCTCAGAACTACCCTAAACGGAGATAGAACCTTATAATTCTAAGCTCACGACATTAAACTGATCAAATGTGAAAGTAAACATTTTTAATCTTACAAAAGATTTATTTCAAATAAATTAAGTTCTTCTGAACTTTCAATTTATCAAAGAATTGCAGTTTCCACAAAATAAATATTAAGCAGCACAAATGTTTTCAACATTGATAATAATAATAATAATCTTGAGCTCCAAATCAGCATATAAGAGGCATGTAAGAATGATTTCTGAAAGAGCATGTGACACTGAAGACTGGAGAAGGCTGATGCTGAAAATTCAGCTTTGCATCACAGGAATATTTTATTTTTATTTAGATAAATTTCACAATTTTACTGTTTTTACTGTATTTTTTATCAAACAAGTACAATTAATCATTGATAAATAATCAAAAAGGTGGCGTAGCCATTTACTTCCATAGTAGGAAAAAAATATGGAAGTCAATGGCTACCTTCACCTGTCTGGTTACCAAACATTCTTTAAAATATTTTCTTTTGTGTTTAACAGGAGAAAGAAAATCGTACAGGTTTGGAACAACTTTAGGGTTAGTGATGACAAAATTTTCGTTTCTATGTAAACTAACCCTATGTTAAAGTGTTTCCAACAAAGCCTAAAATATAATTATTATTGGCCAAAAAAATGCAATCTGTGCCTAAGTGTAGCATGTCACAACGCAGGACATCAACTTCCCAAAAGTATTTCAAAACTAAACTAATCTATCCAGCTTTATAACAGCAATCCCTGAATCTATACTTCATAAGTCAATGTGGGGCCAGTCTCTCTCTCTCTCTCTCTCTCTCTCTCTCTCTCTCTCTCTGCTGGAGTGTTTTTATCAGAGGGTCTGTTTTAAATGTTGCTGACAGCTTCTGCCTCCTTCTCAGTGTAATTATAGGCAGAGGAAGGCTGGGGCTGAGGCAGGGCTGGATGTAGCCAGGCCTGTGTAATGGGGATAATTAACTTACCCTCATCACCCCACTTCAAAGGCCTGCTACAGAGAGAGAGAGAGAGAGAGAGAGAGAGACAGAGACAGTTAGAGGTGGATTGTATCAGATGCTGCGAGTAGGGCTGGGGGTCTCCTGGCCCCCTGAAGCCCCCTGGTGTCTAGGAAAAACCGATATATTAGACAAATGAAGGTGCCGCCCATGAGCATACACAAAGTTGACACGGCAGTCAGCATATCCAAAGACACACAATAGCATGAAGGAACAAGTCCCTTCCCTTTTCTTCCTCCTAAGAGGCAGGTAATTGCTGTTGTTAACACCGTCTTTGCTTTTCCTACAGCTGTGTTTCTAGAGAGAAAAGACCTCTGACAGTGCCGACTTTAAATGCAAATACTTTCCTCGCACTTTCACCCTTACTTCATACATTTTTATATTGCTCAATCTATTACGAGCACAGATTAACATAAGGCTTTAGGTACCTCATGATTGATTCAATCTGATTTCGATTTAAGGAGTCAAGATTCGATTCCACAACGATTCTCGTTGCATCTCAGTTTCTCAGCACAAATCACTGGTGAGTTCAGGTTGCTCGTAGGATTGTGCATAAAAGCCAGAATTTAAAATGCCTTCAGTGACCCGCCAAATTAAATATAATAAGCAGGTATGATAATATCAGATATATAATATCCAGTGTTGTAATGTAACGGAGTACAAATACTTCGTTACTGTACTTAAGTAGAAATTTCACGTATCTGTACTTTACTTCGTTATTTAAATTTATGTCAACTTTCACTTTTACTCCACTACATTTCCTAGATAAAATGTATTCTTTTACTCCGCTATATTTCCACTAAGCATCTTCGTTACTCGTTACTACAAAATAAAATCAGAAGAAATGTGTGCGACAATAAGGGAGGTTTGGCGAATCACTGCTCCTAGATTGCAGTACGCACGCTCCGCACGGCGCGCGCTCTATTTCAGCGTAATGCTTGTTTGTTGCCATGCCAAAGGAGGAGGAAGCACAACTGAAACCGCCATGGAAGCATGAGCACCTGCTGGAGGACCTGGAGCACGTTTAACCAGAGCTGCCAACTCTCACGCATTCACCGTGAGACACACATTTACCTCAGGAAAGGCATTTAATAAACATAGGCAAGAAAAAAAAATAGCTATAGAGAGTATTTTGCTAAATATGTGTTCTATATTACATATTTATTATATTTTTACTTATATCATTAAAGTTTTTTTATTATAATAATAAAAAACGCATTATATTTAATTATTTTTAACCTTAAATAATAGCCTACTACCAGCTGATAGGGCTCTCTGTATGTTTACAGCATTAGGTTAGTTTTTTTTTTTTTTGAGAAAAATTAACGCCTATCTTGTGTAGCCTACCTAATATTTATACAAATGAGTCAAAATTAAATAAAATCACAATTGAATTGAAATAATAAAAAAGCGTAGCTTACCAGAAATTGTACCATGTAAACATTGTAACATGTCACTAAACCTAATAAAATTCAGTTTAATTACAAAAATGTTAGTGACAATCACAATACACTTATTGTGATGCAATTTTTTTTACAGCTAAAGGTACATGCAGTGGGAAATAAACGATAACACAAGTAGCCTACAGTACAGGCTACACAGTCCCTCCAGTTTTTCGCGTTTCCGTGATCACTGAATTCAACGCATAATCCCAAAAAAAATAAAAAAAAACTTTTACTTTTACTTCAATTACTTAAGTACATTAAATATCAGAAAATTACTTTTGATACTTAAGTACAGTATATATCAGATACTTTAAGACTTTTACTTAAGTAATATTCTAAAAGGTAACTTTCACTTCTACCAAAGTCTTTTTCTAGTACGATACTTGTACTTTTACTCAAGTATTGCTTTCTAGTACTTTATACAACACTGATAATATCTGTGCTGCATTGCAGCTTTTGTTCTGTGTAAGTGAAAAATCGCATTTGAGTGACCTGATGTCTTTGTGAATCCACTACCGTTCAAAAGTTTTGGGTCAGTATTTTTTTTTTTTTTAAATTGAAAGAAATTAATGCTTTTATTCAGCAAAGACACGTTAAATTGACAGTAAAGACTTTCACTTTTTAATAATCATTTCTATCTAAAATAAATGATGTTGTTGAACTAAGAATCTGAGAATCCTGCGTAAAATGTATCACGGTTTCTACTAAACAGCACAACTGTTTTCAACATTGATAGTAAGGAAGGAATGACTAAAAGTTTAGCTTTGCCATCACAGCAATAAATTACATTTTTAAATATATTACAATATAAAAACAGGTATTTAAAACTGAAAACTGGAACAATGGCTGTTGTTTCAACTTTACATTACAGGAATATTTTTTTACTGTTTTATTGTATTTTTATAATATAAATGTTTTCTTCTGAATGAAAGTGTACATTTATGTCCATCAAATATGCACATTGCATGGTATCTATTTTGTATTCATCGCATGCTTTTTTCCTCTGTGTGCTTTTTAATGCAATCATGTGCAAATAAAATGTTTGATTATGAATATTTGTCGATCTATTCAGAATCATTAGAGAAAGAATCGTAATGCATCGGAGAAACAATTCCCCCACCCCTAGTAAACATGCACCTGGTTTCTTCTAATATTAAATCAGCTGACATGCTTAAAAATAAATCACACCAACAATTTCTTTTTGTTGGAATATTCTATCATACAGTTCATGCACAGACCCGTAAATAAAAGCACCTATTTTCTGACACTAACTTAACACCTCTCTCTGAACATGCATGTTTGTGTGTGTAGTTACAAAACCCTGGGGGAATCAGAGGTGAAATGTAGACGCTTTGGGCATGAGTGCAATTCTGTACTCTTCGCCACATCTACTGCTCAGTGTAAGGAGAGAAGCAAATGTTCAGTGGAAAAAGAAATAAGAAACAAGGGGAAAAGCCCTCCACCAGGCTGGACTGAAAAATCAAAAGAGGCATCAGACACAAAACCGGAGCCTTGTGAAGGCCTTAATTGCCAGAGGAATAACACTGGCTGAAATGTTATTACAAGCCTGGTGTTGATTTAAGACCCCGGTTATTATGGGCCAGCCTGGGTGGAGGTCTGTGTCTCTGACCCCCCCGGTGCTTTCATATAATGTCACCATGCATTTAAACTGAAAGAACCATGAGACCTTGGTCCTTCCTTATTCTTCTGCACTAAATGAGAGGGGACCATCAATTTGCCACCCCTGTCATGCGACTAACCACCGTGCCACCATCGCCATGCCAACAGATGCTGATTATGACATCACACAAATAGCAGTGACACCAATGGGACTAGTGTCCCAATAGGTAAAACAAGCCAGATAGAGGCTACTTTGTCCAAACACATCTATTTTTTCACGAGTTCATCATGTCATTTGGCCGTAAAACACTTTTAAAGGTGCAGAGCCTTTTTCAAAGTTAAAAACATGACCAGCTGAATACTACTTTATTTTATTAACCCTGCTTAAGAAATGAAGAATGGCTGGCTGCAAATAACACAATCAACAGCAATGATAAAAGAAAACTGCATGCATGATATTAATAAATGAATGTCGTTTCAAATAGTTATAGAGAGATGCATAAGAACGAGAAGCACCTTATCAGTCTGGCTCATGAATATTAAGAACCTCATGTAAAATTCGTCACGCAATAGCCATTTTAGGATTATGGCTATTTTGTCGGGAGTTCTTCATGTCAATAGGGGCTTTCGCACCGGAGGAACCTTTTCATAGTTCCTATATTTATTGCCGAAAGTACCCGGATGTCGGCGCGTTTGCACCGCAGGAACTAGGAACGATTTTAGTTCTAGGAACTCTTGGAGGAACTAATTTAGCTCTTACTTCAGAGCAGGGTCTAAACCAGCACTATAGGAACTCTCCGTGACGTTAGTGTACGCGGATTGGCCGAAAGCACGCAAAACACCAGCACCCGCCACTTTTAAAAAAGCTATGTAAACACAAAGATTATAGCCTATATATTTACTCCAGAAACTAACTATATGAACATGGAAAACTGTGATAGATGGACCGCTTAACCTTAACGCTGAGGAGAAAATGCAACACTGCAGCAACACTGGACATCAACCACACGCCATACGCTAATAGCTTTTCATATACTGTCTAGTTTCTATGTTCAACAGTTTTATCTAATAACGTATTAGACAGCACTGTTAGACAGATCGTAAACTAATGAACACAGAGAATGCGAGCACTGTTTGTTTGCTCAGGCTCTTGCGTTCTCAGCGTCGTTAAAATAAAAGTCACAACAACGAGCGCAGCTTACGTCACTTCAGAGTTCCTACTGGCGGTGCGAACGCAACAGGAAAACATTCCTATGGGAACCATTAGTTCCTAGAACTAAGTTCCTAGAACTATCTGGTGCGAAAGCCCCTAATGCAGTTTGTTTGGTCATAAAACTGAAGTCTTTAAAGGTGCAGTCCATAATTTTTCAATTGTAAAACAAACAATAAGTAAGTGTATTCCACAAGAAAAGTGCACAAACTGACATAATATTGATTTACCCAATGGACCCTTTTCACATTTCCAAGGTTCTCAGAAGCGGAAGTTGTCATAGTTGGGTAAACTGGGTAAAAAGTAAATGGAAACTAGCACAAATATCATTTTGTGATCACTACAGTCTGTGAATTAGTGTGAGTTGGGGGCGGGGTTATCTGGCTTTCTGACCAATAGCAGACAGGGAAACTTGTTTAAAAACAATCATTAATTTTGAAAACTCGTTTGATGCCACTAGTGGCACAAAATAACATATTTTATTAATTAGATATTAAATATGTCTACAATTTTTGTATCCTTCTCTTAAGCCCCTTATATTTCCACTCAACTTAATCCCCGAAGAAGCACACAGAGCGGGAAAAGGGGTAGTTTGGCTTACAGAACGGAAATAGTTGAACAGAGAAGAGGGGTAGACGGAGAAAATAAGGATCAGAGGAAGGGGTAAAAGAGAATAGAGGGAGGGGTATTGCGGTACAGGAGCGGTGTGACGGTAGTGACACTCTGCAAATCGTGTTAGACAGGGCAGGGCTCGGCTGAGCTGCAGCAGTGTGACGTGGGCTGATGCACCATGCCTGCCTGCGTTACTCTCGCCAGTGTGCCTGCATCTGTGCACTCTTTACCACAATGCATCCAGCAGCCAATCACTTCTTCCACTCTAATTAACAGCCATGTAAATCCACACCCCGGCCGTCCGAGTGCACACCGACAGCCCGCTCAGGAGGGGTGCGGGAGAGGTCGAGGCATGGGGGCAGGGTGCCGTCCCAACCAAAACGCCATCTAATCCGAACCTGTGTTTGTATCGGGGCGAGACCTCGACCCTACGGCCCCCCGCCTCTTCCCGTTCTCCTCCCTCCAAAGAGTCTCTCACATTCAGTGTGCCACCAGCTCCAGCCTTCAGCTCCCATCATGCTCATTGCTCCGGAGAAGGTCAGTGGGGTGGCGTCTGATTGGCCGAGATTCAGATATCCATGGCATATGGGAAGCGTGACACACCTGAAGTGACAGGGCACGTCCTCTCGGCAGACACTGGGGCAGGAGGGATAAACAGATGAATGCATAAAAAGAGAGAAGAACAGAACACACCCATCAGCCCGATTGCACGTCAACCACTGTTGGGCGGAAACACAGCTGGCCAAGTCATGGTAAGTTGAAGAAACGTTGTCTCAACGCATCTTACCACACCTTCACTCCTCACACAGAACTTATGTGCCACATGTCAACTCTCTGGAGGCTTAAGCCCCTCTGAATGCTTCGGTGTGTGTGTGTGTGTGTGTGTGTGTGTGCACACCAGAGGAGGGGTAAAGGAGAAGAGCGGAAAACACTTTTGAACAGATGCTTGAGATTTGTTTTTATATTTAAAGTAATGTTAGTACCATTCAAAAGTTTGGGGTCAGTAAGATTTTAATAATAAAAAATAATAAAAAAAGACATTTGTATTTTATTCAGCAAGAACACAAACTAAATAAAAGCGACTTTTTAAATTGTTAAAAAAATAAATTTTAAATAAATGCTGTTCTTCTGAAACTTTCTATTCATCAAAGAATCCCGAAAAAAAGTATCAAATTTTCCACAAAATAATTAAGTTTAGCTCTTAATTAAACTCTTTTCAACATTGATAATAACAAAAAATGATTCTTGAGCACCAAATCATCATGTGACACTGAAGACTGAGTAATAGCTGCTGAAAATTCAGCTTTGCCACAGGAAAATCACAGGGGGGAAAATACATTTTAAAATATATGTTAAAAAATTACTTTTAATCAAATAAAAGCACATTTGGAGACCATATGAAACTTCTTTCAAATTTTTTATTTTATTTCATATTTCTTATAGACCCCAAACTTTTTAATGGTAGTGAATAGGGGTGTAACGATACCCTCATGTCACGATTCGATATATATCAAATATTGGACTCCCAATACGATATTATTGCGATTCTTCAAGACATATGGTAAAAGGTTAACAAAAAGTTTACTGTTGATTAAAATGCTAAATTTGGTATTACATTGAATAGGCTTGGACTTGGTGCTGGTAACCCAATGCACAGGACAATAGTGACACTAGAATAAAAACATTCATGATTCCGAAGCTGAAAATACTGAATTATTTAAGACAAATATGCTTGCACTCTGTCACTGACTAGATATATTTAAAATAATGCCACTTATTACTGGTAACATAAGATATTTGGCATTATCAGGACCCACAAATATTCCCCCAGTGTATTATTATACATTAAACTACTACATGTAAAGTTGAATATAATGTAAAGTAGTACTGACACTAAAACTCTGTGAACTTGAATTTTTACAGAGTTCACCAATACAGATCGTCACTATCCAGGATACATATTGTTGCATTTTGTATTGCGATATAGTGTGACATGATATATTGTTACACCCCTATTAGTATATATAAAGGGATGTCTACTATGATTTGTGAATCAGAATAGAAATACACTACCATTCAAATGTTTGGACACCACTGACTGAATTTATGCTTATCTTCAAAATTTCAGGCTTATGCAAAAAAAAGTCTCATTTCATAATTTTTCATAACAAATTCTATTATCAGCACAATAATTAGAATGAAATTTTGAACTGAAGAATTGACATGAATTTCCAAAAATCTTAGTATATTGTTTTGCAGCAGAACTCAAATGCTGAGTATCACAAATGTGCTTACATTTAATTAGTATACTACATATGTTTTATCATTTAAATAATTTGTCATTTGAAATATTTGTTAAATATATATATATATATATATATATATATATATTAAAAAATATGAAATATCTTAATGTTACATACATTTTGTTTAAAATGTTTAAAAATCCTACAACTTTTTCAAAGTTTATTTCCAGATTTAAGTGGAATTTTACAAAGAAAAAGGAAAAGAAAGTAGCCTTAATTAATTACATTTGCTAAATGACTAAATGTAAATTATTTGGCTGTTGTTGTTTTTTTTCATTAACAGCTGCAAACAATGCTAATCACTGGTAGCATACAAACTCTGTAGCTAATGTGAAATTTATTGTGAGACTTCTGGGATACAGCACATAGCATAAACAGTGTTTTCAATAACCATAAACAATGTAACAAATGCCCCAAATGTGCCGAATTGCTTTGACACGTTCAGTCTTTGGTCATTCAGTCCATGAAGCTGATGTCTTGTTTGTTGTGATGAGGTCTTAAATCGCATGGCAACTAATTTGTACACACTGTTGTTATTTCGGTCATAATGAATCAGAACTTGCACTTGTACAGTTCCCTGTGCTACAAACCATGAACTGCTTTCTTTCATTCCCTCTCATGGACAGATTCGAAACTAAGGGATAGTATTACTAATAAAATCAGTTATTTTAGACCTCTTACTGGTTTATGGGCTTATCATTGTGCCAGAATTAACAACAGTTTTTGAATGTGTGCTAAAATCAACCTCAAGCATATTACAAGCCTGACATGCCAGTCCATCAAACCAACTGCATATCGATCTAAACTTATACGAGAGTGGGGTAAGTTGGGTCAATTCATATATTCGGAATATTAAACTAATTCATGAAAATGCAAGTAATGTGGATCAAAATAAGACTTTAGAACAGAACTGTGCAGGAATAAATAGTTTTCAATGTACAAAGTAAATTGTTCACATAATGACCCAATTTACCCTCTTGACATGACACAGCTTACCCTTAAAGTGGGGATCTTTTGATCACATTTCCACACCCCCTTGTTTCAGACTCTTTTTTTTATAATTTCCAGACAACTTCAACGAAAGAGGCATAGTATACGAACAAAAAAAAGACAGCATCCAGGCAGCAAGTGTGAAGTTAAATGCGAAGAGGAAGCCACAGTCACACAGAATGACAGCACCAGCCCTTGAGTTGGAAAACCTGTTCCTGCGCTTTAGATCAAACCAAATCCATCATTTTTCCACAAGAGGAGCGCACAGCATCCGCTCACCCCCCTGCTATGACACACCAGCCACCAGGCAGCTCTATCAGTCCCTGATGTGGACAGACAGCCACAGAAAAAGGCCCTGAAAACACCCCTAGCACACTGTCACTTCTCCCAGCCTCATGTGTTCAACTAGAGCGATATGACGCCTTCTGTCCCTCTGTCTGCTCTTCTTCTCTACTCGTTGTTTTCTCTTTTTCCTTTTCCCTTCACTCAGGCTTCTGGGGTCAACTAGTTCTGCTTTTGCTTCAGGTTTTATTGTATTGATCGAGCCACCAGTGAACAATGACTGAAGTAAGAGGAGTGTAACTATGTTGGTCTAAAAGATGTTGCTTTAATGTTTAAAGTGTTGTCATTCAAAGACATTTGGGTCATTCTACAAAACGGATGCCATTTGAGACCCTCATTTGCATATGCAAATTGAACAAAGAATAGATTGTGTCAGCTACTACTGTGTGTGAATATAGACATTTAAATATAAAAAACACATAAAAAAAATAAAAAAGATATTTTATTGTTTTTTATTCTTGCTATATTAGCAAATGTGCCACATTTTCATACATAAAACACTGAAAACATATACAGTATATGTATAACTAATTATTTAAGTGATTATATATATATAATGCTAAATTGCAACAATTATTACAAAATAAATTAAAACAGTAATTTATCAAATATTATATAAATATTCATTCATTCATTCATTAAATAGGCTATTTAGCTTTATATTTCTATAATAATTATAATAAACAATAAAATCCTAGCTGGCGTGATTATTATGTAATATTTAAATATTAAAACCTTAATCTAAAAAAATAAACTACCTTGCAATGTCAAATTAAACTGCAAAACTGTTAACTCTGTTACTTTTCTAAAGCCCTAATTATATCCAAAATATTTTCAAATGAATTAATTTAGCCTCATGTGGCACAATGAATTTATTAACACTTTAGCAAAATCAGTCTGAAATAATACACAGAAATGTACTTTACAAACAATTTATCAATCGAGACAAGGCAGTTTCCCATAATGCACTATTTGTGAGTGTGCTCTTTTGTGTTGTTATTTCATTTATTCTTTGACACAAGGGTTCAAGCACCAAATCATGTAAAACAACACAAAACAAAACATTTGGTTTCAACACACTGATGCTAGTTTTAAAACCCCACACAGAGCAAAGAACAGGTGAATGCAGAACAAAAAGAAGCAAATTGTCACATTATTTTAAGTGAGTGTAAAAATGTTGTGCAGCCTGCAACCAATACAGATTCATCACTGACGGCGTGAAAAAATACTCTCTTCAGCACATTTTAGGGCACGTGGCATAAAGTGTGTTAAAACAGAAAACTACGCTTGGAAATGCTTGAAAGCGTATTGGATCACTGGCTTCCATTATTACCGTGACTTGCAGAAGTGGCACAAGCAGCTGAAATAAGCTACTTCAATTCTTTCACAAACTCTCTCTCTCTCTTTCTTTAGCTTCAGAGATAATAACATTGTTGGAGACAGAAGGAGAAAACTAGGCTACAAAACTCTAAACGAAAGTGTAACAGCATTATCAAAGCACAATCCCATAAAAAAAATCTAAGCGAAAGGAGAGAAAAAAAACTGTCACGCGTCACGTGTAATCATTTTCAAACAGAACACAAAATTGTTCTCATCTTTTTCCCGAAGCGCTGAATGAACGTCACCTAAAACGCAGCAAAAATCACGAAGTGCAAAATATAAAGACCAATTATGAATAATTACGTCTTTTCATTTCCAGCGTGATGAAATAAGTTGATTGCTTTTCAGACAGGGCTGGTCTAGCTCAAAAGAGACAGCACGTCTGCGGCCAGTTAGCACGGCGTACGACAGCGCCGCATCCCTCACAGTGACGGAATCGGAGCTGTTGGCCATAAATCACGTTACCGTCATATTGGGAGGAAATGACAATATGGCGGGGAAAACAACCATTCGGTGTGACCCACATTAGAGAGATAAAATAAAATCATGACTACCACTCTCGGCACAAGCATGTTACATACTGTCTGGCGTAAGACTGATTAAAATGGATAGAGTGGCCAGTCACGCGAAAAGCTTTGCAAAAAAAATATCTTGCAATTGCAATACAAAGGTATAATATGATAACTTCAACCAACCTGGACTGTTTTCTGGAGAAACATAGGACCCTGACAATCAAAATTGACTCTACAGTTTGGCATTCGCCACATTCTCATCCACCTGACAAAAGAAACCACAGTTTTTTTCTGCTGTCAGGTCAGCCATTATAGGGTATGACAAGGGCAACTGGTCCAGATTGGGCCGATTGGACCTCTGAGAATGTGTGTGGGTGTCTGGTTAAAGTCACAGCCATCTGGGAATAATCTCAGGTATGTGACACACTATGTTTGTGACACACAGTGAACCATTTTAATCACATGATAATGATAATGGATTTGATTAACAGAAGCCATTAGAAAATGTATAACATGTTCATTTATTTGCATAATCTGGTTATTATCCTGCATATTATGTTATTAAATATGGGAATGTATTTCATAATAATGGCAGCAACAGGGACATAAAAATTCAAAAAAGTACATTTGCATTTAAGTGCAATTGCATTGAGGTATTAGTCTCACGCAGTCAGATTTTAGACTACGGAAAAAGCCTGATACATTTTTGACCAACAATTCCTCATTTAGACAGAAAAACAAAGTGCTCATTATGTCTCATACCTTGTAAACACAAATTTATTTCCAGAACTGATTATAAAAAAAATTGCACCTGTGTGCAATATCAAGGGTTGGGGTCAGTAAGAGGGTGCCAGAGGTAAAAAAAAAAGTTATTCAATTTTTTTATATAAGTAATAATAAATCACGTGTCACATGATCCTTCAGAAATCCCTCTAATGTGTTGATTTGGTGCTCAAGAAACATGTCTTCTTATTATCAATGTTGAAAACAGTTGTGCTGCCTAATTTTATAGAAACCAAGATATATATATTTGATGATCCTTTGATGAATAGAAAGTTTAAACATAACAGTTATAAAACAATTAGCAAAACACTGTTTCAAACAGTTCGGTGTGAAGAAAAAATCATGAATATTCATTAGCTAAAGTAACATTTGCTCATTCGGTTAGATGAAAAGCAGCTAAACGGGGGCTAACCACATTAGGATTATCGAACAATATTTTTTACAGCATTTATTAATCTAGGTTTATTGTTATTATTAATTCATGTAAGAAATATATATATATATTACTGACCTCAAACTTCATAAACAACATGCCTTCATAATATCACACTTACTATTTGTAAATCAGCATTTAAAAAGTCTTAAAATATATGCTGACTTTATATTTCAAGATCGTCATATTTGGGGGACATACAGTAGGTATCAAAACGCTGTCAAAAAGTCAGTGGACTGTGAGCAGCTATCCCGGAATAAATGTAGTGTGTAATATTTGTAATGTCCCGAATTCAATGACTATGACTTTACTATAGAGGCACTACAGCTCTTGAATATGGCCATACTACTGCTGTTATAAAGTAAACACAACAGACAAACCAGATTTGGATCTGTGAGTTGAGATCATCCCTACAATTAATCAGCAGCACCGCAGCGTCGCTCAGTTCTCTGTGTTCTGTCTGTAAACACACTCACTTACGTTCTCACTTGAGGCATGTAGTGTGATGACATAAACACACACGGTAGTCGGCCCGCACCATCAAACAGCGGGGGAAAGAGCCACAGGACGCAGAGCAAAAAAAAACAGAAAAACAGGTCAGGCACCCCTCTCACACTGGCAATCATAACAAGAGGCCCTCCACGGTCTCTCAGCATCTGTCTGTCTCCGGCCGCCTCCCCGCAAATGTAGACGTTACAACTAAACTACAGTTCCAATTCACCTGCCTGTTTGATGCTCCGCTCTCACACATGACAACACATTGATTTTACTTCTGCCGCCGCGCCGACGTCCGCCTGAAGAAATCCATTAGGCCGACACTTCTCGTTTCCCGTGACTGACAGGGTGACAGGCCAATGCTTTCCACCCGTGTACATTTGACGGACAGCTCGACACTTAAACAAGCCCTCAAGTTGCTATAATAGTTTAAAACACTTTCAATTACCTGAGTCAAACAAATTCAGCCGGCCATGCGCTTGGCTGCATCTCTGCAGGCTCACCGGTCCCGGAGCCATTCAGAACCTGAGTGAAGAGATATAAAGGGTTGAGCGGGGCCGTACCCACCGGCAGCAGCTATATTTACCGCATGAAAATACATATCATACACTGGGAAATGTTGTTTTACATTTTTATAAACTTTACAGTGCCGCACATTCGTCCTGCACTGGTTATTGTGGGGAGTTTATTGATTCAGGATTGTTGTTGTAACTGTATTATACTTTAAAACAATCAAACCATCATACTTTAATGCAAAAGAGGCTGCTTTTGCAGTCTAGGCCGGAGCGAGAGAGAGAGAGAATTGCTTACATTACACCAAAGCAGTGCGAAAATTAAGGTCAGAGACATAAACAGCTCATAATAGTAATGCCACCAAATAATGATGTGCTGCATAATTTAGCCAACAACAAACGATTCCTCTCAAGGAGGCACTTCATATTTTTCTGTTTTCTGTCATTTCATTTCTAAACAAAACTGTGAATGTCCTTAATGACCAAGGTCATCTCCCTGTAGGAATACCGGAGACAGGTTTTTAAGCTGGGTTGCTGGGCTTTCCTGTGTATTTTTATCCTGGCAGAAACTGGTGAAAACGCAGCCTTGTCATAATCATTTAGCCAACAGCTAGCATACTAATAAAACCCTGCGAGGAAATGAATTAAAATAAGTACTTGATTAAGGGGACGTGCGTAGCTGAGGGTTTTTATATTTGGATGCGCAAATATTCATGGATGTGATGGCCGTCCTCTATTTCTTTGACAAAAAGGGTCACCGTCGACTGTCTTGAAGTTGCGTATTTGTACTTTTTTAGACGTACTCTCAGAAATAGATTTAAATAGAAAAAAAAAAAGGTAAAGGAAACCAACTAGCGACGTAATGGAATGTGAATCATTTCTTCAAAAACTTTTTGAGGAACTGCACTCGCAGTCTAATACAAAACAAAACAAACCCAGTTTTTCTTGAACAAAACCATTAGTTCATGCCGTCTACACAATTATACGGGAAATATATTTGCGCTGGACGTAAACAAACTGAATTACGTATTTTCCAAAAAAGATCAAACTAAACTGAAAATGTTCCCTGTGCGACTTGCAGACTCTCTCTCTCTGAACATCTACATCCCTTCATTTAAAAAGAAAAAAGAAAAAAAAAAGAGCGATAGCTTGAGGGAAATGAAGCAGTGAATGTTATAGTGTGCTATGGGCCCTGATGGCCTCAGTAAATGACATGGGCTGCTCAGTGGTGTGTGTTCTCCTCTCCCATCCCTGATGTAATGACCCGTCCACACTAATGCCTCCACAGGGCACTATGAGTACCTCCATCCCCCACCTGCACCTCTATAACTACCCCCCACCTACTGTGTGCAGGAGCGGCTCCCACCGTCTCTACCGCTGGATGATTTCATTATGAGCAACTTTGAAATTCAGTGCTGAGTGTTTCTCCATAAATTCAAATTATCCCCATTGAAATTATTTGGGGAAAGTTACACTTCTGAATGCAAATATTCCGTTTTATGTTCTCCTTGTCCTCAGGTAAGTGGCATACTGATTTATATACTGTTTCCCGCAAAAAAAAAAAACACAAGTAACAAGAATGTACAAGTTAGATTGGTGACAAAAAGTGTACTGCTGCTGTATTTGATTTCATTTTGGTCTGTTAATGTAATATATGCGAATGTTGATGTACGATAAGAACAACATGAACTTTTAAAAACGCAGCCGTCTTGTTTTTCTGGCCTCTTATTAATATTCATTAACTTTTATTTATACTTCGTAGCCTAACTGTTTACAACCTAAGCACGCAAAATAGGTATGGGGATCAAAAACCAAATCAGAATCAGATGCCAGTGTAACATTGGCACATATTTTCCCTCACTTTTAAGAGGTCGTCCACCAATAGCTGTCAGCCTGTTCGCCCAGAAATATTAGACGCCAATTATCAAAACAGTGATGTCACACTCTCTTTCATCCTTGACGTTTTCAAGCCGAGGAAAAAGGAATATATGAGTGCAGGGGATGTGAAAGAGGGCCAAGGGCTGTAAAAACCAGGGGAAAACATCTTCCAGAGTCCATGTTTCTCACACTCTTTCCCTTCAACTTGCGTGGTACCGTGGCGTAACACTGCACAGATATACAATTATCATTACATTTCATTATATCATTGTGAACATTTTGAAATTTGAGGAGGAAGAGCAATGGCAGGTATAGAGATATATACCAGATCCACTTTCACACATAAGCTGCTTCTTCCCTCATACACACAAACACACACTTTGGCTAAAAGACAACCAATAAGATATGTTACAAAACTCTTTTACTATATATGTGCCTATATATATAATATCACTGAAAAAAAAAATGTCCTGCTTAGTGAGTCAGTCAATAACTGTGTGGTGGATTCAGAAAAGTATTCTTAAGACTGATTCAAACCATTAACTTGTCTTTTTGAATGATTTGTTAAAAGAACCGGCTCATACAAGTCATTTGTTAGGGAATCAGACCTCAGTGGTTGTGCTGTATGTCATTTGCTAAAAAAAGCTAAAAAGCATTTTTAAAAATCGTACCAACCCCAAACTTTTGAATGTTAATATAAATATAGAATATTTTTGTGTAATATATATATATATATATATATATATATATATATATATATATATATATATATATATATATATATATATATATATATATATATATATATATATATATATATACACACACACACTCACAAACACACACAACAAGGGAACTGAAGTTGGTGATATTTTGTTGTGGTGGACGGATTTAATTTGTTTTCTTAATTCTGAATTAAATCAAGGTTTGCTTGTAATATTGTCGGGGAAAAAATAGTCAAAATGAGACTAATGCACAAAGCACTTTTAATAATTACAACTCCAGTGATAAACAGAGAAGTACTTTAACAAGATTCATTGGTCTCTGTGAAACACCAATTGTGATCAGTATGCACAGTGATAGTGTCATTCTCTTCTCGGCTTGGTCAATATTGCGGGCGCCACACACACACACACTCGGAGCAAGGTAGAGTAATGTGACTCGCTCACTCCAGGACCGTGTGGGTCACATCCTACAACAACATTGATTTTCCTGATGAGGATCTCGTCTCTGTTTAACCCGACCATGTCAACTTGCCCCTGAACATATCCACACCACCACTGCCATTGATTCTTGCTCTCTGGCTCCTCAGCATTTAGGAGTTACATTTTGTTTGGGTGGGCCTTTTACATTTGGACGTCTCTCGTGTGCTGGCTTCAAGCGCGTCACCGCTGGCCAAATCACTCGTCTGGGACTGTCGGATGAATTTCCAAATTCATCTGTCGAGAGATTTTAATACATTTCCCTGCTTGTTAAATCACACTTATTATTTATGCTTTGAGCCTAGTGTGTGTTTGGAAAATGAAAATCAAATTAACTAATGTAAATTCTCATATCACACATCAATCAATGAGCATTTGCTCTCGAGAGGATTTATTATTCGACAAAATTAAATACGTTTTATGTGGTGTGATGACATGGAAAAATGTAAAATGTACAAAACTGAAAGACTGCATTAAGAAAACTATCCCTGCAGAATCACAGCCGGCCGTCCCCTCGAGTCCAGATTTGTGACAGAATCCAGATAAAAACTGCACCCTCTGCTGTTGTGTACATTGCAACTTCACTCTATTCTCCAACAATAAATATGAAGATTAAAGATGTAATAACAGACACGGTTTTAGATCATCTCTATATCACAGGTTGTTTTTTATTAGTACTGTTATTTATTTATTTAATTTTTTATTCTGCCAATAATGGACTGTTTTATGAAACATTGTAAGGTCGGTCGTGTGGTTCAATGTGACCTTGCTTTATTCTACCGTGACAACACAGGACACCAGATGAAAAATAAAAGGAACAATTATAAATTCCTTCCCCTAAATCTGTCTCTGGATTAAGAGATGAATGAGGAGGAATAATTATGCTTTAATTATTCACATTTCTCCAAGGCATTTTTCAGACATCCTAAAGCACAAGCTCTTCCATACAAAAGCATATCGATGCTGATAACATTCTTCTTTAGAATCTTAAAAATCACATCAGGCTGACCAAGTTTGATTTAAAAAATAAATAAATAAATAGTGTCCGCACAATCCTTCTCCCTTTCCCTCTCTTCAGTTCTCGTTCACTGTACCTCGGCCATTTCTTACAGCCCCAGACATTCCCCTTAAATACTACCATATGCAAATCGTGCGCATGCAATTTGCATATTTAAGTATTTAACTCCGCATATTTATTGGATTTGGAAGCCTGGCTGATCATTGATTTATCCGCCGCTGGCAATCATATTTCCATATTTGTACGATTTTAATGACGGTGATAATTCAAGGATGCACAGAGTATATGTTTTGAACGATATGTTTAATTATGTCCTCAAAGCATCATCACTTTGGCTGGCTGATGACGGAGAAGGGAGAACTGAAGCAAAGAGGGAGAAGTTATCAGAAATATGAATCCCTGAAAAACAGCCATTCCCGTCGCCCGCCTCAACTCCATCCAGAGGAAAGACAGCAGATAGAAAAGGCGAGATGGCTGTAATTGCTCTGCGGCCACAAGCTCCTAATCACGAAAAATTAAGGTCAAAAACGGAAATAATTTATAGCAATAAAGCTTTGAGATGAAAGAACGTAGGGAGAGATGGAGAGAGAAGCGGAGATAGAAAGCCTGCTAACCTTTGTACATAAGCATGTGATTAAGTGTGACACTCCTTCACGACAAATTCAATCACGCTTTGAGAGAGAGGCAGAACCTGGCCCTCTCCTCTCCAACGGGGAAACTTTCTCTGCCACATCCCTTTATACAAGGTGTCACTATTTATAGGTTCCCCAACGGGAGGAGACGTTCGAAAACACACGGACACGCACACACGCACACACACCCACAATGACATTGACTAGCATTCGGCCAGTTGGCTGCATCAAGCGACGGAGAAATGTGCCATATTGAATAGACTCTCTGAAGAGATCACCGTGTCATTTTGTCATTAACCATACAAGAAGCTAATTCATTCGATTATTTAATCACGCACAAATTTTGTTACAGCCACAGAACAAAAGAATAAATCATGCGATATTTACTCTTCATCAAAGTTTTCAATCACTTTGTCAAAATATGTTTCACATTTCGCAATTCCCTGGTTGTAATATTAAACAATATTTGGCAATTTAATGTATCTGATACATGTAATAAAATGCAATTAGATGTATGCTAATTTCAGAAACGTATGCATAATTAATGTTATCTACACAAAATGTCATTCATTGGCTAGGTGTTCGCTCATTACACTAATTCATTTTAATAGATCCGCACAGTGGGTGGGGCAAGAATCAGTCATAGTCCTTATAATGTCACTGTGGCCAATTCACACCACAGATTTTACATTTCATTAAAACTCACACCCCAATCAAAACAGAATATTTTTGAATATTTTGTCTAATAAAAGGGAATAATCAGACGGAACAAAACTGACAAGAATATGAACAAATAATGATGTATTCCTTAAAAACATAGCATTAATTTACTAGTACTAATATAGACTATTAATAAAGTCTATATTATAAAATGTAAAAACAGAAGTTTTTTTTTTTTTTTAACTAATTTGACAACAATAGTCCCAGAATTTTTTTTCTCTCCTTTTTAAAAAGAATCCAATTTTAAGTATGTTTTCCAGCGCAGTTTATTCGCTGCCCCTGCCATCTGTAGAGTTATCAGACCTGATGTTTACTTGCTTCTATTCTTCCCCAATACATAATGATTTGAATAGGCCCTTGTGTGTTTCTTATCAGATCTGTCTATGTCTATGTCTCTGTGTGTGTGTGTGTGTGTGTGTGTGTGTGTGTGTGTGTGTGTGTGTGTGTGTGTGTGTGTGTGTGTGTGTGTGTGTGTGTGTGTGTGTGTGTGTGTGTGTGTGTGTGTGTGTGCGTGTGTGTGTGTTGTGGGATGCTATCAAATGCCTCCTCGGGGTAAAATAATAGCAGATCTTTGATAATGAAAAACAGATATAGTATTAAAAAAATCTAGAAATTGAGATCGATCAAAATTAATTTTCACAATTATTTAACAAGCTCAAAAAAAGTTTTTTTTTTAACGAAGTATGGAAAAGTAAAAAAAAAAAAAAAAAAGATTTACAAGATTAAAATGTATTTAAAGCTATTTTAACTCTTTCGTGCCTTTTTATAATACACAAAAATCACTGTTTTAATCCATAATCTCATCCAGTTAATTTGACTATTTATTTCTATTTTAACTATTTTAGAATCTGTAATAAACAACAGCTTGTGTCTCCACTCTTTGACCTGTTTCCACACCCTTTCGCAGTGCTTTCCACAACAAACACACAAACATGAACACAAGTGCACTGCAGAGAAACAGATGTTACAACGCCAGATAGCGACCAAATGTCAGTCTATTCCAAGATCACCTGAACAGTATTTACGAAAGAAAACGAACACCTGGCAAAAAGTGGCCAAGATTCAAACTTCACACATCACACACAGACACACCTCACAGATCTTACACCCTCATTATCATCAGTGCTTGTTAATTGCAGCGGTGCTGCTCTCACAGTGTAAGTCTTCTTTTAATTAAGGTGCTCTATAAGGGGAGTTCCTATTACATGTGCTTTGTCCTTGCCGTAATTGCCCTCCCGACACCCCATTCTCCACTGCCTTTCTTTTTTTCTCTCACTTTAGCGTACAAACTCCCTGGACATAGTGCCACGGGGCCCCCCCCAGGGACATCACCATCGTCTAGCCTCCGTGTGGCCCAAAGGATCCAACGCGAAAACACCCCTGTGTGACTCTATAGTGTGTGTAAATGATTTCTCCCGAGCTCTGCACCATAAACACTTCAATTAATATGCTCAATGAGGAAAAAAAATAAATGAAGTTGGTCAAACATCCTTTTTTAATTTTTTCGGAACCGTCCAGGAGAAATTCTTGCTCTGACATTCAAATCAAATTAGTGTACTTTGACGATGACGCCATACACTGTTAAATCCATTCAAAGATCCAGCTCTTCCTTTTGCATGGAAAAGAAAGCTAACGCCATCTACTGCCCAAAAGCATCCAAACAACCCCACAGCAGCAACATCTCTATCCAAGCCGGCCTTAATTGGGAAATAATTGCAAATTTTAAAGGGGACAATTTCATCTCCTTGCCTTATCATTTATTTCAGTTTCTTGTTCTGCCCTGACACACAGAAAGAAAGGGGGAAAACTTCAATTAGCTGCATTCTTGAAAGATGTTCTTCGCCTTAATGTTTCGAGCAAAGAACTTAAATTCATGTAAATAACGAGTCTCAATTAAAAAAAGGGAAGACAAGCCTTGGCCAATTATCCCGGCCCGCGGAGTCTCTTGGGTTGAGAGAGCAGTGGAACTCTACTGGCTGAGTGCTACACATTAGCTCATTGGCTTTTGAACACACAATAAGCAGAAAGCCCTCAAGTCATTAGTAGGGAGCTCTCCATTTCCCTCTAAAGCCTTCTTCGCTGTTACTCTAAATGTGGCGGGCAGCATTTGAAACCGAACACACAGAGGATTGTGGCAATTAAATGTTTCTTTTAAAAAAAAAATTATGAATAAAAGACTTTAGAATTTCTTTTCAGTACTGGGTGGCCTAATGAGGAATAGAAAATATGTAGCATAGTTAAATCAATCATTGTATTAACAAGTTGATTGATAATTGAAAATATAGGCTACATAAAAATGAATGTAAACACATTATTAGTAGTAGTAATAATAATAATGTATTTAATCATTTAAACATTTTATTTAATAAATACACTTTGAAAATTGTTCTATATAGAAGGTTCTTTATGCCTTGCATAAATGTCTGCACAAATGCACAATACTCTCATGTTTAACAGGTTATTTAAAAAAAATGTATTGAATGTATTTTTTTTTATAATTAATTAAAACTAAATCCATAAAATGATCCCATGATATGAAAACCTAAAAATATGAAGCACATGACAGAAGCCTTTAAGGTTCTGAATAGAACTTTTCCTTCTAAGACTATATGTGGAATATGTCCTGGAACAAAAACAACACACAAAAGAGGCAGAATTTCTGGCTACATATTCAATGTGTGTGTTTAACAAAAGTCCATAGAAATAAATGCATAAAGCTGAAAGTATATTTATAAATGCAGTCTATTTATTCCATTGTAGTGGTGCGCCTGCTACTTTTGTAAATGCAATGAGAGATATCGTCATGTATTAGAAGTCAAGTATGTGTGTAAATGGTTAAAATAACGGGGATACGTCAGCTTCAGCTGCTAACATGCCATGTTCTTATTGTTTGTAATCAAATCAAAGTCTTGCACGGTTACCAGAAGAAGAGCAGAGTTAACGTTGTGGCGGTGTTATAAAATCTGCATGCGATACCTACTCTTTCCATTTTTCTTTTTCCATTCTCCTCTGCCATACCCATTTTTTCTGCGTTTTATCTTTTACGCTGTTTATCTTGTGAAATCCCTCACATATTTCCTCCTCACCTCCTTGCATCTTTCTATCTCTATTCCCCGGTAGCCTCTGAAGTGAATGCACAAATTACATCCCTCTACCTTTTTACTCTGCACTAAATCTTTCCTTTTTTCCACTTTGCTGAGCTTGAATATTTCATTCCCCCCATCAAATATGCATCCCATTAATTAAGTGAAATTACTCCCGACTGCCAAATATTCGCTGCCGATGACTGTCAACACAAGATGCACGGCTTTGAACTTCTAATGACACGGCCTCACTTTCAGCTGAGTTACAGCCTTCAGAAAAGCGTCTGCGGGCACGCGATCAACGCCCTTCCTTGATGCCAAAGCCTGGAATTAAGTGCCGGTTTCTTTTTCCTCCGGCTTTTCAACAAGCCTCACAATGGATGACACGCGTGCACTTGACAAGCAAGAACTTCCATTTTAATTATATACCTTTTCCTCATCTTTTAATTGCTGTTGTTAATCAGTCATTAACTTCTCCCGCCCCCCTCCCGAGCCTGAATCCTAAATCTCCCGCGCAACATCTCAATAAATTCCCGCGCGCCCCTCCCTGCGCCGGCTCTAACGTGTAATTTCATTTATTTTTAAAACTGTCATTTTTCCAAACAGAGGTATTTGTTATTTGTTCCAAAGGGCTTGACAGTAAGGGGATTTTAATCATAACTTGCATTAAATTATCAGTCTCCGGATCTGTCAAGAGGATAAATTCAAGACGACGTTAAAGACGCCGCTATTGAGTAATTGTGTTCTGGGCAACACTAATATTACCACTGACTGATTCCAAACAATGGTGATTGAGCTATAGGGCTATTTGCCTTTCACCCTCCCTCGATAATTCCAACCTGTCCGAAAAGCCAAAGGACTCGATATGAGTACAGATACAGGGGTGACAATGGGCCTATTTGTCTCTCCTCCCTCTGAAAAGAAACAGATGTTTCTGGAGGAACTGACTTCTGGATTAACATGAGCCAAAGCGGTACTTTAAATGGGGTGGGAGTGGCGCGCTGATATGATATGACAGACAGGGCCGAGATGGCTTGACAACAGCAGGAAGGGCTCCGAAAAAGATCTTAGTACGCCACGCTGGGGCGATTGAAGACCTCTGCGACAAAGCAACAAATGAACTTTTAATGACTGTGGCAACTTGAAAAATCATAATAGAAACATATCAGAAACCCTGTGGCATATTTACACAGACACCGACCTGTAAAATTGATATATTTTACAAAATCACAGCGCTTCTTAATATTGTTATTCAACCCATACGCATCACAGAATAGTGCTAACCAATAATTACAATCTATGAGCTGGCGGCATGGCCATGACAACAGTATTTAAGTCTTGTTAATATAGGGTGTCTGTTCTGGCCCTTGTGGCAGATTGTGTGAAGTAACTTCCTCCTATGTTGTGAAAGAATATGAATAATGAGCTACTAATAATTAGCGTCGTCAGGAAACCTAAACTAAAACTGATTATTAGTTTAGGCATCATATATGGATTATCTGTGCTGAGGTTGCGAATGATCAAGTATTTCCTTTTTAAAAGTCATCGCAAACTTCGGTGTAATTTAAATCATTTAAGTTACGCAATTTTTGACGTTTTGTCACCGGCTGCTTCCCAACTGAAGAATCGATTTGTCGGGTCCAGGGTGTGAGCGGGGAGGGCTGAGAAAGCCCTGAGAAACAGATACGTGGCGTCTAGACAAATTATAACCTCATCTGTTTTGCCTAATGAATTATGCAAAAAGGGGACCTGGCTTGGGCTTGGCTAAAAGTAAATATTTAATATTCATCCTCGCAGTCTGAAATTACAAAACACTTTGCATGGCTAAATGTTTCTCCACCCCGGCGAAATTGCCCATTTTGGCCAATTTAGTTCATGCGTCTAAAGACGTTGATTTGAATATATCGAGCTTTTAAAGCCGACCCGCTTTGGTGAGACTCTTTTTGTTGTACAGTAACCACAAATAAATGGCTTTCACAATTAGAGGTTTAAATAATGCAATGGCTCATGTTCAGTCCTAAGCAGGATTCCAATGAGCTTTCTAATGCATGTAATGATTAAGTGTAATTCAAATACCAACTGTGTTGTTCAAAATCTGACAGGCAATAATTTGCTCTATTATATTGTGCCATTTAATTGCCTGCTACCGACAACCTCTGACGTGCCATGAAGCAATGATTTACAATTACTCCAGCAGTAAAGATCAGGGGATGACAATATAATCATCTACACAGAGATCCCTTCTCATCTGCCACAACTAGTGAGGCAAGTAAAAATAGTTTGGAGCTTGTAGTTTTAACTCCACTCTATTTGAGGATTAGAAGATATTACAGCTGCGGAGGACGTTTAACAATAGCAGTTGTGTTAAGAGCTGGCTGCGGCGGGATGAGGCGAGTCAAGATGTCGGTTTGCTGTCAGGGACAGGCCTCACACGCTAACGGAGGGACATTATTGTTGGGGGTAAAGCGTTACTGATGTCGGAGTTTAATCTAAATGAGGAAACGCCAAGTGGAAGATCAAGCAACAGACTCTGTTTCCCCATCCATCCTCTTATGAACTCCGTAAGACTTTATTACCATATAAATGATAAAGGATAACGTACGAGAAAAAGTATGCAATAATTGCGCTTCCCTATGTTGCAGTCTGATGTAAATGTTTCTAAAAGACAAAATAAGCAAATCGACGGCCTCCAACAAAGTTAAGTATCCTGCCCTAATTTGAGTGTGGAATTATGGAAAACAAGTTTACTCCATATTAAACCAATGTTTCACAGCATTTAAGGAGCTGATACATAATTTAACGCTTACAAAAACGAGCACAGCATGTTTGGGTGGGGGGGTGGGGGGGTCCTTAGAGGGAAGGCAAGGCTGCTGAGTGCACTGCCTGTTTAAAAATGATGGAGGAGAACAGGGGATTCTCATTAAGTGGCTTCACTCCACCCCGAGCAGCAGACACTAGAGAGAATGCAGACAAAATCACAGGCTCGTGTTTCCCCATTAAATATGAAGGATTGTGCAATATGTGCAGGCAGGCAGTTTGCCGGGGTCAGTCGTCGCACTCTTTCTGCTGTTTCTGCAGGTCATGTCATGATGACCGACTTTACCCCGTGTTCAATCAGTTCCTTGTGTTTTAGAAGATGGGGCAGGAAAATAATAACACGAGGCAGGGGGACTTTTAATGAGGACAAATTAGACTCGGGCAGCAAAGAGCTGCGAGGGACGAGAAGTTTCATTACATGACCTACATGGAGAGAACGTTTTTCAAACTCATTGACAGGAAGATCGGCCTTGATTTCAACTTCACTTCCTGTCGAAACTGAGAGAAAGTACTAATGAAAAGTGTTTCAGCCACTTGACGATGTCATTCAGTGGGCACAAAACTTTTGGACACTTAAAATGTGTTCATTTCATTCCATCACACATTTACTTCTCAACAAGTGTCCATCACATTTACTATGGACATGTTCCACAAAAACAACCAGAGAAATTATTAAATGTTTTGTTTGGAAAGTGTTTTTGTGTTATCTTTCACTGAAATAAATACCTCTTGGTTTTATACCTTCTTATATAATGCCAAGACAATTTGTTCAAAGTTTTTTAATGGTAACTTTCTCTTTAACTTTAGTTTTTTCCGCACAACATAAAAACATATTTTGAAAACTGTCTCAGTATCTTTATGTCCATTCAATAAAAGTCAATGGGGTCCAAAACAACACTGGACCCTCATTGTGTGGACACTGAGACATTTTTCAAATACAATCTTTTCGTGTTTTACAGAAGAAAGTAAGTCATGCTTCTGGTCAAAGCTAAGGCTAAACATACACATACAACATCATCCGTGCTTTGACAAATCACAGATCCGAAATCAGTCGCCCACCTCATAACCGCAGTGAACCGAAAGCTGAAACCGATCCCAAAGCGGGTCGTCGAAGTGCAGCTCCGCGATCGCTCACCGGCACTACTTGACATGGCTTTTACTTTGATCTCCCCTGTCTCCGATTCATTGGCTGCCGACTTCACTGACTCCAATCTGACCCAGATAAAGACTCTGACCTTTCCGACCAACTCCATTACATGCAGCTGTACTGGGTACAAGCTCTTAAACGACTGCGGTTTAAATGTGGCCATTACTGGAGCCGGTGTCTGCAAAGATTTCATTGTCACAGCCCGGCAAAGGGAAGATGGCCACACAAAATGACTCTTGACCTTCATTTACATTCGTTAATCAAATGTCACACAGAGTCTGCGTTTTATCAGCGAGTCCGTGTCTATCTCCAGAGATGATTTGTGTTTTCAAACAGGTAAATAGAAGGGTCTGCTACCACGACGTGTGCGAGGAAATGGCTAAAGGATAATTGTGGGGAATATTCAGCGGCGTTTGCTGCTTTGGGCTGATCCTGAGCACAAGATGCAGGTGAGATGAGATTTATACAGATCATTAAGAGAAAAGGAAGATTGAATCTAATTATAGTCCACACAGCTGAAATGAGAATCTGCAAAACAAGTCTCGGATAAAGTGACCAGTGCCATTTTGTCATATATAAATAACACAGAAGCTCACCAACGGATTCGTTCCAATAGAATAAGCATGTCGTGAACAGCACAGCTAATGACCTGAGTGGTACATTTTGCATTCTAATTCATTCAGCACCTAATTGTGAGTGGACACCACAGATAGCCGCCCTCTCTCTCCTCATCTCTCCCCAGACTGCAGAGAAGCCCTGCTCAGAAAGGTCAAAATGGCCGACATTAATCAGATCGCCATATCCACAACCCCTCCCCGCCATCGTTACTGTGCTAATCACTCTGGGTTTGGTTGCAGAGAGGTTTACTCCTAATTATTGTCATTAATAAATCAGACGAGTCAGGCTGTCGGGATGAAAGAGAGGCCGTCCCTGCTTGCCATCCATCAGAGAGGCAGAGTGCAGGAGAGTCCAGTCATTAAGAAGCCTTTGAGACACACGGCCGCATTGGGGACTCGGCAGCTCAGACAATAATACGCCTAACTTTTTCATCAACCTGTGGCTTCCGCAACCAACCAGGAGACGAGGATCCCGGAAAATCATCAGTCACGTACAAAGGAGCGAGTTAAAAAATAAAAGAATGAATGTTGCAGAAAGCAGGGAGGGCGCTGTGGGATTTTGCAGAAGCAACTGTCTATGTACATTACATAGAGACATCCAAAAGTCTGAGAACACATTGGGGAAAAAAAAATCTTAGGAAAGAAGTAAAGTTCCGCTATTTTGAAACTGTTTAAACGCACAATAAGTAAATGGAAGCATAAATTAGCCTACATTTTTTCAATTTCAATTCAACAAAAAATCATGCTGGATAGCATGGGAAATTTCAAATCAAAATGGAATATATATATATACATAAAAAAAAATTGTATTTAAAAAAGAATGCACAATAAAAGCATTTTCACTAATGGCCTCAGACATTTGGACCTCATTGAACTGATACCAAATTTGTGATCTATTTACGTTTTTATCAATGTCAAGAATGTCAAAATGTATTATTAAATGTTCAAACAATGTTATTTACTCTATATATCATTTGTAAACTTCACAGTGGATACCAATTAATAAAAAAAATGTTTTTACCAAACACACATTACCGTGCAAAAGTAAGCAGGTTTTTAAAGAAATACTTTTATTCAGCAAGAACGCATCAAATTAATCGGTAAATTGATTGGCAGTAAATACATTTATTTATATTGTGACAAAACATATATTTCAAATAAATGCTGTGTTTTTGTTTTGTTTGTTTTTTCAGAGAATCCTGAAACATTTACCGGCTTCCACAAAAATAGTCAAATCGGCATATTAGAATGATTTCTGAAGGATCACGTGACTGAAGAAGACTGGAGTAGCTGTTTTGTTGTTTCTTTAAATAAGGATCGGGATGATCACTGCAAATTATGATGATGTAGATTTTATTCACAGATGCCATCTAAATTCATCACATTCTAGTGCCTCAACCTCTGAACAGAAATATTCACTCAACAACCAGCAACCATCAGAGTGCTTGTTTCCAAAACACATGCAGACACACACGCTCACTCGGTTACCATGCGTGTTGAGGACACCAGCTAAAAAGTGCCGTATATCTGTGTATGTGTGTGTGTGTGTGTGCTTCCCATGCCGCAGGGAGAGAGAGATGGAGAGAGACGTGGCATCGCGCTGCCATCACATCTCATCAAATTAAGGAAGTCCATTCCACTTAAACGAGTTCTGTGAATCTAAAATCGACCATTAATGCAGTGTCATGTTAAATTAATACTGTCATCTAAATTACTGGTATGAATCTTTCACATTTGAAATGAGACCAAGAATGACTTATTCATTCTCTGCTATCTCCTCTGATGTCATCCCCATTAAACATAACCAGGCGAGCTGTCTTGGCCTAATTGTATTAGAGTGTTAAGGGAGTGTTAGGCTGTTCAGAAATCATCATTTAGTATGCTGATCAACGGCTTTAGAGAACTGAATAATATCTGAAATGAGTCGCGCAATGAGGCACGCTGCAACTGACAACGCATGAGAGAGAGACATCAAGGAGATGTGAGTGCCGGACAGTTATGTCCACAAACATTTTAAACAGTGAAAAGAAGTAGCTCAAGAGTGAGGTGATTGACTTAAGTGCCTACCATGTGTTGTGCCAATCTGACATCAACATGAAAGGAGGTGCGACCCAGACACATGCCCTGGCATCTCTCCAGCAGCAAGACAAGTCCTTATAAGCTGGAAATGTTTGACTTCCCTGAAAGGAAAAGGGCAAACTTTTAAAAATTCAGATTTTTTTTAATTAATGTGTAAGAGAGACAAGCTAATGTAATCTGGTAATGAGCCAGACCTCATAAAACTAGTGGAGCTCAACTTCCTCCTTCAGTTTTATGGAGGCTGGCTGCAGGTGAGACTGATCCTGATTTACTGTCTATTCTGTACAGCACATCTCATGTTAGACGGACAAAAACACGGTGAAGCGTGTGTCTATACGTTTGAGGTTTGAAATGAGCAATGTAATCATAATGACAAACATGAACAATAATGTAATATATAAACATGTGCATAGATTGTGCAAAATTCACAATTAAGGAACTGGCTCCCTTTCAACTCATAACAGGAAGTTGAACTAATATCTGATCTAGAATATCAGGAAGAGGAAATTACTGAATTGCATTTTAAAGAAATTCGAGATAGTAAAGCATTCTGGGAAATGAAGTGTTTATAGCCACCCTGGTCCGAAAAGCTTAATTTATTAGGTAAGTTAACACTTTATTTTAAGGTGATCTAGTTACATTGTACTAACTCAAATAAGTACTGAGTAAAATGAATTACCTACATATAGGCTACTTACTAACGTTATAGAGTTCCGGTTAGGGTTTGGTTTAGGGTTAGTTAGGCTAATGTTACTTGTAATCATGCATAACGTTAGGCTAATTTACTGTTAAATGCGTGTAGTAATGTGTAACCATATATTATATTTAACAATATTATCATCATTTCTATAGGTGGCATTTCAAACATATTTATCTCTAACGTTATCTATCTATCTAATCTAACGTTAGTTATCTATCGCCTCAAAACCTTAAGGTCTATTTAAACTTTTTTGCGAACCTAAATTCAGTGTTTGTCTTGGCAATAAATATATAAATACACAGTTATATGTAATTCTTTGATTTTCACTTAATTTTAATTCGACTTCCGTACACAGAGTCAAATCCTAGCTGTTTCTGCATCCTTTTTGTTTTACCTCAATTCAAATTTAAAAATTGAATTGTAATTTAAAAGGCATTGACAGTTCAATTCTGAATAGACTACAATTAAATTCATAGAATATTTGTCATGTTTAAATGTCATATCGTGAAGAGCAATATTTCTTCTTACCTCAATGTGTTCTAGCGTAGGCTAACGTTACCTACCTAACGGCTCTGACCTGGAGCAGTTACCGTGACGTCAGCAGAAATCATCGCTCAAAAGTTTGGAACAACCTCAAAGCCAAAGATTTTCCCTTAACCATACTTTAATCCATAATACTATAGTCCCTACAGTTATTGGGAAAAAAAAAGCTACTATAAACGGTTATAGTCCTGCTAAAATGCAAGTGTGATATCTTGATATTCACAACTGTCATAAAAAGATTTAAAAAATTACTTGGAAAAGCTTCTTGCCCGCTTTGATATAATTTCGATATTCATTCATTGCAGTTTTGCAGTATTAAAAACGTGTTATTTTGGAAGAACTGTTACCATACCATTTCATTAAAAACAGAATACGGTTTAAGAAGTGCTTCAAAAATTAAATGCAACGAAATCACGTGTCCTCCTGGTTGCAATCTGACAATAACAAGCATTTGTCGCCATCTAGTGGCAAAAATGAGAAAAAGCTACTCCTCGCATAAAGTAAATATGTATTGTAACAACCCCGCCAAATAATATTAGTGCTGCTTTAAGGCCTTCTAAAAACGTTTCCATTGTCCCGGCCCCTTAGACTAGAAGGACCCATAGGGACCTCCACATAGCCTACCCAATGAGCCCAGGGGAGTGAATTTAAACAATGACCACGTTACAACTGTTAACTTACTTTTTTCTGCTAAAACGTGGCAGAAAAGATTATATTTGCTGATACAGAAGAACAGTAGTTATACAGGTAAACAAAAAGGCTCAAATATTGCATTGATACAAGCTTGCAATGACTGTTGCTCAACAATCCATTCCAACCTTTTTTCTTATCACGTGAAACCAGCAACTCCATTTCAAGGCCAATTTTAAATAACAGACAGGACAACCTGTGTTTGCTGTGAGGTCTGACATTCTTGAACTAGTCAGACCTGATGAAATGTGGCTCTGCTCCTTACAGCAAGGCCTAGTAAACAGTTTTGTATTCAAATTATTCTGCTTTGTAACTCTTCCTACTGACAGCCATTGCCATGGGCCAAGATATCTCACAAAGCCAATGTGCATTTCAACATGGTTTGTTCAACAAAAAAAAAATGTCAGATGGACTGAAACTGTTCTGAACACTAGCAAAAGAGGGAGAGACGTAAAAAAAAAAAAAAATTCTTAAGGGCAGAGATAGGCTGTCTGGTCACATTTAGAGACTGGGTGTCATGGGAAAATAGCGCCACCAGACAAGTTTGTCCATTTGGATTCATCTACCTCGCCTGGCTGTGGTTGCACCGTTCCTGGGGCTATAAAGAAGGAGGTACAGGATAGATGTGACCTACAGCTCATAGAGGGCAGAACTACCAGTGTGCTGTCAGTCCACCTGTGAGCATCAGACATCAGAATGCACATAAACAAGCAGGTTCACTGCATCAAACCCTATGCATGCTAATTTAAATGCACCATTGTGAAAAAGATGTCAACTTTAAAAAAGTGTGTAGATATGTTTTCTTTAACGTGTATGAGCTTATTTATATACTCAAACTTAAGTGAGGTGATGTTTTCCATTATATATATATATATATATATATATATATATATATATATATATATATCATTCAAAGATTTTTATTTTCATAAATCATTCTAATATGCTGATTTAAAACATTTCTTATTATCAATGTTGAAAAATTAACAGCAAATCTTTTGTAACATTATAAATGTCTTTACTGTTGCTTTTGATCAATTTAATGCATACTTGCTTAATAAAAGTATTGATTAAAAAAATAATTTTACACCCCCAACTTTTGAACACACACACACACACACACACACACACACATACATATATATAATACAGTGCTGCTTGAAAGTTTGTGAACCCCTTGCAGAATCTGTGAAAATGGGTGAAAACTTTTGAACAGAATGAAGATGTCCAAATTTTTCTTATTTTGCTTAAATATACAAAATTAATTTAGTACTGCCCTTCGGAAGCAACAGGAGATACTTGCGTGTATCCCGGAAGACAAATTTAGTACAATTTACCTTGATCTTCAAATTCAAAAAGTATAAATAATAGTATGTATAAATAAATAAATAAATGTGTATATGTGTGTATGTAATGTATGTGTATATAGATAATAGATAATACATTAAAAATGTAAGAGAGCTACACATGGCAGTTTATCTGTTCAATAAATGACCTTATTCGCCTGTTGAGTAATAAAAAAGCCACCTCCACATCGCATTTACAACTCCCATTTCAAATCCTTCAGTAATCGCCATTTCCGAAAAGCCAAGCCAGTGTTTATTTTTGTTTTATTACGAGCTCTGGCGCGGTAATCAGGGAAAGACAAAAACACGTTCTGGAGGAAGGACTGATGATGTTTTAAGTTTAGTTAATTTTGAACAAAAAAAAAGTTACACAGTGTACCTTTAAGGATAAACTATTAACACTTGAGCACTTGGAATACTTAAAATGTTCTCAAAATAGTCCACATTCAGTGAATGACAGTACAAAAAAGTAATTAAAATTGTATCAATTTTAATTTGCATGTTATTCAGTAGGTGTGCATATGCCATTATGTAAACAGATTACACCAGATAATAGATTGTCATATAATTAAAGGATACACCCAATATACCCAAAAATGAAAAGTCTGTTATTACAAGGGTTAAGAATTTCAGGCAGACACCCAAATATTGCAGCTACTAGGGATATACGAGACTGAAACAACAATGTATACTGATTTGGTCTCACCGTTTTTTTCAAAACACTTGCTTGATGGTTTATTTTAGAGAGAACTGGATTAAAGAAAGAGCTGGCTGGAAATACATCTGATGTTCTGAAAATGACTATATACTGATAAACTGAATCAGAAGTTTCAGTTAGCTAAGCTGAGATACTTCATAGAAGTAAGCTCCCAACATCTTGGTGCCCTGAATATAGTTGGATCTGTAAAGAAAAAAAAAGGAAAATTATTGGAAAAAAACATTTTCAAGCATCCCAAGATCAGATAAGTTTTGCATGAATAAAGCTGGCCTATGAGAGCAATCAGATGATTACAGAGGTGACAGTTACTATCATACACAGACAGATCTCCATGACAAGATGTTTGCCATTGCTATGCGTAAACCTCACCTGTTGAGTTTCTCGTTCTGTGAGTGAGCTCCATCGTCAGAGGAACCGACAGGCAGCAGCATGACATTCTGGCCGGTTGCTTCTTGGAAGGTTAGAGTCACCGGGATACTTCCTCCCTCACGGGTCAGGTCAGGCTCCACGCCAAACACTAACAGCAGAGAAAGATACCGAATTACGTTAGACCACAAATAAATTGTGTTCGGAGTAAAAAAAAAGGTTTGACATAACAGAATCAAGGCAAAAATCAACCAACATTTTGTAAATATCATGCATGGGTTGATGATGCATGTAAATATCCATGGTCTTTTTAAATCAATATAAAAATAAGTTTAAAATGTATATGTATATGTATATGTATATGTATATATGAGATAAAGTGTTTTAGGTGCTGCAATTGGACGTCATTGTCCATTCTTTTAAGGTTTTTCACTATTTTAATCACATTTTTCCCCTTCATTAATTTGATTTGTTTTTAAAAAGTAAAAATATTACAAGTTTTCAAAAATTACATTAGTAGATCAATTAATAGGAGCTCATTAAAGCAACATACATAAATATGAATTAAATTAAAATAAAATAATTAAAATAGATAAATAGATTATAACTTTATGTAAATGTAGACTGGAATAAGATCAGCAGTCTTGTTTCTACAGTTATACCATATATTGTGTCTTACCAGTCTTCATGGCCTTTCTGCCAGCCATGTAGTGAGGGTGGTTAAAGTCAGACACCCAGGCTTTGGCTCCATGTCCCATGTACACTTTCAGTTTGTTGGGACTTTTCAATTCCGCAAACTTGCTTTCCAGATGAGTAATTACCTGTAAGGAAAGCAGAACATTTCAGCACAAGCACAAGCATGTCTGTAAATTATGCAGAAGACTCTATGTGAGTGGTAGAGCATTAAACAAGATTTAAAAAAAAAAACCTTCAAACCTGTTTCTCCACTACTTTGGGATCCATGTCAGGGACAAGGCGGATGGAGAACTTGCCAATGACCTTGCGGGGGATGACAGTTTTGGCACCTGCCTCGGAGAACGCTCCCTCTATCCCGTGCAGAGACAGGGACGGGTATCTCCAACGATGCATCAGAATTTGCTCCTGTACAGACAAACCAATATATTATTCGGTTTATTATACACGTCACTGAACATAAAACATGAATTTACAGAGAGGTCAGGAAGCCTGATTAAATGAGGCAATTTTTTAAACGTGCTATCATATCATATTCAAAATATATTCCAATAAATAAATAAAATTTGAATAAGTGTTATTTTAGCATCATTGATATTATAGTTTTTGGTAATAATTTGAATTCGATTTTATTTTTTTACATTTTCTGTTTTATTTTTAGCTCAAGTTTTAGTAAATTTGTTGTGTTTTTAAATGTCTATATAGTTTTAGTTTGTTTAGTTTTAGTTATTTTAGTACTTCAATTTAAAAGAAACAAAGAAAATGAGAAATGCTGCCTTGGCAACTAGCTAAAATAAAATAAGCTTACTTTTTTCTTTTTTTCCCCCAAGTAAGACCATATTTAAAAGTTATAGTTTTTTTAGTGAATGATAATAACCCTGATTTAAATGAACAGAAACAAATATTACATCATCGGACACTGAAATGTGGAAAGAGAGGGGTGATTTACTTTGGTGTCATGCAGGAGTTTGTCTGTTCCAACATCTTTGGCGTATTCTACCATGTCAAACTCAATCTTTTCATAGAGCTTCTTCTCCTCATCAGTCAATTTGGCCACATGGTCGTACATCCCTGGTACTATAATTTTCCCCTTGTTATCCACCAAAGTGCCTAAAAATATAACATACTTAATACAAATTCAGCATTGCAAAAATAATACATCAACAAACAACAATAAAAAATTAAGGTTCCTTAAATTGTGAGGTGAGCTGATTAAGAGGAAATCATTGCCAACTGCTCTAAGCTGACAGGTAACATTAGCAGGTCAACAAGAAATATATCTCAGTGTAATCAAAATGCAATCTAGGAAATCCCTGTCATCCTGAATAGTTTTATGACCAACCTACTGATCCTATTTCCACCAAAGGAATATGTAGGTATCAGTCTCACCCATCAGAGCAATGAGGTCAGTCATGGCCTCATGAACGGATCCTCCAAACACACCAGAGTGAAGATCTTTATCACAGCATTCCATCTGAAAATGTAAAAGATGTTTCTCAGCCATGAGAAAACTCCAATCTATACCTTTGCGCTTTTCTTTAAGTACAATTATGAAAAGTGATAAACTGGAATGTCAGACATGTAAAAAGGCAGTAATCTGCAATTTTGTGATTATCAACATTAACTGTGCCTACCAAAAACTGTAAAAACTGTATACATATTTTCATACACACGCACACACACATATACATATATATACATATATATATACATATATATATATATATATATATATATATATATATATATATATATATATATATATATATATATATATATATATATATATATATATACATATATATATATATATATATATACACATATATATATATATATATATATATATATACACACATATACACACATATATATATATATATACACATATATATATATATATATATATACACACATATACATATATATATATATATATATATATATATATATATATATATATATATATATATATATATATATATATACACACACACATATATATATATATATATATATATATATATATATATACACATGCGTAACGCAATGCATAAGTTAATACACCCATGCTAAAGTTGACTAAAAAGAGGAATAAAAAATCATATTTTGGAAATTGAACTTAATGCCTTAATTAAAAAAATTAGGAAAAATCCAACCTTTAAGGACACCAATTTTCTTTGTGAATGAATAATGTATCGTAAATAAATAAATGTTCTTCCTTAAAATACATGGTGCATAAGTTAGTACACCCCTATATTAGACCCCTTTGGAATTAAAATAGCCCCACATCATCACATAGCATTCACCATACCTAGAGATTGGCATGGTTTTATTTCAGTTAGCCTAAAAGCTAGTTTGATTTGCATTGCTCTCAATGCAAATCAAACTAGCTTTTAGGCTAACTGAAATAAAACCATGCCAATCTCTAGGTATGGTGAATGCTATGTGATGATGTGGGGCTATTTTAATTCCAAAGGCCAAGGGAACTTTATCAGGATGCATAGTATCCTGGATCCATGAAGTAACTGGCCTTTAAAAATAAAAATCTGCCTGCCTCTATGGGAATTTAACATAGGGGTGTACTAACTTATGCACCATGTATTTTAAGGAATAACATTTATTTATTTACGATACATTATTCATTCACAAAGAAAATTGGTGTCCTTAAAGGTTGGATTTTTCCTAATTTTTTTAATTAAGGCATTAAGTTCAATTTCCAAAATATGATTTTTTTATTCCTCTTTTTAGTCAACTTTAGCATGGGTGTATTAACTTATGCATTGCACTGTATGTGTGTGTATGTATATATATATATATGTATATGTGTGTATGTATGTATATATGTATATATATATGTATGTATATATGTATGTATGTGTATGTATATGTATGCATATGTATATACATATATATACACATACAGACATACATACACATGCACAAATATACATATACATATACATATACATATACATATATATATATATATTTTTTTTTTTTTTTTTTTTGGTGAACTGATTCACTCAACCTCAAGAACTTTAAGCACCACTGCTTGGAATTTTTTTATCTTAAAGTAACCCATTAACTCCTACCTCAATATAGAAGTAGCAGATTCCTCTCAGGCCGTAGGTAATGCATGGCTTGGTCTTTCCCAGCCAGTAGTTATCAGAAATGCAGACATAGTCCACATCCTTAAAAAAAGTATCTTTGCGAGAGAAAACCAGCTCGTCTAATCCCTCTGATCCAGACTCCTCCATTCCCTCAAAGCAGAACTTTATATTGATGGGCAGTTCCTGTGATAAAGTAAATGTAGGTTTTAGTGCAAAAATCCATTAATGTGAGGTTTCAAATATTTTACATGGTGCTTTCTGCAGTCAATATAAATCTATAGATATAATATAAAGTGTGAAAATAATTCTTCACAAACCAAACATTTTATTATACTAAAACGTGAACAATAGGAACAAAAAGGATACGTTTTACTCTTAGTCTATCACATATAATAGAAACAGTGCATAACATTACAATTCCCCTTACAGTTAATTAAATTAGATCTAATTAAATTAGCTTGACACAATACTTTAAAATGATCAAAGATCACAAAACAACCTTTAAACTGTTCTGCTCTTAATTTGCGTGTGTAAACGAGGAACTTTGAAAGCAGTGACAGTTCCCTCAGGTGATAATGATTGAGAAACTGAGGTAATCTATGGATAAGCAAAAGACTGTATGCAATGTGAACTGATTTTTAACACAATGATATGCAGTGTTCTGTTGTTCATCACAGTTTCAGTCAAACTAGGTGCACATGCAACTGCAATTTAATTTACATTCTGTCTTGTTGGGAAAAAAAAGACCAGATTTTTTTCTTGTTAAAAACATTAACAAGATTCAGTAATGCAGGCAATGCTCAACTTCTAGCAACTGACACCTTTATCCACTGATACTGTCATATGATACTGCTTGCAATACATGAGGACTTTGCACAGCTGTTACAGGCTTAATAAGTAAGCAGACAGTATCATTAAAAAAAAAAAAAAAAAAAGACAGTGTAAGCACCTGTCCAATCTTCTGATAGGCCTCAATGATGTTGAACCAGGCCAATACAGGGCCTTTATCATCGGTAGATCCACGTCCGTACATTTTACCTGCAAAACAATTAAATGAAGCATGAGCCACAGTCAAATAAAATGTCGTAAAGTGTAATGATTACAATGCATTTCAATCTATAATCTCAATTCAGCAAGTCTTTTACAATATATATCAAAGTGCATTTAAAGACCTCACAGATGAATGGCCTTGTTATTAATTTACAAAAACTATAACTTTATACTAATTGTAAAAGATTACTAGACAATTGCCAGACAAAAGCATGATGTTTTGGCTGATCCTGTATGAGATACTCTTCTTTTAGAGCATCTTAAAATAAGAACCTAGTTGTGAAATTTCAAAATATAAATAGAATAAATAGAAAAAATATATAGATTAAGAAGCTAAATTTTAAAAACAGAAAATATTTGATTGCAGTGCACTATATAAAACAACCAACTAATTAACTTTTTTTGAATGATATGCAAAAAAAAATATATATTTATTTTTGTTTAAGATTAATATTAATTAGTCCCAGTTTGGAAAACAAAATCTACAGGAATCAGCTGACAAGTCACAAGGCTAAGCTCAAGCGTCAGATCTATCTCAGCAAAAAGAGACAATAGGATTTGTCTTGAAATCTCTTTGGGCTGGAGGGACACAAATGTAACATGCTGAGTCGGTGAGATTTCTTCCTTTTTTGTGTCAACAGCCACATGCAAGCACAACTTTTTTTTTAATGCTAGTGGTGACTAATTTTAGCCCAATTGAATGTGAAATATTACCTGGAGGGAGAACTGCTTGCAGAGTATTGCACAAAAAGCAAATCAATTGAAGAACCTCATTTGGTCTAAACAGGTTTCTTCAATACACTCAAAGGCTTCATTAATAAATTATGTTAGCATCTGGATCTTCAACACCAAGAGACTGCTACTGTACACTTGAAAAATAAAAAGACTTAAAGAGCCACTTGTGCAAGCATACTCACCATCTTTCTCCACCAAAGTGAAGGGCGGTGAGTCCCAGCCATCCTCAATGTTGGCTGGCTGCACATCCAAGTGTCCGTAAATACACACAGTCTTCTTGCCTGGGTCTGAGCCGAGTCTGCCCAGAACTATTGGAGGAAGAGGGATCTGCTCACCACTTGGCAACTAAATTAAAACCAGAAAAAAGCAATGCATGAGGAGCGCCACCTTAGTATTCTTAGTATTAACTTTCTTATTTATTTTCAAAATATTTATTAAATGTATTTTATATACAGTAGGGAATTGGTTTGGAGATTTGTTTTTAATGACCCTACAAGTTTGATTAAAGGATTAGTTGACTTCAAAATGAAAATTATGTCATCATTTACTCACCCTCAAGTTGTTTCAAACCTATATGAATTTCTTTCTTCTGCTGAACACTAAGGAAGATATTTTGAAGAATATCAGTAACCAGACAGTTTATGGACCCCATTGACTTCCATAGTTTATTTCTTTTTTTTTCTTACTATGGAAGTCAATGGGGTCCAGAAACTGTCTGGTTACTGATATTCTTCAAAATATCTTCCTTAGTGTTCAGCAGAAGAAAGAAATTCAAACAGGTTTGAAACAACTTGAGGGTGAGTAAATGATGACAGAATTTTCATTTTGAAGTGAACTATTCCTTTAAACATAAAAATATGAGGAAAATATTGTATATTTTTAAATATTTTAAATACGAGGGAAGAACAAAACACTCAGCTCGGTTAAGGTATTTATCTGACAAATTATTTTGGCAAAAAAAAAGGTAAACTAAAGCTACAGGTTTTATTTTCCTATGCAAAAAAATGCATAGAAAAACAAAAAGCTCACAGGAAAAAAACATACAATGACTAATCCTAATTAGTTAATATTTTGTTGGTTCTTTCTTGTTTTTGCATGTGTTCATAATTTCTTTGTATGACAGCCTGGCTAAAACTTGTGGCACAATTTATAATGTTTCATTGCATTGTCAATTTTTTTAATAATTTGAATATATATGTATGTATGCATCATTTATTTATTTATTTAAATACCTTTAAGATAAATATATACAACAGGGTTCCCACATCTCGGTTAACTTCAAACTCAAGGACCTTTCAAGGACTTTCCAGGTCCAATACCCTCAAATTCAAGGACTTAATGTGGGGACACATTTCAAGTGAGAGCAAGGTTACATCGTGTTACCAAGATACATCGTTACAGTTTGCATGTGTCAAACTATGCAAAATATCTTTTTTTGCATTTATTTTTGGCCATATGACAGAGATCTGATATTCTATTTGTGGTATTTCTGTTTTGCATAAAAGTGAAGAATATTCGGTACATCCTCCTAAACTATTTTCAAATGATCTGATATGAACTTTTGCATGGCTTTTATTTAAAAGAGCTTAGGCTCATGTAACCAGACTATTTTTGCACTGTTTCAGCGGTGTGTCTGTGAAACGTTGAGGTTCCATCGTAGTTGTTTTGTGTGCGCGTGAATGTCACGGCAACATACAACACAAAGTACCTCACGCGGGGAACACTTAATGTAACTTGCAAATGCGTGTAACTAACGTAAATCAAGCAAGCTGGTGTGCATAGGCCACGAAGTGCTGCCGAAATAACACATTAGCGGACCGGAGGGAATAATACGGAAATTTTTTCAGAAAACTTATTGCACAAAATAAATTCAAGCACTTTCAAGGACATGTGTCTGTGTGTGTTTATTTTCAAGAACTTTCCAGGGCCTTGAAATCTTTTTTCCAGATTCACAAACTTTCAAGGATTTCAAGGACCCGTGGGAACCCTGATACAACTTTTATTGTGCTTTTATGGCCTTCTTCGAAATGAATTTTGTTTTGGAACAACATGAGAGTGAATAAATAACGACCAAATAAACCACTCATTAACAAATAAATGTCACTTTCACTTGAACCATGTGATCTGAGTTTAGGACAAATATCAAAACATAACTACACTGCAGTCTTGTGATGCATGTGACACATGCAGTCAGATGGTCAACCACAAAAATGTAAAAACAGGAAGCAGCTTGTAATGTTTGAGCTAAAGGCTAAAATCAGTAAGAATTCTAAAACCAGGCATTAAAATAAAAACTCCAAAGCCGACTCCAAGGCAAGAGATTTATAGTAACTGTGAATTTTAGAAAACACACCTCCTGCATGCCGACGTCAGCCATCTCCACTGTTCCCCCAAGTCTCTCGATGTCTTTGGCTGCCATCTCCATCATCTTCTTGATTTCTCCTCGTTTCTCTGGCCAGGCCGACACACTCTGTACAGCAACCCATTCTGCCAGGCGCTTCAAAAAAGTGTTTACATTTCCATTAGAAAATGTACATCATACCTTGCTTCATGTCCAAACAGTACAGTCATCAAAAATTCTGAACAACACATGAAGGGATAGGAATTATACAAAAAACTATAAAGAATAAATAATTATAATTATTAAATAATAAATAAAAACTAAATCTAAACTATTTTAGCTTAAAGTAGACACATTTCACAGTTTTGGATATATAATAATATACAATATAATATACCTCTCATTACCTCAACATATTGGTCCTGGTGCTCATCGACGTATCTGAAGAGAGTTGGAAGGTAAGACATTGCTGCACAGTGATCCAATCCTTCAGTGACAGAACAACTGACCTAAAGGAAAGGAAGATAGACGTGTAATATAGATTTTTGTCATCCAGAGAGTAAAAGAAACTCCTCCCAACTCTGTAACTGCTGACGAAATCATTCCCAATCCCACTATCAGTGCAGAGGACTGAGAGATGCTGCGCTACAACTATAAAACAGGACAAAAAAATGTTTAAAAAGTATGTAGAACAAAAACGTCTTTTTGATATCAATATCAACTAGGCTTAAGTAATAGGCTTTAACTTAAATAATAATGATAATAAGAATTATTTCGCTTAAAACTATTTCCAGTGGTAACGTTAACTAATAAGTCGTTCTCCGAAATTCATAAAATATACCTTGCACCGGCTATATATAGAAATATATAGAAATATATAGGGGGGAGGAAAGAAACTGTATACTTACTGGATAAAACACGTCTAAAGTCTTGAAGTTAACTGAAATTAAGCTGCAGTCCACCCCAGGTCTTTTTTCATCAGTGGAGTGAAGAACGCCATGAGAAGCAACGTGGGGTTTCCGACCAGATCAATGGCTTTCAAAATAAAGGTCTGAGTGATGCGGAGGCTTTCACACAGTGTACAGTTGCCTCAAAAAATTACTACACATTTAAGTCACACTTTGTGAATGAATGTCATTACATTAGATAATAAAATATGAATTCAATTGGCATTCATCACTTTTCAATAAAACATTTCACTAAAGTTTGTTATATTTTAAATTAGCCTATAATATTAAGATACAAAAATGTATGCTGTTGTCGATGTTTAAATCATTTCAACTTAAATTACATTAAACTTGTAATTTGTTAAACTTGAATCTTGTATAACTTATTAAAAGTTTAAAATTGCTTAACTTATTTTGATGAGTTAAATCAATGTAAAAACTTATTGAACATAGAATGTTTTACAGTTAACAAAACCCCAGTGTTTTTCTATTGGGATCTTGGACACTTGAGAGCATGTGCATTCAACAAGTACCCTTAACGCACACTACATGCACACTTCATCATTCATCATATTCAGGAATTCACGTGCCCTGAAATGTCGAGGAAAACTTTCCAGTTTTCCAGTTTAAGTTCAATAATTACAATTTGGTAGTAAAACAAAGTGTTGCACATTTTATTGATGCGTAGATGACTATATGTATTTTGTAAAATGTTTGCAACACAAAACGTTACTTGCATTTTTTTAACAGGTAATCAAAAGATTGTGAAAGTGTAAGATGACCACTTACTCCATTTACCTCAGGGCACCAGCTAAATAATTCCACCTTAACAGTAAAATAACAATCAAAGACAATTGCTGAGTAAATAAATAGAAATAGAAATAATAAATCAGCTCCACATCTAATTCTAATTCCAAGTGATCAAGGGCTTAGGGTGTTTCATTTAAACACATTGCAAGGGTTACGCCAGTGGGCACTCGTGCAACGTAAGCAATGACGTACATCCGAGTGAACGAGACGGACAGAAGTTAGCGAGGGAAGGGCATACAACAAAATAGGACTTAAATGCAGCCTTTGTAACCTGCAGCAACGGGGGCCCTAAGAGTCAGTGAAAGAACCTTTCTGGTGATCAGACTAAAGATTCACTGGGATAGATAAAATCCTAATGACAACAAAACAGCTATGATTGTACTGTAAAATATGAAAAAGCAATTCAAACAGCCCTGATCTACTTAGTCTAAATGTTAGCATTAAAAAATATTTACAATTACCACTTTAAATAGGTCAAGTAGAGTAAATATATATAAACATTGTCTTACCTACATGTCTTCAAAGCTTACATGTACCCGGTTTGTCTCCATACTAGTATGGGGTATCCCTGAGCTTAATTAAGGTAGTTCATGTTGATTCAGCTATACATATTTAATTCTGACATGGTTTTATGACTAAACCTAATAATTAGCACTGCGATGATAAATAAGAGCTTAGAAATACAAAGATCAGAAACATACCATTCAATATTTATTCAATATACAGTGAAATTTTCAGATGGATAAAATTATAAAAAACTGGTGACCGTAACAGCAACAGAGAAACGCGTTTAAATATGAAGTTGAAAATCCTAAACAAGGCCATTAAACAGTCCAAATGACCAAACTGCTGAATGCTCAGATCTTGTCCAATGTTGATGAAAAACAAAAATTGCATAAAAGTGCGCAGACATCAGTATCTGTATTTGGTTGAGTAGTCTTTTGGGGAAACCACAAGACCCCGTCCTTTCCTTGCCCCCCTGTAGACAGTCTCAACAATGTCTATCATCTCCTGCTTATCTTCCATGGTCCAGTTTATCTTGTTGTTATTACCAGTGCCAAGATCAATCATGATGTGCTTGTTCCTGAGATAGACAAGCAAATATACATTAGGATAAATATGCACTGCAAGACTATTATTGGGTAGATACTGTACATAAATATTGCATATAACTTTGATAAGGTCAGAGAGTAATTCTATTGTGACAACAGTTAAAGTGCCCCTATTATGCTTTTTTCAGATATTATCTTTAATGTAGTGTGGTACAGCTGTTCATGAATGTGTCAGCAGAGTTTTTTAGTCAAAATAAAGGGCTAGAAGGAGTCGATGTAATTAGTCGTTTTATTTAATTATTTGTAAATTAATGAAATGATCAATACAAGTCACCAAGCAACGGCGCATCAGATGCGTGCTAGTCAGAATGTGTAACTCCTGTTGAGGACGCGCTCTTCCTGGAGCAACACAGCAACTAAACCCAATTAATTCACAACAATTTATTACAGTAGTGTTCTCATAATGTTATGTAACATGAGAGTTCCAATCGTAGTTAATGTTAGAGCTGCACGTTCTGAAGCTGCGCACGCTGAATGAACACCGGCAAACTGAAGCCCTTTGCTAGCCGGTTATTTAACTCAACGAAACGCATCCAGATATATACAAAATAAACATAATATTACAAATTGTATATGCACAAAATTACACGAATGCACAAGTGACCTTGAGCTAAGTTACGTGCTGGTCAGAATGTCTAATGGATGTGCTCTTCCTGAAACATGGCAACTAAACCCAAAGAATTAACAACATTTTATTACAATATTGTTCTCTTTATAATGTTATGTAAAAATGACAGTCCCAATCATAGCTATTAGTCATGATAAAGCCGATAAAGGCTTAAAATGTAAACATCGACCAGATATGAAAAGTTATGCAGATATATCTTATATAATGAGACATGTTGATTATGAACCTGCAGTAATTCTCATAAAAATTGTACCTGAATGGTGATTAGATTTACTTTAATGAAATCACGAATCTGATTTATAGCTCAGAAGCTATAGTTTTTACATGATGAATAAAAACAAACATAACATTTGTAAATTAAATTATTTTACACGCATAGTTTTATTCATTAATGTGTAATATATTTTTTCAAACGGATTATGAGAATTCGGATTTAGAATTTGTACAGCTCTTTTGCTGTTGAACATCCACATATAAAATGTTAAGGTTACAACTGCATCGGTCTAAAAAAAACAGCAGTGATTGATTTTATTATTGTGAGTTTAAAAGCTTTATAAAAAGAACTTTAATAATGTTTTAGTTCAAAAAAGTAAGTTTTTGAAATGAAAAATACTTTGCTTAAAATCCTTGCAGAGGACAGACTTGGTGTTGTTTCCAATCAAAAGGAAAATATATCGGTAATATGCCAAAATATCAGCATATCTGATATCGGCAAATATCGCTCATCCCTAGTTTACTTTTCACTATGTCATTCATTGCGACTGAGAGTGAATCCCGCATTTAATCTATAAGTGGATGTCCCTACCGAAGCTTTGCAGCACGTACAGTGCAATGCATAAGTGAATACACCCATGCTAAAGTTGACTAAAAAGTTTGACTAACTATTTTGGAAATTGAACTTAATGCCTTAATTAAAAAATTAGGAAAAATTCAACCTTTAAGGACACCAATTTTCTTTGTGAATGAATAATGTATCATAAATAAATAAATGTTCTTCCTTAAAATACATGGTGCATAAGTGAGTACACCCCTATGTTAAATTCCCATAGAGGCAGGCAGATTTTTATTTTTAAGTATTTAAAAAAAAAAAATTTATGATACTATGCATCCTGATAAAGTTCCCTTGGCCTTTGGAATTAAAATAGCCCCACATCATCACATAGCCTTCACCATACCTAGAGATTGGCATGGGGTACTTTCCATAAGATCATCTCTCAATGCAAATCAAACTAGCTTTTAGGCTAACTGAAATAAAACCATGCCAATCTCTAGGTATGGTGAAGGCTATGTGATGATGTGGGGCTATTTTAATTCCAAAGGCCAAGGGAACTTTATCAGGATGCATAGTATCCTAAAAATTAAAAAAAAAATATATATACTTAAAAATAAAAATCTGCCTGCCTCTATGGGAATTTAACATAGGGGTGTACTCACTTATGCACCATGTATTTTAAGGAAGAACATTTATTTATTTACGATACATTATTCATTCACAAAGAAAATTGGTGTCTTTAAAGGTTGGATTTTTCCTAATTTTTTAAATTAAGGCATTAAGTTCAATTTCCAAAATATGATTTTTTATTCCTCTTTTTAGTCAACTTTAGCATGGGTGTATACACTTATGCATAGCACTGTATGTTGCAGTTGGTCCTCTAAGAAGCATGAAAACCATAACTTTTATTCAATTACTGAATAGATTATATATAGCAAAGAAAGGGGGAATAGATTTATAGTAGTTTATCTGAGTGGCTAGATATATATGTGAATACTTTTAAGTAGAATACTTTATTTTCATTTAATATTTTAAAATGTATATAATACAAGTTATATAACGGCAAGTTTTACAAGCTCTATTGACTCAATGTCCGATTCTACAAAAACTTATTTTGACTCAAAAATATAGGTTACAGTAAGGCACTTACAAAGAGTTCACAGGGCAACAATAAAAACCACACACACACACACACACACACACACAATTCCAGAACTGTTGTCACAAGGCTCATGTTATAGAATCATTACCAACCTTGTCTGTGCAAAGTTATATGCAATATTTATACGTCTATCCAATTATGAAACATCATTAGAACGTAAGGTCAATAAACCCTGTAAAATTTGCATTACAGGAGTGAAGACACACGACAAGGACATTCCTTGTCCAATTCACATTTGTTTTAAACCCAAATTCATTGCAAGTCCTTCTATGTTTTTAAAGGAAGAGCCAAAGATATTTTTTATGGTAAATATGCTATCAAATAAGCATAACCTATCTAGAACCAGGTCTTCTCACATGTTTTATTTTTCCAAAAATATATTTATTTATTTTTTTCATTTTTGGCTGGAGTATTCCTTTAAATTGCTGCTTGACTCTCTGTAGTCCTTATACAATCTGAAGACTTACCTGAAAAAGAACATGACTGTGCAAGGATCATATAACTCGTACATCTTGTTAAAATCTGGCACTTCTGTGATGTCCACAAGGTAAATTACTGCAAAATTCTTCACCTGAGGAAACACTTGATATTAGACACACTGATAGAATAATGGAATATAGATAATTATTCTCAAAGACATTATCAACAAGTCCTACACATACAGCAAATACTCTCGGTTCTAATTAGGAAAATGTACCTTCTCAGCGATGCTGTACAACACTTCATCCATTTTCATACACGTCGGGTCCCAGTCGTGGCCAAATCGTATAACAATCACACGGTCCTCCTCGGATAAAATAGCCTGGTCCACTTGCCAGCCATTGTGAAGATGAGGGAGCATGTACGACATTTTGATGGAAATTCAACACACTTCTAAAAAGGCACATGAGGTTGTTGTCATAAATGTGCTTACAAACCACACCAGGTCAATAAACCGTTCAATCGTAACAAAATAAAACGCAAAACCGATTTGTTTACATTCCACACGTTGCTTTCTCGTTAGCAATTAGCTCTGAAGATTCTAGAAAGATTACATTTAGATTTATTCAGTAAAATATTAGAGCTTTTAAACAGAAAAATAACTTTAAAGGGAAATGCAATCCTTACCTTACAGTTTAAATAACCTTGTTGTGTAGATTAAGTGAGTGTTCCGAGTTTATTAGATGTATAACACAGCTTACGGGTTTTAGGGTTTTAGCACTGCAACGACGACGGTGGCTGCCGCGGCCAGTGACAATGCTACTGAACAGATATCAATATCGCCTTCTACTGGATTGGAGAAAGCTTCTGCTCTATGGAGTGTATAACAAGAAATCTTACAATCAAGATAGCCCGGGTATTATAAATGTTAAAAAGTAGTGTTTAAATTACTAAAATGTATTCAAAGGGTCATTCAGGAATCAGACTGAAGATTAATATATGTTATTATTATTATTTGGCCTTAAACATGAACAAATATGCACAGCAATAAATTCTGTTGTCTTTAGACAAAATACCTTTTGCATGCATGTTAAATGTCCTGAATAATACAATACAATATGGCAGCATGGATAATGTGTAGGCAAGAAAAAAGAATGTAAGATATTCCTTGAATCAATTATTCTGAAAAGATACAGCATTAAAGTGAAATGTTTATTTCCCCCCCATTTTTGTACTGTAAATAATGTTAGTTAAATAATGATATAGTTAAATAATGGTAGTTAACATGGAATACTTTTGGAAAGTATGTCCTGCAGACAAAACTATCCTGAATAGTACTTTGCAATTTCATAATTATGCTCTCAGCCTTTGTGAATTTATTTTAACTGAGAGTATGAATAGAGTATGAGAGTGGAATATTAATACTTAAAAATAAATAATGTGTCACACCAATGGACCATTTAACTCAACCTGGGAAAGAACCCTTTATAGAGGGATTCTGTAAGTAATTTATCTTATGACAGAATACTTTTTCAAATTTCAAGGATTATCCCACAACTGGCAGCATGAACAATGTGTTAGCAAGCAAATATAAATATTGATTACATTTTAGATCTTCAAAGCCCCCCAACAATACTAGTTTAAATAAACTACATCATGGTTAACTAATAAATGTTGTTCTCTGATAATGACAAATACGTTTGAGTTTTTAACAATGCCCATTACAACACATGAACATACAACTGAAAAAAGTGAACTTGTATGTATATTTATATGCTCTAATTTATTTACAGTTTTCATATTGTAAGCTTAGATGTTGTCATTTACTTACTGCACAGGGGAAATAAAGTGGGAAACCAAGTCTACAAAATATCCTGATGCTTACAATCATACAAGTGAAATGAACTGCAATCAAATTTCTCTGCAAAGCTCCACACTTTAGTTGTGAGGATGTCACTTAGGTAAGCAGCATTAATTAATAAGAGAAAAGTTTTTTGGCAAAAAAATCTAATCAAAACAATAATTTGAATACCATATTTATAAAAGTATAAGGCAAGAAAAATAGAAATGAAATTTAACAATTAATGGAATTGATTAATAGAAATATACATGGTCTAAAAGAAAAGGGAAATGTAACCATTAGCATTCCAACAAATACATAAAGAAAATGTCACAAAAATTGTTTATGAGGTTTGGAAAATATAAAAAGTATAATCACACAAATGTTTTCAACCCTAAAACTATAAATGGGCTACAAACATCTATTTTTACATGAACTTTGCTTGAAGTGATGTCTCAGTGAAAAGTAATGGATGTATACTTTAAAATGATTAATATGAAACAAAACATAAGCATTCACATACATTATATAACAATAGACAAAAATCAAACACATTTTCGCTTGTTTCAACCTCTCAAGTTCTACTTGGTTAACAGTTTAACACTAGTTTTGGTGAGAATGGAACATATTTTGCATTGTCTCAAGGAACAGGTAACAGTTTACGCTCTAAGTAAAATTTGCATTGCAAGTCCTCCTTGTCTTTATTACTATTGTCTCCAAACTACTCGTTAAGGACCTCCATCTCTGTGTCTGTCACGGTGATCAGCTTCTCGGGCTCAATCTCTGGGATCAAGAGATTATGCTTCAGCTTCATCAACTCTGCCATATTGAAGCCTAAAAGTACCACAGCCTTGGTTTTCTGTATGTTCTTCAGACATCTGGTACGCTTTGTGCCAATCTGGCAAGCAACGTCAGTTTTGTTAAGCAGCAAACGGTTACTCAGGGCAATGATCTCCTTCTTCAGTGGGTAAGGCTGTGTATTAAAGTACTTATTGACAAACTCACGTCGTTCTTCAAAGGGGCGCAACTCCATTCCAGCAGGATCCAATGCTAATTGTATGGAAGGATCGATTACTACTTCAGGTGAGGGGACCGTCAGACCAGCCAACCTATCTCGCTCCAGTTTTCTCTTCCTTGCCAACCGTTCCTCCCGCTCTCTTCTATTGGCCTCCATAGCTTCTCTGAAGGCTACTTCCAGGCGCAACTTGCTCTGCATCTCCGCTTCAGTTTCCAGTGGCTTTGTGGCAGGAACAGAGGCTTGAACTGAGGTCGGTGTTGGACCAGTGATCTGTTTTGGATGAGCAGGGTATGACACAAGTGCTCGGTTTGCTCTGGGAGTAATAGCTAATCCTGAAGTCAGTTTATCACTATCCTTGAGACTCTTCGGTGCACTGCGGCATTTAGACAAGTGGACAATGATGGCCTTGGTAGTGGTCTTGCCAGTGTACACACCACCACAGTAGAGGCATCTGTACGATGGTGTTTTGAGTATAGCATGCAGAGTGGGCACGATGAAATGCTTCTCTTTGAGGTGCATTTGATAGCATTCCTTGTTCAGAAGTTTCTCCGAGCAGAAGGGGCACTCTGTGCTGTTAGGATTGGGTGTGGGCATCTTGCAGGGTGCGGACAGCTTTCCAACACCCTGAGGATTGTTGGGCAACATCTTCACAAAGATCAGATCGAGGGAGCTTGTGACCAATGCAAGATTGAGCTCTTTTTCACCCATTATTAGTTTAGGAGCCGTGGTTCGGATGTCGAAGTAAGGGAAAAGCAGATTCCCTGAATCATCAGTATACAGTCTGTATTCACGCCTCATGAAGTCACAGTTGCTCTTTCGGTTCACATTATGCTCCACCTGGATATGGTCGACAAGCTCCTTGATGGAGTAGAAGAGCCCAGAACAAAATAAGCAGTTCATGCCATGAAGCAGGTGTTCAAAAACTCCCTTTTCCGAAATCAAGATCTTGCATGTCAGGCATTTCACCGTCTTATCCGGCATCTTTCTCAAAAATGGAGCACGAGCAGCTAGACCAATCTTGGGCAATTTAGCTACCTCTTTGTGAACCTCTGGATGGGACTCGTAGATATCAGATGGGAAGAGTTCATTACAAATAGGACATGTGATCCACTTCTTGGTTTGTTTGGGGGGCGGCAAAGAGCTGTTTTGTTTGTTTTGCTGAGCAGGAGGGTTGTTCTGGGATGCAGGCAGCGGTGGTTTGTTGACTCCTTGGGAGTTATTTCCCTGGACCGATAGGACCTGCAAAGGTGCAAGAGTGTAGGTAGGCAAACCATCAACTTTGTTGCCAGTGGGTATCAAATGACTCAGAAGGGATTGAGAGGTTAGCATGGTGCCTCCAGATGTGGGTTGATTTAAGGGCAATCTTGGATTAGCTACGAGGGACTGAGGTGGCGGTGGCCTAACAGCGGGTACATTAAGACGTACACCTGGTGGTAGGACAATTTGGCGGGAAACGGGTTGCAGTTGTGCCTGACTAGGTAGGCCTACTCTGACGGACATCTGGTTTTGAGAAATGCCGCTAGGAGCAGGAGGCAGAGCAGGTCTGGTGATTTGGGTGTTCTGAAAAGCCATTGGGACTCCAGGCCTCAGTAAACCCTTCGCCTCAGCGCTTGCAAGCTGAACCAGAGCAGAAGCTTGAGTTGGGAGAAACACCTGGCTTGTTCCTGGGGCAGCAATGACTGCAGAACCACCACTTTCTGTCCCTTTAATTACACCAGTAGCCATCGTAGCGGTCACCGCTGGCGGATCTTTCATCATCAAGACAGCAGGAGGGCCTTGGGTTTTCGGTGCTAAAGCAGGGTACTGTTTCTTACTGTCTGTTTCAAAAATTAGAGCTCTGATATGCACATCTAGCTCCTTGTGCTTTTCTGAGGTTAGAAGATGATACAGCAAGTGTTCGGATGTCTCAGCTGATACGTAACACTTTTTGCAGTAGAATTTCTGAGACCTGTCTCCTAGAGTCAGAAGTTCCCGCTCCGATCTCTGCCCGGCATATTTATTCAACGTGGAAGTGTAGTGATAAAGAAGAACATGCTTTTTCACACTGTACAAAAGAGTATCTTGAATATGGCATCTTCGGCACTGAAATGTGGTGCCGTTTACAGCCCTTGGAGGCAGCTGCGGGACAGCAGGGACAGCAGGGATTTCTAACTTTGCGTCCTCAATGTGGAACAATTTGAGGTGCCTGGAGACCAATCTTGGGTGGGCTATAAACGGGCAGGAAGTACAGGCAGAAAGCTTGCACAGACGCTCTTCTTCATCATGGTAGCGTTGAACATGGGTTTTGTAGGCATGCCAGGATCTTGTAGAGAACTCGCACAAGGTGCAGCACAAACCTTGTGTACGATATTCCCACTGAGAATGGAGAACAGTTGGTAAGAATTTCAGCCAGTTGTCACACAATATTCAGAAATGCTTTAAATAGTTTTTGCTCAAGAAAAGCTAAGCTCTAGGACCGTCACTAATGATTATTTTGGTAATTGAGTAATCGGTCGATTGTTTTGACGATTAATCTGCTGTTTATTTGTGGCAATAAATATAGACCTAAGCAAAGACCTAAGCCTTTAAAATTACTTAATGGGTTAGCACAAATTAAGATATTTTTGATGAAATCCGAGAGGTTTCTGAACCAGCCATAGGCAGCAACGTCATTGCAAACTTCAAGGCCAAGAAAGGTAGCAAAGGCATTGGTAAAATAGTCTATGTGACTACAGTGGTTCAATCTTAATGTTATGAAGTGACAAGAACACTTTTTGTGCGCAATAAACAAACGGAAATAACAACTTTATTCAACAATTTCTTCTCTTCTGTGTCAGTCTCCTACGCTGATCACGTTGTAAACACAATGCAGCGATTCTGGGTTCTACGTCAGAACGGCGGCCAGCTCCTGTGTCAGCATCACACGCATGCGTTATGGTGCTCACGTGAACAGCGTCGGCCAATACTGAGTGCCATTCTGATGTATAAGCGCTCCACTGTGTTTACTACGTGATCAGCATAGGAGAATGACACGGAAGAGAAGAAATTGTTGAATAAAGTCGTTATTTCTGTTAGTTTTTTTGCGCACAAAAAGTATTCTCGTCGTCTCGTAACAGTTCATGTGGTGCAGCATATACTGTGAACGGTGCTGCTCTGAGACGCACGTGACATACACGCATGGGTTAGTAATGGGTACAGTAATGAAAATAAAGCGCATATACATATTAAACCCACAGGGCTTTTTTAAAAAAAATTATTGAAGCCTTTGAAAATTCACAATAGCACTATGCTATAGTATAGTTTTTAAATGTTTTTTTTGATACATTGTGCATCCTTAGAAAACGGTCTAATAATGCGGTTCATGGATTCTCGTCCTTGGAATGCACCACTTTCAGTATTTTACTGGTTACTCGACACGGGTAAATTGCAATCGAGGATTTTTTTTAAATCGAATACTCGAATTTATTCGAGGAATCGTGACAGCCCTTCTAAGCACATTTATTAAAGTGACATTCACCTTCTTTCTCCACCGGCCATCATAGCCATCAGATAAACTGCACCAGTCTGTGGCATCAAAAACATTGTCTCCTGGGTAAAATTCCTGGAGTTCCTGATAAACAAAAAGGAGAGATAACATTTCAAATGTAAATAAATGTTTTAAAATAAAAGGTTATTTTGATACACATGGACATGAGATTTCAGTCGTCGTGTTTCATTTTTATTGAAATGTAGCCTATGTGGATTACAAAATAAACATACCTGGCCCAAATTAAGACATTCTTCGAGTCCAAATTCTCCAAGAATGTTTTTCACTTTCCGTCTTGTTCTGCGGATCTTCTCCAACCCTCTGACTGGAAACTGGTACATGGTCTTACACCTGAAAGAGAATCACTTTGGTTTCTATTCGAATGATGTCATTATTTTGTGATTTTATTTTCATTTCTTGACCAGTCTTGAAAACCTTTAGCCTAATTATGCAAGACTACAATAAATGCTCAGCGACAGATTTAGGGGTATTTCACGAAACACTTCTTAACCAATCACTTTTTGCCCAGACAGGCAGAAATAAAAAATGTTTGCATCGCTGACTCACATCACTTTAGTTTTCAGTCACACACACACAATCCAATTTTTACAACACCATTTAGAACACCACAAAATAATTTTTTGAAAAAACATCTCAACCTGGACTCTGTCTATAACAAAAAGACACAGAAAGACAATTATATATACTTATGTTTTAATTGTTTGATCAAAATTGGTCAATTTGTTGGTTGTTGGTAGGGACATGTCCCTAGCTAGCATTCTTTCTAAATTCCAAGCCCTTGTAGCTTGCTACTCTCAGCTTTTTTAGGAACCCTTCTGGCACCATGCGGACACCTACATCATAACTATGCAAATCGACAGAGATATACCACATAATGACTACAGTGTCCGATCCAAATTCATCCCTTGCATAATAACAGTATGGACATTCAGTTCAGATTTGAGTACACAAATCAAAAGAGCGGGAAAAAAAGCCTAAAACACTTTGCTGTTGAACCCTTAATAACAGTGAATCAAAATGATTAAATACTTGCATAATACTTTAGAAAGTATCCCAAAATATGAAATCCCAATTTAAGTATAACTTAACTAGTAACATGAAAACAGCATATAGATTTCATATACTTCAAATTATATCATAGATGTAACATTGGTGATAAATACTTCCACTTGCATAATTCAGGAGCAATTTAATAAAAATGAGAATTTCACGACAACATGTCATATTTCAACCCCCAAAAGAACATTATGATTTATAGTGATTTTTTCCCCATGACAATTACATATAGTCTCCCTCCCATATTCATTACTGTAATGCCAATATGGATTTAATTTTGAAGTTTTCTTCTATAATTGCCGTCATTCTCCCAGTTTATTTTTAAAATGTGATTTTATATATTTCCCACCTGGAACTGTATTTCAGGCATTTTAACTTAATTACTGAATTAGTCAGTGTGAACAAATAGGTGTGTTGCCTGTGCAAATTTGAAATATCTTGGAAATATCTTGGAAGGTTATAACATTCCAGAAATTAATCCATTATATAATATCATCATCATTACTCACTTAAGAATTTGGGGGAGAATCGTGCTTAATTGTAATGAAAAGAAGTGCATTGACTCTCTTTCATTTTCTTTGGGTGAAAAAAAAAAAGATTTATTTTGTGGTCAAAAGTCGTATGTTCTTAATAGGTCATAAAGTGCTTCACATCTCAGCCTGTTGAACATGCAGTGATAACACAATCTGATGATTTCAGTTCCACAGCAAATTATACAACACCTCTATATCTCAAACTTAGTAACTTAGTATTTAAGAATGTTAGAAATCAACACGCTATTACCCAACTATATTTAGTGCTATGGCAGATATTGTGTACGAATGCAAGACACAATATCACATCTCAGCCATGTATCACTCAAATGCCACACTTTATGACAGCATTGTCACAATGCTAAGTGCCAAAGCGAATATCAAATTCAAGCTGTAATTATTTATTTATTGTAAGCATCAACTGCGACCGGTGACCAAACATATCCGCGCCCGCCAAAGCACACAAAATCTTGGGAACAATAGAGTCAAATGTAACTCTAAACTAGCCAAATGTAATTTACCAAGCGCCCCGCATCAATAAGAATTCGACAGGAATGACTCCACATCGCAGAACAACTGATTCCCTTCTAGAACGCGCGATTCTAAATAACGCAGTGATGTCATAAAGTAACCTCTTCACAGCTCTCGGCTAATGGGCTTCGTCGTTCTACTTCCTGATCATACCGAACCCGCAACAACTAAAGGCAAAAGCTAATGTTCCCGCTGCTATCTAATTGTGAGGACATTACCTTTTTTCACCGCCACACAGACGCAGGGAGGGGATTTAGCTACTTTCACCAGTCCGCGTGCTTGCCAAAACCGATGATAGAAGACGTGGAAGCGGTGTAGGATGTTGAAATAATAATTCTGCGCTCTCAACTATGGAAACCAGCAATGAAGAGAATTTATTATTTTTTTGCAAGTAGGACTCATTTATTGTGCTTGCCGTTTAGAGTCGAGAAAATGGCGCATTGAACAACTGGGAAGTGACGTCAGGGCATAATTATCATACTGTGTGCCTGGCCAATCGAATTTTAGGATGCTTCAAATGGAAAAACTTTCTTCTATATCACTCCTGCTGGTTTTCATGGGTAATCACTTGGAGTAGTACATACAACTTTTAAGTTGGGACCTAGTCTGGTTGTGGTTATTTTCAGTCTTTCAAATATTCATCATGATAAGGCACTTACTTAGAAGTGGTCTGGTCATGAGGGGGCGCAGTTACTTGTAATTCACAGGCATAGCCGCTAGATGGCACCTTGAACAGACAGCTCGTTGCTAGGCAACAGCACAAGATGGGAGGGGTTTTGTTGCTGAAGTCATATCACACCACTAGTCTTCATCCAATGGGTAATAAGTAACAGATACTAGCAAAGACATTAAAAAAACGGCTTATAGCTACTTGCAATGACGGGGCATGCATTTTTTAACAGTTCACTTCTGTTTTTTATTTCATGACAAAAAGTTACTTTAGACAACTCATGAGCAGCCATTTTTGAAAGATTTGATCATACATTCCGTTCGCATTTTTTAAAATTTAAAATTGTGTTCCGATCAAATGTTTAAAAAAAATTGCGTGTTTGCAAATTTCAGCAATCCTGTTTTTTTTAATTCAATGACCTGATAACATTTCAAACAATGATTAATATGCGTCGTACATTAATTAAATTAGTTAATATTGTTTTTTATATCGCCGATCAAATTTTTTTTAAAAGATCTTCTAAAATCAGTGCTAATTTTGGAAAATTCTGCAATTCTATATTGTAACATGAAATAAATTTCATTTTTAATGTTTTGTAAAATTATTTAATGTTGTATAAAAAAATTCTAATTATTCTTATATAATTATGGACAGATTTTCATTAAAATTTTAGGCACATTCAAGTGTCACCATTCCACTACAAAAACATAGTCCATAAATAAAACGGCATAGTCACACTAGGCTTGTGCTTCATTCTCTTCTTTTAATATGTATGAGAGCAGGAACGCGAGCGTGCGAAGAAGTTGCGTAATTTGCTGTGGACCGAAGCAGTCTTGCTAATTCACATTGAAAAACATTTGACCAACAATTTAACTAAATGTCACTAACTGACCTCTTAACACAATATAATATGCAATATACAGTGCAAAAGATACAAATGGCCTTTATGGATGCTGCGCAGCAGCTACTTTGCTGTGTATTTGTCTTGTTTCTATTTGTATCTATAGTATTTTTTATTATTGCCTGTGTATTCTGGTCACATATGGAAATGTTAGCCTTGTAATGACTTATATGTACAATATTTCAAGACACTGTATTTTGTTTCTTCCTCTGACAGAAATGACAATAAACCACTTCACTTGACTACACAGTATTGACCAAGCAATCAGCATCTATTTGTTTTACACAACGCATTGGTGGATAGACAATCTTTAATCTTCAGACAAAAACATTCTTGTTCTGTAATGGCAGAAATGTTTTCTTATGACCTTACATGCCAATGTTTTTCTACTAGTTTTAATACTTTTGTCATGGCTTTGATTGTTTGATGTAAAATGTGTCATTTAGATGATCATAAATCAAGATCCAAGATGTCTTACCAAAATATAGAAGCATACATATTCAAAGATGGATTGTATGAATGGGAAATTTATTATCAAATCGAACTTAATTTCACACAGTGCATTCCACAACATACAAATTACGATTATTATAATCAGTTGTTTTTAACATGTCTTTTTCTTATCTGGAGATGATCATGGACCTTCAAGATCTTTGGCAAAGTAAGATGAAACCAGTTCAGAATGTGAAATGTGTAACCATTCTCCGGATACAAAAGTTGCATGGACTGTAAATACTAAATACTATGCTCCAAAGTTATGAAGAGCTAATCGGAACATGTCGTTGGTGCAGACCCATTTGTTATCTACATTCTTCAGCAAGAAGACCTGCTGAAAGCCCATAACTTGGTCCTGATCAGCCTGTAAAAATAGACAAAAACAATATAAATGTTCATGATTTTTTTACAGCCTACACTGTAAGACATTACTGTGTACAATAATAATACTAAACACAATAATAAATAACTATTTATAATGATGGTAGCTTGTTTCTGCCACTAAAAAAAGGAAAAAAGTAATTGCAACTCATTTAAATTGAATCATTGTAACATAATAGACTTTTATTATGTAATGTTGAAGAGCTGATCGAGTTCACTTAACAAAACATTAACATTTTGTTAACATTTAACAAAACCGAGGCACCTACAAAGTGATCAGTCACACCACATTAAAGAGCGTCAAAACGGCATTTATTGTTTGAATTTCGTGATAAAATTTACAATTTGAAAAATGACGGCGCTTCTTGCGATTATTGGTGGTTAAGCTACAGCGCTGATTTCTTCTTGTACACAAAACACACAAACAATTTGCGGGACGAATACATGTACCATTACACTAGTACTATTTAATCAAATGTCAAGGAAAAAAAAAATTGTTTTGTGAGGTCAACCTCAACAATGGGCCAGGGCTGGGCATTCGATACGCCATGAGAGTACGTGAAAGTGAAAAACAGGAGCGGGAGCGATTGTGGCCAATCACAGACATATCGGATGAGCGTGTGAGTACAATAGGCAATCAGGTGTTTACGATTCCGCTCAACAGTGCTCAAAGCGTCACATTTTTTACATTTCAGTACCGACTTGATACCAAAGTCAGTACTTTTTAACAACTAATGTGTGATATGTGTGATATATATATATATATAGACAGACACACACACACATGTGTGAATCCATAATGTGTGATATATAAATATATATATACACAATATATATATTTTTTCTCACAATTTTGACTTTTTGAGGTATTTTCAGAATTGAGATATGAACTCACAATTGTGTTATAAAGTCTATATTGAGAGAAATAAACAAACTTTTTTCAGAATTTTCAGATAAAAAGTCAGCAATAACGTTTTTTATTTTTTTTATTAAAATCCCCACGAACCGGAAGTTGCAACCGACTGTACTTCAGTGTTGTGACGTATTTCCAAGTGAAAGCGAAGGGTCTTGCTGCAGCCTGCGGTGGACATCCAACCCGGCCCACATCCAAGTGTGATGTCAGAAGCCACGCCCAAGTCCAAATACGGAACATTCTCATTGGCCTGATTTTTCCCAAGTCAGTTCAGCGGAAAAACTCCGCCCTGCAGCCGATCCTTAAGATTTTATAGGTCATGTCAATCACAGTACTGATTGCCTACACCAAACACTGATCCCTAAACCTACCCGTCACTGTAACCTTACGACTAAAAAAAACTTTTAATCTAGAACCTACATTCTGAAACTCACCTAAAACCTACCCTACCTATTGGACATGAGTGAAGCTTCTGATATCACACTTGGATGTGGGCGGGGTTGGATGTCCAACGCAGGATGCAGCGAGCCCTACTTGGAGAGAAACAGAATATTGAATAGAGGGCGGGGTTTAACTTTAGCGCACCTCCTCTCCATCCTTCACTCATTGCAGACTAACGGTTGGAGGGGAGTGGTTAAGGAGTGGTCAGTTGTCATCAGAGAAGGAACGCCATTCCAGAGCGGAAGCAAATATTCCGATTTTGATTAAAGATTACCACAACAAACAAGTGTATTAACTTGCACGGATTAATTGTTCACCACAAGACTAGTGATGTGCACTACCGCTTACAAAGTAAATAGTAAATCAAATGTGTGTTTTTTTTTATGACAACTTTAAACAAGCTCCCATGTATAATATCACTGGTTTTGAAAGGTATTAAAATGTGCCATTTTCTTTGAACAAAAACACATAAATCTTCCAATTAATAAAAAAATTTTACAAACAAACATGTGTTTTAATAAATGCAATCTCTGATCACATCTTACTTTGAGCTGGCCCATGACCATACTCATGACACAGCTGTCTGGAGTCGGGTGATGGTCCTGAGCTGTGATAATGTGCTGAATGCTCTGAAAGGGAAGGCTCTGCAGATAGGCACATTCTGTTAAACTTAGAAAGACAACTGTGCATAAGACTGGAGTAAAATAATGTAACTTACAGTTAGTTTGGTCATGATTGCGGCCTTCCCTTGAAATCCCTCCCCCTCCCATGTCAAACAGGAAGCATCAGTCTAAAGGAGAAAAAAAATGTATATCATAATCAGGCATACAAGCACAGAATGGCGTACTAATAAGAGCTAAAGCACAAAGCAGATGGATTAAAACAAAATTCTGGTTTACGAAACTTACACTCATTAGAAAACGAGATAATGAGGTTCAATGACAGTCATTTACTTGCATACAATAATTCACTTACATACAGGTCGGCGAGCTTCACGCGGTCTGAATCAAACTGCTGATAATAGTGTTGCACGAATCCGCTGCCGATTTGCTCCCACATCGGTTTCTCTGCCATTGTTTTTAACCGTATAAAGGCTCCCGCCTAAGTTTGAACAGAATATTCCACGTGTAGCTGAAGCTGCGAAAAAAAACACTGAAGATTAGGTGTTTGGTAAAGTTAAACGAACGTATATTAATTCGTGATTTTAAATAACATCGTGTGTAAAACATTATTGCTGTAGATATTATTTTTAAACTTACATGACCACCTCAGTGTGATGGCACGCTACCTGGGCTGAAAAGCTTCGCGCCTTATTGGCCGGAACAAGAAGTTACCGGCAGATCTGAGATCAGCTTTTAGCCATAGACTGTAAAAAAAAAAGAGAGAGAGAGAGAGAAGCTTTTAGCAGAGTACATGAATCAAAGGGATTCAGAAGTTGGGAAATTGGATTATTTTTTCAGTCTTATAAAATAAATGCAGAACTGATACTTGCTGAGAATTTTAATTACGATTATATACAAATAAACATAAAAAAATAGACATTTGTTTATTCACAGTTAAAAGTGAACTAGGAATTATGTGAATTATGGTTAACAAAAGTACACTAAGAATTAAAAACAGGGAAAATACTTCACTTATCTATCAATATTAATAAGTAAATTAATAATATTATGACATAAAGCAAAAAAAAAAATAGGAAACAAATACATTAAATATGTAGACAGAAATATATAAATAGAGAAATAATATATTCAGCTGTGCAGCGTGAAAAAGTGATCGCTCAAAAATAATAATAATTAAACAGGTATCTTGTACATGAGCCAAAAATGAATGGATTGGATAGACAATAAATAAAAATATATGTATATGCGTGAACTACTGAATAGACATGAATGTTTCTTTATTGTCCTCGAAAGGAAATTTGTTGCGGACTACATGTTGCTGCATAGACATATAATAGACAGACGACAAATAGACAAATACTAATAACAATTGTAAAAAAAAATAAACTATTATCAAGATAAACGCTTATTCAACATTCGCACAGATACATGGATATGTACAAGAATGAATAGAACAAGAAAATGATTGGAGCCTGACCATTACATTCTATGTGTAAAGAACTCCCCAAATAATATTAGCTATATATATATATATATATATATATATCATTATTATAATAATTGGATACTATATTACTATAATGTTTAAATAAATGTTAAATATATATATATATATATATATATATATATATATATATTTATTTAACATTTATTTAAACATTATAGTAATATAGTATCCAATTATTATAATAATGATATAATATATTATATTTAAATCCTGTTAATGTGCTTATCATGTGTTTTGGTGTAAAATGATCATTTCAAGCACAATGTACAAAGAGGAAATTATCATTATAATAAAAATAGCTGACAGGACTTTTAAAAGACTTTTATCATTTCTGAAGTCGTTCTGAGATCTCCTGTCCATCGATGATTGCATACAGACGATTCAGTTGTGCCAAAACGTGCACTTAAAAATATAGGTAAAGACATTTTTGTTTATTTTATAGTTATATCAAAAATTAAACCACAAGTCAATATATCAGACGATTTTTTTCTCGAGAATATCTACCAGGCGCATACTGGACAGCTATAAATTCGCAACTGAGTTGAACGCGGTTACGTGTTATCTCACGGATGTACATGTCATGTACTACTTACTGTAATTGTAGAAGTTAAATGTATAACCATGTCTGGGTCTCAAGGAGTCACTGCTTTGTGCGAAAATCCTAACGAGTTGTTTTTGGATGTTTCTAAATTGCTTATTACATACGCGGACAACATTCTTAGGTAAGTGAAGTGTTCCGGAGACATTTGCAGAGAGAGTCCCGGGTGGAATGTTGTTATGCCTGATTACTGGAAATGACAGTCTCTTCTTTATGTATGTTGTCCATAGGAGTCTGTCCAACTATCTTGTTTTTTAATTCCCTATCCTACATTCATCATATTGTATGCGACCTCTAAGCTACACATTATTTCTGTCGCTGGATTTCTTTTTTCTTCTTTCAGTTTTTAGTTTGCTCTTGTGCATGTGTTTTGTAGGAACCCAAATGAGGATAAATACAGATCAATCCGCATTGGAAACCCGACATTCTCCACCAAGCTTCTGCCTGTCAAAGGAGCAGTTGAATGTCTCTTTGAGATGGGATTTGAGGAGGTTGGTGATGTATAAGCAAATATAGTTACCTTTATGGTTTCAAAGCATCATCACATGTTTTATGTGCTATTTGTATGTCGTCATTAGGCTGAAACCCACTTGGTGTTTCCGAAGTCAGCATCTGTGGAGAGGCTGAGGCAGGTGCGGGAGACTATTGCCGCTGAAAGAGACCAGAGGCTTGGTACGAGCAAAGCTGCATCCAACCCACAAAGTGCCAGAGTTCCTCCAAATCCTGCCCCACCACCAGTACCCGTACCCTCCTCTCCTTCTGCAGGCCCTGCGTCTGCCACCGCAGTCCCTACGCCTGCACCAGCTGCTTTACCTTTCACTGTGAGTTTCTTTTTTCTTCCTACTTCTTATTTTTCATTGTATAGGGTTAGCTATTTGTTTTATTTTAAAGAGATAGCTCACCCAAAAATTACAATTCTGTCATTAATTACTCGCCCTCGTGTCGTTGCAAACCTGTAAGACTTTCGTTCATCTTTGGAACACAAATGAAGATCTTTTTGATGAAATCTGAGAGCTTTCTGTCCCTCAATAGACCGCTACACAACTGGCGCTTCAAAAAGTTAATAAAGAGATTGTAAAACTTATTCATATGAATTGAGCGGTTTAGTCCAAATTTTCTGAAGAGACAAGATAGGCTTTTATTCACATATAAACATTGATCAGCTAACATTAACAGAAGTTCAACCGAACCTGCTTGATGCGTGAGAACAAACCTTATTGGTTCTTGCGGAAGCTCAAACGTGCTGCGTAACACGAGAATGAACCTCATTGGTTCTTGTACATCAAGTGAACATGCTTGAGCTTCCGTTTACCACAACTGATGTGTGAGTTGATGAATGCTGTGCGAATAAAAGCCTAAATTCAATCTGTTCATCATATAAAGCAGTCGTGTCTCTTTAGAAAACCACTCAATTCAAATGGATTAGTTTTACAATCTCTTTATGAAGCGTCAAAGTGGTAGTTGCGTAGCTGTCAATGGAGGACCAGAAATCTCTCAGATTTCATAAAAAAGATCTTCATTTGTGTTCTGAAGATGAATGAAAGTCTTACAGGTTTGGAACAACATGAGGGTAAGTAATTTATAACTGAATTTTCATTTTTGGGTGAACTATTCCTTTAAGGATGATATCATAAACTTTCTGCACCACCAAATAAAACAGCGACATGAATAATGGGGAAAACCATATCGAAAATAAATGGTTGGAAGACTGGCCTTGTTTCTCTTTTTGTTTTCTGATGTATTAGTCGAGCAGCGTGACATTCTTAAAGACTGTACAGTCAAACTTCCAACATGTGATGATATACGAGAGCCCTGAACTGCAGCGGAAGGCACTGAACTGCATACCTCATGAAGAGCTCAGGTCCAGGGCTAAAGAACGCCTGAAACAAGCCGAGGACGCAGATCCAGGTTAGCAAGACATGATATCACAACCCCGAATTAACACGTATACTTGTAAACGAAATCAGATTTATTTACATTTAATTCACTTTTCATGACGTTGGATCAACTTCCCTTTTTAAACCGAAAGAACAAAATGGTTCCAAAAAAACCAAACATTTTACCCTTAATAATAATAATAAACATGAGTGCTATTGTTGTTTTCATTGATGTGCAACCTGTCTGTTAACATCTCCAAAAAAAATTTGGGGTTTCATGACCCTTTAAAACTGATTAATATATTTTCCCCATTTAAAAGTTTAATGCAAAGAAGACATTTTGAACAATATGTTTAAACCGATTTATACTTGCATGAAATAAAGACTCCAGTCCAGATTATCAGAAGCTGACTCGTGTTTATGTGTTGTGTTCCACTTACAGCATGCAGTTTAGGTGAGGAGGACATGTTTGTTCTGGACCTGTTGCAGTGGTTTAAAAGGGACTTCTTTTCCTGGGTGGACAGTCTGCCATGTAGCCGGTGTGGAGGTAAAACCCAGCCTTCTGGATCCCTTCCCCCCTCAAGTGATGACCAACGCTGGGATGCAGGCCGTGTAGAGAACCACTTTTGTCACACCTGCCAACTCTCCAATAGATTCCCGAGGTACATCTGCTTTTTCATTCTCATCAAGAAGTTGCACTGTTAATGATGTTGAATGTCTAGTATCTTGTTATTGCAAACCTGTATGACTTTCTTTGCTCTGTGGAACACAAAATCATATATTTTTTTATATATATGTGTATGTATATGTTTATGCTGCAGACATAATTATATAGTGACCAGGGGCTGTTAGTTGGGTTAGTTCACCCAAAAATGTCAAATCTGTCATTAATTACTCACCCTCATGTCATTCCAAAACCGCAAGACTTTCGTTCACCCTCCGAACACAAATGAAGATCTTTTTGATGAATAGACATAGGCAGCTACGCTCAAAATACAAAATCTAAATCTCCAACGCACATTCACAAGAGCACCACAGTTCAGTGTTGCCTGAACACGTGTTGGAGATGAATATTTTGTAAATAAAGTGGTAAATTCAGTTTTTTTGCGCAAACAAAGCAATTCGCGTCACTTCACATAATTGAGGTTAAGCCACTGGAGTCACATGGATTTACTACCTTTCTGGGGCTTCAAAGTGGTAGTTGTGTAGGCTGTCAATGTGGGGACAGAAAGCTCTCAGATTTCATTAAAAAGATCTTAATTTGTGTGCCGAAGATGAACGAAAGACTTGCGGGTTTGGATTGACCTGAGGGCAAGTAATTAATGAAAGAATTACACATTTTTGCCAAACTAATCCTTTAAGCTCCAAAAAAAAGCACTATAAAACTACCACAAAACTAGTCTATGAATCTGTATGTTGTGTTATAAAATCATAAAATAGGTTTGTGTGAGGAACCTATCAGAATTCTCTAAAAATCTTCCTCTCCACGACATTGACAACTTTTATGGTGCTTTGGTATGGAAAAGAGCAATGTTATTCATGTCATTACTGCAAATTCACATTACTTTTCCTTTCTGCAGGTACAATAACCCAGAGAAGCTTCTAGAGACCAGGAGAGGACGCTGTGGGGAATGGGCCAATTGTTTCACGCTGTTCTGCCGAGCCTTAGGCCTTGAGGCCAGATATATCTGGGACAGCACAGGTAGAAATCTTACAGCTTTAAGGCCCCAAAATACTCCAAGCAAAGTTCTTTTTTTTTTCTTTTTTTTCTCTTATGGGTAAAAAGAAGTAGCATCCTGTGCTGGGAGCCTCATTTATATAAATGTGTAAATATATGCTGCACGCTTTCCTCTCAATAACAAAATAAACGCATAACAAAAAGTGACAATGACAAAACAGAAAACCGCAGTTAAAAAAGCATCTGATCACCAACTCTGCAGTTCACGTTTATTTGAATAGCACGTTATACAAAAGCTTTAAAGGAAACCGCTTACAGTATTAAATATGAAAAAACAATGTCAACTGTCAAATGTTACAACTTTTATAGTACAACAGTTTGTACCTACCTATTACATAATCGCCACGGATAAATGGTAGTTCGAAGGGGTTTACCAGCCAGAGCTAACTTTTCCAGGAAGTTTGCTTTGGCAAGCTATCGAAATCCCGAAACGAACTCCAAATTAACTTGTATGATAATGTCCTGCTTTCAGATCACGTGTGGACGGAGGTGTATTCTCAGTCACAGCATCGCTGGCTACACTGTGACCCTTGTGAGAACGCATGTGACAAACCCCTCCTGTATGAAGTCGGCTGGGGGAAGAAACTCTCCTACGTCCTGGGCTTCTCTAAGGACCAGGTTGTGGATGTGACGTGGAGGTACTCCTGTAAACACCCAGAGGTCCTTTCCAGACGGACACAGGTTCAGGAGACATGGCTGCTTCATACGATTAACAAGCTCAACACTACGGTCGGTTTCTCATTTTCATGCCCTCATCTAAATACAGCTCCTTTCATCATTGCCTTGAAAAAAATGTGTTTGACTGTCACTGTGTACAACTCCATACCTGTAGAGGCAGCAGTCTCTAGGAGAAGAGAGGAAGAAGCAGTTGTTGCAAAGACTGTTGGTGGAGCTGGTAGAGTTTATTTCTCCCAAGACCTCTACATCTGGAGAGCTGGGCGGTCGGGTCTCAGGATCTCAGGCTTGGAGAGCAGCTCGAGGGGAGACTGGTACAAGCGACTCTAAAGGGGTGAGGTGCTCAACTGGAACACAAGGTTTCATTACTGGTTATGCCATTGGAGTGATTTCAATAAACAGACACAGACAGACAGACAGACAGACAGACACACAGTAAACTAACTTACCTTAGTTTTTATGTATGTTTCCTCCCAGAATGCACAAGAATGTGTCTTCATTCCTTCCGAATCTGAGAAGCAAAACAAGTTTTTTCACATTTGCTACAACATGACCAAAAACTGTTACTTCAGACTGAGCAATGACCAAGAGACTATCCCAGGATGGCAGAAAGGTGCTTGGAGGACAGAAAATATTTTCCGGAAAGAGGAGCATGACTGGCAGATGGTTTGTTTCTTTTAGTCGTTTATTTTTTTGAAGATGAAGGCAAATTCCTTTCTTTATTTAACCAATATTAGTGATATATCTATTTTCAATCAAATTTTACTGATTTTAATGATATCAATTAATTTTACAGTTTATTACTTCATTGTATATCATGATTTTTATTTATTTATTTTTAATATTGTTGAATATTAACCTGGTAGTATAATTTGTTTAATTGTATACTCTTATTTTCTATAAATTCAAAGTATTATAGATTTATTATACAGTGCCATTCAAATGTTAGATTTTTGTAATGTTTTTGACAGAAGTCTCTTAAGCTTGCTCACCTAGACTGCATTTATCTTATCAAAAATACAGTAAAACTGTAATATTGTGAAATATTATTACCATTTAAAAGATCTGTTTGGTGCTCAACTAATATTACAGTTGAAAATGTTTTTTCTGCTTAATATTTTTATAGGTACCATGATACATTTTCAGGATTCTTTGATGAATAGAAAGTTAAAACCGTAGAAATCTTTTATAACAATATATATGTCTTTACTGTCACTTTTGATCAATTTAATACCATCATTGCTTAATAAAAGTATTCATTTCTTTCAAGAAAAAAACTGGTCTGACCCCAGACTTTTGAACGGTAGTTTATAGGCCACAACATAAAAAAAAATGCTCGACTAATCATACTGACCAGAATTACAGTATTTGTGCGTTCTTACTTGTAGGCCTTTCTATCATATTAGCCATTGTCCTAAAGAACACATTTACTTGGGTTTAAATGCAGTACTTACTGTGCTGACTCTGTGATTGTAGGTGTATTTGGCACGAACAGAGGGCTCTCCCTTTGGAAGGATAAGCTGGAAATTTAACTGTGCTCCAGTAGGGATGAAGATCAAGTCCACTTCAGTCCGAGCCTTAAGCCAGACCTTCCATTCAGGCAGCGTGCGTTGGACTTTACGTTCTGCCGAGACCACCATAGAGTTCCCTGGAGGTATCAGTCTCGCTGCTTGATGTGTATTAGGTTAAATCACGGCTCTCTTCTTCAAGAGCTGAAACGTTTTTTTTTAAATGTAACGTGATTGCCACCAATTAAGCTTGATTATAATATTAGTAATGGGTTTTATTTTCACAGATGGTGAACTGCACTCCTCTTCAAGGCTGTCTGGAGGCGAAGAGCTGATTGTGGAGGCGGAGCTCACAGGAGGAGAGGGTGAAGTGTCGTGGCAACACACTCAGCTCTTCAGACAGAGTTTAAAAGACACAGAGAAAGTTTTATTTGAAATTGTGGTTGAAATGGAAGAGCCTTGATGAGAGATAAGCATGTACATATCTCTTGCAAGTACGCATTTGAAGTAAGAAAAGTTGTTAGGTTTAATTTAAATGCAACCTACTAATCAAGGCAATAACGTGTTTTCTTTTAACGCCCTGAAATAAGTTTTATCTGCATATCTTCTTACTGCGCGCCATGGATGTTTTCTTTTTATTTGTCGTCTACTTGCCAGAAATATATCTGCCTAGTAGATAACTCTAGATAACCCTGGCTAGCTGGTCGGTTCTGCAAATTGAACTACTTATGTCAAATAAATGTGATTGTAGATGTGACCAGATTTGGAAATGTATAATTCGGCATTGTTCTTGCACTATAATTTATTTTTGACAAATTTCAGGCATTGTTGTTGTACAATTTTAAAACAAACTGTACATCATCCTGTTCATAAGTGTAATGATATGAGCATTAAATTATTTCATTCTTCAGTTGAATGTAAACCCTTTACAACACTATAATTAGACTGCTTTATAGTAGACGTTGCTTTTGTGTTTTTTCTTCTCAATCTCTAGTTAAAAAAAAAAAAAAGGGATTTTTTAAAATTATTTTTTTTTATTCATTTTTATTAAAATTCAGTTTGAATTGGAAATCTAGTAGCTCAGTGTGTGACATTCAGTAAATCCACTATAATATTATTAAAATCTAGTTTGGCAAACAATTATAAATAATGCAATAATAATAATAATATGGAGAAAATAATTTAATAGCAGGACAAACTGTCACTTATTGACTAGCAGCGCACAAAGTGACAGCTGGTGTGGATGTTATACTTAATATAATTCTCCCCATATAGGTTCTATCTGTGTGAATATATATATATATATATATATATATAGTTCCCCAAAACAGTTCAGCGGAAACTCCGCCCCGCAGACGATTCTAAAGATTTCATTGGTCATGTCAATCACAAGTCTCGCCCAACTCATTGCAGAATTATTCCTTTCCATTTCCAGTCTCCGGTGTTTCTGGTCAAATTAATGTATTTTTATGAGCTAATAATGTAATGTTAAACCTATGGACATGGTTTAAAAAACACATGGCTCCATAGTAAACTTAATTTCTGCAAGCCATGCTCGTTTTGTCTTTTCAGTCTTTGGCATAAAATGCAAGGCAAATGGTGCCGTATACGGACATTCTTTGCCTGTGCTCAAATAACGTACTTTCCAGAAACTTCTTCAGTTTATCGCTGTTGTTGGCTGCCACAACAAATTCAGGCAAATTTTTTGTAATTTTCAAAAAGTTTCTGTTTAATTCATTTAGTCATTCTTTTTACCCAGAGTCCATCATGGCGGCGCTCATCGTTTGATAACGTATGGTGGATAACGTACAGTCCATTAGTGCAAAATAAACAAATGCTGGCATTACTGATTTGAAATTATTTTATTATTTATTGTCTTGTAGAGATCGTGGAGAGACAAAACACAAGCACGGCTATGTAGGAAACAGGTTTCCAGGATGAGTAATAAACTTCCTTTGCTTGGCTTTATAGTATTGGAAACACTGTAAAGCTACATGGTGATATGCTAGACTAGACCAGCAAATTCTGCACAAATCAAGAAATTCCAGTCTGTTGACTCATTTTCAATAAAAATATATACAGACAACTGCATTTTCTGCTTAATAACATACCTAAATTGGTTAGCCAACAAAAATGTCACCCGATTACTAATAAAATGATCATTAACAGGTGTAATAACACAAGTAGATGATTGTGTATTTTCTTTTCTTTGATTGAACAATTTCTATGTAAAAAAAAAAAAGTGCAAGAACAAAACAAAAAAGATGTGCAGTTTGTGCAACATTACTCTCTACTGAAACAGTCCAACACAAAAGTTGACATTTCTTTCACATTAGTTGCTCTAAAAATGTAATCATTCTATAAAATATGCTTTAAAAGCAAAAAAAAAAGTATTTAAAAGACATACAAAATATGTCTTTCAAAGCAAAGGTACAAAGACCTTAAAATAGCTTTATCCCCCCATTCCCCCAAATGTAGTACAAAGCCCATCTCTTCTTAAGTATTTAAAAGTACAAATGTTTTAGAAAACAACAATAGTACGAGTCATTGCACGTGTCATCTTTACATACAGATGCTGTACGTTCTCATTAGCATATTAAGACTGTATTTGTCACTGCACAGGGAATGCTGCTCCTCTTACGCCAATCACGTACACGCTCTGGTAAAGACCGCAAATGTGCGGGTTTCTGATTAGGAATATTCATCGTATGAATACTAGTATTTATCACCATTTCTTTAAGTTTAATAATAAATAAGTGCTGTTTGAAGGTACAACATTAGGTAATTAGAGTAATTTTTCTTGGTTGGTACTATATAAAATATACAGTTTTTCATAAAATCGATCTATATAAACAGATGTTCACTATTATATACACACACACTAGCATGACCACATGCACACCAAATGCGTCCATACCGTAAAATTGTTCCTCAATTTTGGCAGAAGGAATTTTTAAGACAAGAAAGAGACTTTTTTCCACACATGGTGGTCATGTGGATATTCACACACATCAAACACCTGCATTTCAGACAACCCTCCTTTTGACGCGAACCAATGAGGGAGTTATATAATATGATAAATGTTGAGAAAAAGAGGTAGAGAAAAGGGAGGGGCAAGAGGGAAACAGACTACTTGCGCCCCCTAGCTGGATGGCTTTTCGATGAGGCCCGTCTCTTTGATCTTGGTGTAGAAGAATTTCTCTAGTAGGTTGGCACATTTGTAGTATTCGCTTTCGGGAGGGTTGTACTCTCGACAGTTAGTGAAGATCCTCTGCATGTCGGCCATGAACAGCTTCCGAGTGGTATAATAACGACTCTTCAGGCGCTCGCTCATCGTCTTCAAGTCTACAATGCACAATAACGTTCATTCATTTAGGGCTGGGCGATACGTCCAAAATCGTATACCCCGATATGAGTATTTTTAATGCACGATGACAATATATAGTTCTTTTTGCTTTAAATAAGGTTTTTATGATATTAGCATTTTTAATACCATTTGATATTCGTAGAATTTCATAAATCTCATCACCAATATCGCAAAAAACGAATACTAGCCTAACAAGTCAAAAAACAAGCTTACTGCAAACAAGTAAACAGTGATAAAAAAGTAATTACAAGCAATAGGACAAAAACTACAATAAAACCAAAGACAAGCACCTGAAAAACCTCAAGCACAAGAAATAAGAAATACTACATACTGTATAAAGTAATCAAATGTATGATGTAATAATATGTACGTATATACATTTATTTTTATTGTAAGTTACAAAAGTGATTCAGTCAAGTACGTTCTTTAGTTGTTTGATTATCATTAATGACAGACGGCAGCAGGTAAATTAGGCTGCTGTCACTTTAAGACCTCATGCACTGATCTAATAAACTGTTACACATGCAGTTTCTTTCTTAAATGTTTGCTTTCATTTAAGACATAAACGACTGTGTTTACGAGGATACTTGCAAAGACTTTCAGGTGTGTGCGACTGTGCGTCTCTCAGACAGCCCATGCATATACCGAAATGAGTGTCTTTCGCTGCCTATTGCACTTGAATGGTTTAAAATCACTTGTTTTTTAACCACAAAGATTAAAAACGCACTCAAATGATATGCTTTTATGACGGCAAAATTTCTGCTGGTTTATACCCCATCCCTACTCTCATTCATTAGTAAGTGCGCTCAAAAGTAAGTGTAAGGTCCAGTGTGTATAAGAGATATTTGCGTACCCATAGGGAAGCGGATGACTTGGTAATAACCAGGTGCCTCGTTCTTCTTTACAGGCTCCATGAAGGGCCATGCATTCTGGTGTGACTGAGGGGTACAATACATATTCCTCATTAGCCATTTATGTTCTTTCGTAATTTTTTTGTTTGAAACGTAAAGCCAAGCAGATATACATTACCTTGACCTGCTGTAAGATGTTCTTTATGGTGGTGTACAACTGGTCAGGATCCTTCAGCTCTTTGCTGTGAAAAAGGACACAAAAAAGAAACATACTTTCAAAACGTCAACAAACTAGTTACATAAGATTTCTTTAGATGTGACTAATAGATACACACTCACCTCTTCACTAAAGGCTTCCACCCGGTCTCACCTGTCCAAAGATAGAAGTAAATGAAAGTTTAAATAAAATTTTATATATGTTCTTTTGAAATTTCTATCCAAAGAATCCTGAAAAAAATATATCACTGTTTCCACACAAATGTTAAGCAGCACAACTGTTTTCGACATTGATAATCAGCAAATTAGAATGATTTCTGAAGGATCATGTGACACTGAAGACTGGAGTACTGATGCTGAAAATTCAGCTTTGCATCACAGGGAATGCATTACATTTTAAAATATATTCAAATGAAAAACATTACAAATTTTAAATCGTGATAATACAGTATTTCTGATCAAATAAGCAGCCTTGGTAAGCATAAGAGAACATAAAAAAATACATATATATTGTTAAAATAATAAAATATTTTTAGAATACAATGATTAACATGTATATAATAAAACTAAATATTGTATTATCATTATAAATTTATTTATACATTTTTTTTAAATCTAAAAATATATATCAAAGTGAGACATACGGATTCCTGGAATGCTCTCAATTGCAATCTGGCGAACTCCCTCCTTAAAACAGGACAGGCCAGGGTAGACTTTACGAATCTGCGCCTGCTTGCGCTCTATAAGCTTCTTAATGATCTGAGAGAGAGGGTGAGAAAGAAATAGAAAAGCCTTTAAGCGATAACAGAATCATGAATTTTACCATACTGAGTAACCTCTTTGACACACATCAGATCTAATCCTCACACACACACACACACACACCTCTTTCTGTTTCTTGATGATGACGGAGAACTCAGTGTAAGGAATGCAGGGGTTCAGTTCACAGCCCATGAGCGTGGCCCCCTCATAGTCCTTAATGTAGCCCACATACTTAGACTTCGGCACTTTAATATCCTTAGAGAATCCCTGACATGAAACAAGATTAACAAAATAAGGATATAGACATACTTAAAGCGACAGTACCCAAAAATGAAATTTGTTGTTCCAACCCATCATTGTTTTCCTATTATTATTATTATAATAAAAATAAAATAAAATAAAACACAAAAGGAGATGTTAGGCAGAACCTCCCCATTTCTTGTCATTTTTGGAGCTTGTTAGTATAATTCACCATCCACTATAGTAGCAATTTGTGCCATGGAAGGAGAAAAAATACCACTGTGCTTTTTGTATGGACAAACTTTTATCAACAATTGATCAGCTCTCTAAAACAACTAATAGAGCACTAACCTGCTTCTTGAAGTAGCCAATGGCGTATTCATCAGCGTAGGTGAGAAAGTTGAGAATTTCATGCTTGATGTGATACTCCTTCAGATGGTTCATGAGGTGAGTCCCATATCCCTTAAAAAGCAATTAAATAAATACAGATCAAGCTAGGAATGAGTGAGTAAGGAGGAATGACAAATAACAATGGAAAAGCGGCACCGTAATTATAAGACAACACACCTTGACTTGTTCATTGGAGGTGACGGCACAGAACACAATCTCAGTGAAGCCCTGAGTTGGAAACATTCGGAAGCAGATTCCCCCAATAACACGGCCATCTTTAATTAGAGAAAGAGTCTTGTGCTTCCTGTTTAAAGAGGAAATAGATTGACTCATAACAATGTTATGCCATCAATTCACAGGAAGCAATAGATTAACATTAAACCAAATGCAATTTAACCCTAAACCAAAACAAAGTTACCTGTTAAAATGTCAGAAAATCACCAGTTTAAAGGTACCCCTAATAATGTAGTGTCGTATAGCTGTTTGTGAATGTAAAAGGTCTGCAAAGTTCTCTCTAAGTGCATGATAAATGTAAAAAAAAATAAAAAAAACTATTTTGAACTGCCTTAAACAGTCAGTATTCCAGTATTCCAATTCCAGTCCTTACTTCCTGAACAAACCTATGTTGGTTTGTAACAGATTTGCATAATGGCAGCCTATGGTCTTCATTGACATTGTTGTCGACATGTCAAGAAGACGCTGTTTTCTGCACTGCAAAAGCAAATCCACTTTGCATGCACTTCCAAAGGATGAGGACTCAGCTATTGGGAACGCGGAAACGCGGCTATTGAGCCCCATCATACACCCGGTGCACTGCGGCACCAGGTGCGACGCAAGTGTTTTTTGCTAGTTTCAGCCCAACGCATTTATCATTTTCACGTCCTACGTCACGTTGTTTAAATGGCAAATGCATTTGCGCCCATCTGTTCGCCCATGGCCTTGCTGGTCTGAAAACAAGGTGTGTTCGGCTCATTGTTGCCGCGTTGCTATTTTGAGACAACTGAAATAGACTGCGCCATTGACCAACAAAATCCTGGTCTAAAGTCAATGGTGCAGTATTTTTTTTGTTATTGAAAGGGCACATTAGTAATGTGCGCCTATAGGTGGGTGCACAGTGCACGAACACTCTGCTTATTACACACACATGGATGTGCAGCAGCACACAAACATGCCAAATATTAAAAATAAAAGGATTACAATGTAAAAAAATTATATTGTGTACATAAACATATGGTGGAATCCGGCTTGTCCCATAGATGGTCTGCTTGCGCGCTTTAACCTCGCGCACGAGCAGATCCGTTTCCTCTCAGCGTTCAGTCTTATTCCGCCATGTAAATAGCAATCCACCGTGGCGCGAGCGCAACTGGCTTTTAAAGGGAATGAGAGAGGAGACTCTAATTGGTTTATTCACGTTACGCCCAAAACACACCCATTACTCATTAAGAGAATAGGGACAACCCTTCTAGACCATGCGCCGACCATTTTTCCTGTTTTTAAACTAGCAAAAGTGGATTCGGACAAGCCCTAAGTGCACTTGCGCCGTGCGCTTTAGACCATGCGCTTAGCTCGTTAAAATAGGGCCCATTGAATTGATACAGTAAAACTGATGTCATATTACTGTTCGTATCACTGTGTATCAAGTGCTGAAGAAGCCTCTGGATCTGAAATTCAGATATTGTATTGCGCGTTTAGTTTCTGGCTCGTGCTGCAAGTGGTAGACCAATCACAACAGACTGGGCCATCTGACCAATCAGAGCAAAGCTCTCAGAAAGCAGGGTTTTAGAGAGACCAATTCCTTTATCAAACTGTTTTTAGAAACTAAGCAAAGAGGTGATGCTGCAGTGTATATTATGAGAAAATTCAAGTGTTTTTGACCTTGTAAACCTATTGTAGAAGACCTCCAAAACTAAAATACTTAAATACTTCACAACAGTCTTGTTATTATAAGCATCAGACAAAGGTCTTTAGTACATTAAAATAGGGATAATGGTAACCAACATACGGGTCAAATACGAGGCGTGTGATGTATTCTTTAGGCATGCGGGGCAGCTGATGTGAGAAGACGTTCTGCAGGCCAACAAGCCACATGAGGATCTTCTTATTGGGCTTTTGGTTGAGGGAGTTTCCGATGACATGGAACTCAATGACGCCGCGCCTCTCCTCTAATCGAGCAGCTTCATCACGCGCAGAATGAGCTGAGAGAAGACTCGTCTGAGAGAAAGAAAGAGATACAGTTAAACACTTTGAGAATGAGCACTGCCATATGTCAGATAGAAAATACATCAGACACACTCTCTGTGTTTACCTCTGGTCCCAGCATGGCAGTAGGGTCCGTAATGGTGGACATGACTTCATTAATTAATTCCACAGAAATGTCACCAACCACACGAGGTCGTTTGCAGTCCTCATGAGATAACGGCTCAGAAGGCTTTCGCTTTTCTCCACCTACATATGTGCATAAAGTCAAATCTAATAAGATATTAAGATCTTGGCCAAGAAACTCTCTTCACATACCCTCTAATGTGATTCAAGAGGATTTAGCAACTTTATTACATCAAATATCTGCAGTACATATATATTTGGAACATGATGAAGTATGATATATGATATTCTATATTATCATATGAAATATGATGTAATGATCTTTAAATTAATAGATTAAATAGGTAAAAACAAATCATAAAGTAATGATACAATCATACAAAGTGTTATTATTATAAATTATTACAAGAAAGTGCCACACTCATTCAAGATCCTATTAACTTGAGGAACGGCAAGGGGGCTGTGAGTTAATGAACAGCTTATATTTATTGAAAGCATAAAAAAATGAATAGATCATTTTAAGTAATTATTTAAACCATTTAAAAATATGTAATATTTAATTTGTTTCCCTGCATGTCACCATCATCAGAGAACCGTAAACATGCAAATGAGTTGTTAAATTATTGTAATATTAACTTAAAATCTCAGGAGGTACTTCAAGTTAAAAAAAATTAAATACAGTAAAAACTGTAATATTGGGAACAAGAATTACAATTTAAAATAATTGTTTTCTATTTGAAAATATTTTTGAAGAGTAATTATTTCAGCAGTCTTCAGTGTCACATGATCCTTCAGAAATCATTCTAATATGCTGATTTGGTGCTCAAGAAACATTTCTTATGATCATCAACGTTGAAAACAGTTGTGCAGCTTAATATCTTTTAGGAAACCGTGATACGTTTTTCTGGATTCTTTGATGAATTGAAGGTTCAAAAGAAAAGCATTTATTTTAAATAGAAATATTTTGTACCAAAGCAAAAGTCTTTACTGTCACTTGTCACCTGATCAATTTAATGCATCCTTGCTAAATAAAAATATACTTTTATTAAGCAAACTTTTGAACAGTAGTGTAGATTTATCATCAAGACTACATAAATGGCAAAGTGATTTTCTATAATTTATAATCAGACACTGAATAAAATACTATGAAATAATTTGATACCTGGATTGGGCTCCAGGACGGATGCTACTTTCCGGGCTGGGCTTAAGCTGCCTCCTCCAGCCAGCTCCACTGGGGCAGGACTACTGCTATAGTACAGGGGGCGGGTCACGGGTGGAGCACTGATCACTGCACCAATCAGAGAAGAGAAACGTTTGTTTACATAACCATGCCACATATATGACTGAATAAAGTTAACTCTAACATTGCTAATCACCTGTGGGAATCTGTCCACCTGATAAACCAACCATGAAGTTTTCACTCCAAATGGGCGAATTATGACTATAAACCTCCTCCTCCAGCATGGACAAAAACCTAGGCACAACACACACACACAAGTTCTGAAGTTCTGTGAACAAATGGCATGTAGGGGAGGTGAAATGACCATCTGGCAAGACGTTGAAGTCAGAAGTTGGAACCTAGAAACTGGTGACTCAGTTGGTCACTTTGTTTCTAAACTGGGATTTGACTGACGTCCTGATAATCAGTGGAGATATTCTTCTGGTGAACATATGTGGAAGTTGATCTGTGCTTTAACCAATCAGAATAATTTAACCTGACAAGATGATATATATTAGTGACTTGTGTAAGAGTATAATTGCTGCTGTAATGAGTGTGTACGCAGAGCGGCCTACGACCGCATTGCTGAGTGTTGAAGCTGACTTCTGCTGATGAAACTGGAAACTATTCTTCAGTAACATTTTCTTCAATTGATTGCATCTTTGACTCCTGGTCTTCATTCATCCTATCTGGTCCTTGGGTCTTAACTGTAAATTGCCCTACAAAAGTAAGCGCGTACTATTCTGGTGACGAAATTTGCTTCAAGCGCACTGTGCGTGAACCCTCGCGTACGAGTAAAAACCAAAGGCTTTATTTCTGTCAGTGTTGTTGTGTGCTTACTTGGGGAAATGTGTGAGAATGAGTGTGCGTTTCTCAGGCGGTAGTTTGTCTTTCTCCTGTCGGGCCTGTTCCAGCAGCTGTTTCCTCATTACAGTGAACACAGAGCGCAGAAAAGTGCGTCCGAAAATCTGTGTGGCCTCATACCGAGGAAGACTGTCACAGAACTGTGGCACATTGCAATAACACAGCCACCTGCAACACAAACACACAAGACGACCGGCAATGTGAATTAAAGTCACCATGAAATCAAAATTGACAAATCTTTTTTTTATGGAATATTACAGTATTAATTGTAAATGAATTATCCGTGCATATCTTAGAGGGTGGGCAACCTGTCACTCACATGAGATCACAGCAATAGTGAATTACAACCATCCAACGATCAAATCAATTCCAGATGGACAAAATCAAGTTCCTGCATTTTTTCTAGCCGTTTCACTCGGATATACGTCACAATAGGGGAAAAAAAGACTATCGCAACTTCTGTTTCATGCTGACTTTAAGAAATAGGGCCAATTGTTATTTCATGTTATCCTTAAATGACAATAAGGTGTAAAACAGAAGAGAAAAATAACATTTTCTTTTCCCCCATGGAAAATTAGACCCTCCTCTCTGCGGTTCGATGACTCTAAACTAAAAAACTATTAGTCACCTGGTGTAATTGACTTTGTAACCAGCTACGTCATCATCGGGTGCTCTTTGCCGTCTTTGTGAGGGCGTCTCTAGCTGCCAGTAGATGATCTGGTTGAGGAACATCTTTGCGAGCTCCACTATAGTTTGCCTCTCCTTACAGGGTAGGTGGCTAAACTTGTACTGCACAAAGTTGTTCACACCCTGCAACGATAACAACATGAAAAAACATCTGTGTGACACACAGCAAGGATGTCAGGAATGTGTCTAGGGTTGTGTTATCTCACTGACTCTTGCATCACATGCAAAGTACACTGCCTGCAAATTAACCAAGAAAACAGAGCTGTGAATGTAGTTAAAGGGGACCTATTGTGCCCTTTTTCAAAGTCTTGATCTTGTTTTTTGTGTCTACGAGAATAGGTTTTTGTGCTTGATTTTTCCAAATAACATTATTTTTGCACATATTTTACATTTCTCTTTCCAGTCTGTCAGTAACACTGTTTAGTTCATGTCTCTATGAAGCCCCTCTTTCCAAAAAGTTCAATGTGCTCTGACTGGTTGGCTGGAACAGTGTGTTGTGACTGGCAAACTGCTTCGGGTGTATTTCGGAAAAATTACGCCCTCTTACCACAACTCAACTCAACTAGGCCTCACCCCTTTATTTGCATATGCCTTGGGCGGGAATTATTTAAATGAGGAATACTTTCATGTGTTAATTCCCGGAAGAAAACCAAAGACTACAATAGAGGCGTTTCAGGGAGTTCAGGAACGTTGTTTACTTATATAGAGAATCTACACTCCATTGAGAGTGGACTTTGTACATTTTCAGACCTTGTTCATGCTCAAACAGCAACATACACACAAAAGAAAGTTGAAAATGTAAAAAAGCATAAGCGGACCCCTTTAAAACTGTCAGATGTTTCCCAAAATACCCTGTTTTTAACATTGTCTGTTTCAGAAGAAAGATACTGTTAAGCTCATAGGCGGTTTATCTATTTCTGCACCTTCACACTTCTAACTTTCTCACGCTGATATTGTTTTTGATGTTTGTTTGCATGTTTGAATATGATGGTGAAGAAAAAGTTATTACTGTTAAGTGCTATTTAGCAAAGATGTCACCAAATATTTAATACTAGATATTCAATGCTGTTCAAAGCATACCTGTTCAATGCTTGGTTTTTCAAAAGGTGGGCTTTCCAGAGCTTCCACCACTGGCCTTCCCATCTGCAGGATGCATTTCCGTAGCAACTAAGACATTTCCCCCCCCCACCCAAAAAAAAGAAGGTAGGTAAGATGGATTAATAGTAGCAAAGAAGAATGTAAATTTATATTAATATTCACTACTATTCACAAGGTTAGGGTCAGTAAGATTTTTTTTTTTAAAGAAATTAATAAGTTTATTCAGCAACTAAAAAAGGCATTCAGTTGAAAGACATTTTTAATGTGACATAAGATCATAATATTCTATTTTAAATAAATGTTGTTCTTTTGAAGTTTTATTCATCAAAGGATTCTGAAAAAAGAATATCATGGTTTCCACAAAAATATTAAGTAGGAGCTATTTTCAACATTGATAAGAAATGTATCTTGAGCACCAAATCAGTATATTGGAATGATTTCTGAAGGACCAGGTGACACTGAAGACTGCTGAAAATTCAGCTTAGCAATCACAGGAATAAATAGCATTTTAAAACATCTTAAAATAGAAAGCACTTATTTAAAATTGTATTTTGTGTTTTTACTGGATTTTTTGAACAAATAAATGCAGCCTTAGTGAGCTTAAGAGGCTTCTTTTAACTTGTGTTAATTATATTCACTGTGATACATAAACAGATAAGTGTCACCGTTTCATTCAGTGATCTCCAAAACAGGGAATCATTCATGGTTGCACCACTGCACAACATGAAACAACCCAGAAGACTCACTTTGAAGAGAGAGAAGTAAACTTGTTTAGTGTCAGGATCCTCCTCTTTATGGACACATGTGTACAAGTACTCTACATCCAGTACGATTCCAAGCAATCTGTTCACCTCCTCCTCCGACACATTCTCCAGGTGTGTCACATGGTCACCTGGCCAGAAACACAAATGAATGAAGGAAGCCTTACAGAATGATGTAGCTGAATAATAAAACTGTTGACTATAAGTAATTAACTTTAAATATAACCACTGAAAAATATTCAAATACGTAGTTTGTGTAAGCTGTAAGCGGTGTAAAAACATACTATCGCTTAACACTAAAAATCTATTTGTCTATGGATGACAGAAAAGGGATTTGATCTTCCTGAACTCTACTGTTGTGTTCTATTATTAGTCAAGCAGTGGTTACCGAGGGCATGGCTGCAGCTTCTGCACGGCTCCATTAAGTTAACAGCGATTGGCTGCTCAGCCCTGGGCGGGGTTGGAGGGGGAGGAGTTGGTGGTGGATTTTGACTCTTCCAGCCATTACATTTACAAGCTCCTTCAGCCTGTTGGAGGACAAAACAGATCAGTCAAAATATAAGACACTACAATGACTACATCAGGAATAAGTTCACACTAATAAACCGTAAAGCTGCAACAACACGTATTGAAAAACTGCACTGAAACCAATAGAATCTAGTATACCTTATTAAAGAAAATTAATTCAAACTTGATTTGATTATTTTATGCATTAATCCAAAAACCTTAAAGGGATAGTTCAATTCTGTCTTCATTTACTCAAGTTGTTCCAAAGCTGTAAAAATGTCTTTGTTCTGCTGAACACAAAGGAAGATATTTTGAAGAATGTTTGTAACCAAAAATTTGTGGGGCACCATCGACTTGCATAGTATTATTATTTTTTTCATACTGTGGAAGTCAATGGTATGGAAGCTTGTTTCCGCCACAGAATAAAAAATTAAAATACTAATTGTGACTTTTTATCTCACAATTCTGACTTGTTTTCTTGCAATTGCGAGTTTACATCTTGCAATTCTTTTTTCTCAGAATTGCGTGATATAAACTCACAATTGCGAGAAAAAAGTCAGAATTGCGTGACAAACGTATAAAGTCAGTTATAAAGTCAGAATTGCATGATATAAAGTCGCAATTGTGTTTAATAAAGTCAGAATAAAAAATTCAGTCTTTCTTAGAATTGCAAGTTTATATCTGCATTTCTAACTTTATGACACGACATAACACTCACTTTATTCTGACTTCTTTTCTCAGTATTGTGAGTTTATATCTTGCAATTCTGACTATAAGTCGCAATTGTACGTTTATATCTCGCAATTCTGAGAAAAAAAGTCAAGATGTAAACACGCAAGGGTGAGATAAAAAAGTCGCAATTATCTTTTAAAATGCTTTATTCTGTGGTTGAAACAAGCTTCAATACAATGGTGAAAAAAAATAAATAATACTATGGAAGTCGATGGTGCCCCACAAATTTTTGGTTACAAACATTCTTCAAAATATCTTCCTTTGTGTTCAGCAGAGCAAAGACATTTTTAAAGGTTTGAAACAATTTGAGGGTAAACTATCCCTTAAAAGACAATCCTTAAATGCTGGCATCTTTAAAATCCATAGAGAATTCCGGATTTACAGGTTTTAGGAGTAATCTATGTTTTTAATGCTAACGTTTCTGTGGAGGGCGTAACTAATCAAAATTAAATCATCACATAAATGTTGAAACACGCCTAAAAGGTGACGGCCACTATTGTTGAGTGACATACCGACAACCGTAACCCTGCGTACGGAAATGAAAGGACACATGCTGCTCGTGCTTAAATAAAAGTTGTGAATGTGCGTTAGTCTTTTCTCCCATATTATGACGTATATCCGAGTGAAACGGCTTTTCGAACAAGAAAAAAATGTGGGGCAGGACTTGAATTTGTCCATCAGAAATTGATTGGATCTCTAGAGTGGTGCAGGTATGACATCACTTTGTAGGCCAGAAGCGAGTTAGCATTTTAGCACATCCGGTTCCAGCGTCCCGAAGTCAATGGGTTTTTTGAATGGGGTTTTGGTTAAATGGCTGAAACAAGGTCTGGGATGAACACAAGCTCAAGACACTTTCACGTTTTATTCTATGACATAACATACATCAATATTACCCCACTCGTGATTTTTTTAAGCTGGTACATGTCTTGTAAAAGGTGGTTGCTAACAAGTGGCTAAATGGGACTACAGAGACTGTCTGGGACATTAAACATCATCATGCTGAACAGATCAACTCAGTCTGCTTTTACAGCATCGTTATGCTTATAATTGTGCTCTTATAATCTATTCTAACTCAATCTTTCTGGGAAAATGTTTTTTTTTAGATAAAAACTGAAAGTTGTCGGAAGCTTAGTGATGATGACGTTGAATTCGTGGGACCGTGGTGTAGTTCGTTTATAGCCTACCTTTAGTGGCACTGCATTTAGGCTTTAAAATTCATAAAAGTTGTGTTCATCTCTGATAATTATCTTGATGGACAAAACGTGTAAGTATCATAAACTTTTGTTGATCACAGAGCTTGTTTTTAGCGATAATCCAAAAGCCTATGGGAAAATCCTCTTGGGTTTTCTCAGTGGTACCAGTGTGTTGCTAACTGCCGATTGGCCTACAAAGTGACGTCATACCTGCACCAATATTGCTGCAATGTTATGTCTCCCACACTCCCACCGAAAACACGTCATCAGAGAACAGATGTTGCGAGAGGGAGATGAAGTTATTTAGATTAAAGATTATGAGGGCACATGAATTTAAAATATATAAATATATATAAATATATGTGTGTGTGTGTGTGTGTGTGTGTGTGTGTGTGTGTGTGTGTGTGTGTGTGTGTGTGTGTGTGTGTGTGTGTGTGTGTGTGTGTGTGTGTGTGTGTGTGTGTGTGTGTGTGTGTGTGTGTGTGTGTGAATAATAAATCAAATAAATCCATGTATAATAAATACTACAATATTCCAGAAAAAAACAAGAATTGTCCATTTTTATTCATGGTGAAATTGTAATGCAAATATAATGATGAAAATGAAAACTGAAGGCAAACTATAGGCTAGTACTAAAATGAAATACAGACATTATTGATTAGTTTGGTGATTTAATAATGAATTGAATGATTTTCATGTTTGTTGTTTTTTTTAATGTATTTAACCCTTTCACGCATAGAGGTCACTACAGTGGACAGCTATTAAAAATCAATTTTCTTGTATGCCTGGGTTTTGATGCCATAGTTGCACTTCAACCACTACATTGGACACTAGTGTAAAATCCTATACACTGCCACCAAGTGGCAAGCCTTATGTGGATTTTTTTTTCTCCAAACCAAGATGGCCGATGGCCAGTAAGAAATGCCAAGTTGCTCTTGAATATCCATCCATTCCTTCTATCCTATGAGACTCTTGCAGGTAAAATAATGTTGTAACATCAAGTAACATCTAAGGAGTCATATCATTGTTACATTTTCCAAGTACTGATTTTAGATTGGGAGGAAATTCTGATTAATCATCTGTCCACCAAATTGGACATCATGCATCACTATTGCAGCTACAATTATAGACTGTTGTTCTTGAAAATACATCATCTGCAGTAAATTTTTTGGCTGTAATTAATGAATTTGTTTGATTAGATTATAATTTGCAGTTACGTTAAAAAAGTAATCTGATTACATAATGCATTTACTTGGAATGCGTTACTTTACTTGTTTAATCAAAAAAGTAATCTGATCATGTAAAGCACATTAATTGTAATGCATTACCCCAACATTGTTCATTTCAGATGAGGTTTTCTCAGAGAGAAGAGCTGAATTTGTCCATTTTGAACATAATCAGAATTATCAGCTAATAAGGATTTGTCTGGGCAAATCAGGGGTGAGATTGGGGATGTCTCTGTGTTTGCTGGTGGTGGTGGGGTGGCTGTATCTGGAATATCTGGAATAATTGGCATTAACTCCTAAAATGGCCAGATATTGTACTTATTGTTGTCATCACCATTATTGTCGTTATTATTATTATTATTATTAAAACTATCTTAAATTTTCTTGAGATCTATTTATCACTCAGTGCTTTTATATCTATTTTTTCTCTTTCCATAACATTACCAGAAAAACATAAATAATAACAATAATTACAATTACATTACATTAATCTATTGCATAAATTATCACTGTACGTAAGCACATTACTGTATGTATCTATATGTTTTGTCATGCCATCCTTTTTTTCCCCTATCCTTTTTGTTTTGTATGTGTCATGGATTCTATCCTTTATATTCATTACCATGAATATAATGTTATATTGTTTTGTGCCAAAAAACAAAACCACTAATGTGGACATCTGAAAATTTATTTGTAAAATAGCCTATATGTAAAAAAAAAAAAAAAAAAAAAGTTCAAATCTTGTTTTTCATGCCCTACAATAAAAAAAAAAAAAATCCTGACTGTGGTTATCATAATTCATGCATGAAAGGGTTAATGATTTATTTAAATATTTAAGAATTTGAGTAACTTGGCTCTCCATATGTTTACTGTGCGTGATCTGACAACAATGAATCAGACAACGCCCCCCAGCAACAAACCCCGCCCCTGGCAACAGACCACGCCCCTCCAGCAGCTGTCATCCTGTCAAAACAAAGACGCCGCTTTCGCCTCTTGAGTAATCAACTTCAGTTTGTGTCTCCTATTCTAGCAAAACTCTCGCACCAAAGCGCCATGAGACTTCAGTTTGACTTGACAAAATACAATAAAAAACGGCATTCACTGTTAAAACAAAAAAACAAATACAAATTGACAATCCGCCAAGAGCACCCAATGTTCACGTCATCTTGCTCACTATGGGCAAAGACAGCTGTATTATCGCTGCAGATCACGGAAATGATGAGTTCATTGATATATTTTTGTTGTGCATAAATGTAAGTGGCCAGCGCACGAAAGCATACATTCGCAATTTAAAAGAATGGAGGACAAAGAGATGGCTTTTTGTGCTGTGCTTGCAAATTCAAGAGTGGGTAAAGTAAGGTAACAGCTAGTTTCACCTATCAGATAAACATATTAAAGCGGGTCTTTTACTTTGCACTGTAGACGTAAACAATGTGTTTTCCCGCTCTAACGTACCTTGCACGAGGAATAAACGCCGAGTTTCTCCAGTTTCTTCGGACGTGGGGAGGAGCGGAGCTGCGCCTTCTTAACAGCAATACGTGCAGAACCGACCGCAGCGCCCGAACACTCGGTTCCGCCGACTCCTGGAGCAGCCGGAGCCGAGCCCGCCGCGCCCACCGCCGGGGAGCCTTGAGGAATCCCGGTGCTTTCCGACATCGAGTCTGGTTCCGCGCTCAGACTCGAATCCTCGAAGTCCGCCCGCTGTATTCGCTCTCTCTACCCCTCAACAGCGGGATCAGACATGGCGTTCATCCCTGCTTTTTTATTTGACATTGTAAATCCGTCTTGTCTCCGCTAGGGGAGGCACAAAATGAATCCCGTTATGATTCGGACTCGGAGAAGGATACAAATATGTCATGATTCTGAGCGAACTGCTCAAGGTCAAATACATTAAAAGGGTTATACATGTTTTGTAGAGACATTATGGATTCTTAAAGAACCTGCTCGAAACTTACTTTTAAACAATCCCTCTAAAAACAAAATCTTTAAAAAAAATCTAAAACTAGTCTCCTCTCCTGAAAGTCACCAAAAACATAGAAAACTAGTAAAAAATATATTTTTTGGTAATTTACATAAAGCTGTTAAATGCCAGCTATTTGACATATAAATAAATACATACATATATATGAATATATATATATATATATGTACATACATACATAAAATTGTATAATTTTATAGATTTATAATTTTTATACATATGTAGATAGAACTTCGTAAAATTATATTTCTAAACATCTATATTTCTATGATGAAAAACCTAATTTAGAACAAACAAAAAATAGACATTTTGCCTTACAACAACTAATTGAAGTAAGTTTAAATACTAAAACTGAAATAAAAAAAAAGACAAAGCACATAAAATTACTCAAACAAAATTAAAATTAAGACAAAAAAATAAATAATAAATACTATAATAGAAGATAGATAAAACTAAAATGACACAGACTTAAACACCTGTCAGCAAAAATTTACGAAAACAGGTGATCATAAAACACAGGTTTCACTATAAGGAAATCGGAAAATAAACACTTTGTAAAATGAAGCTTATCTGCAATCAGTCATAGAATAAAATCAGCAATCAGTCCTTTATGAGCAAACAAATAAGTGTTGTGACTCAAGGTATACAATTTACTTATTATGTGTCATTATCACAAACAAATGCTATTACAGAAGAATCTGCACTGGGATGGGAATTCCACTCAGTGATAAGACAAGAAGTTAATTTGGCCCTCTGAACACACAATATTATCAATACCATCTATAAGAAATTTATTTGATACATTAACAGTAATATTTAAGTAACTGCATTTTTAGTCTCAAAGGGGAAATGCTTAAAAAAAAAAAAAAAGACAAAAATTTAATGTAGCAGCGAATTTATGTGGTACCAGTATCCTGAAGGATAGATATTGAGATCATGTTAAAAGTGGATGTTGTCTGATACTGGGAAGAAAAGCAGAGGAAGAACCATCATAATCTGTTCATTTGGACACTGTTAGTGACAAAACGTTGTGAACGTCTTTGCTTTCTCATGAAAATTACAAAACAGACCACTGAAGAAAAGCTTTTTTTTTTTTTTTTGTTAATAACACTACATACATTTTTTATAAGACCACCATTGATTATAATTTAACCATTTTGTGAAAAAGAAACATAATTCCAACCCCCTATCAAAGCAATTCCTGGTTACTGTACAATTGTTTTTTTGTTTTGTTTTTAATGATTATCTAACTCCCTATCAAGCATTAGTCCTGCAACAGTAAATGGAAAAGACGAATACATTGCAACACCCTATTTACAGTAAATTATTTATATATATTTATATCACTCTGGCTGTTCTTGCAAGAGATAATATCAAGACCAAAAATTAGTGCAAGGCATGGAGTAAGAAACACCTGGGTGAGTTAGAACCAGAAGAGTGCGAGTGTGTGTGAGTGGTGCATGTTTGTGAAGGGGAATTCACTTATCTTGTATGTAGACAGGTTTTTTATTTCTACTAAATGAATATCACATCCTTGTGTAAGCCTTTCATGCTGAGTGAAAGCGCAGCCAGATATTCACTCAGTTATAGGACGGTGCCAATAATGCCGAAAAAAAAAAGTGAAGGCTTGCTAACTGGTGAGAGAATAACAGGGATCTTGGCTGTGTGTGTGTGTGTGTGTGTGTGGTTAAGAAGGAGGTGGGCTTGGCGGCCCAGCCTCAGGAAGTGGGCAGTCTGCCACTGAACAGAGCCGCTGGGACATCCAGAATCAGAGCGAGAGGGAAAGAGCAGGGAAACGAGACGGGGTGGGGCAAAGGGGCCGGGTCATTTGTCACGTCCTTTCTCACCATGTGTGCCGTTGGATAAGGTTAAAACTTTGATTTACCTTTTTCAGGCTTTGTAGTGATACATGCATCCATTTTTCTGAAAGGTACATTTTTATAAAAAAAAAAGGATGAAAACAGATTTGAGAAAAAGAAACGACGAAGAAGACTGTAGAGTTCTGAATTATGACAGAGCAGGTGAACCCTTGCAGAGGCCCCACCCCTTTTTGTCCTGGTCAGGCAAATGGCATTTTTTCTTTCTTTCTGATGAATATTTGTGACTGCATAATTTACAGTTTGGAGACAAGGCATGACCTTAAGCATGAATACAGTAAGCCTGGGTCTTTACAGAAAAACAACAAAACAAAACACCGCGGATACATGGGCGGGGCAGAGCTTTTGTTACAGCGTAAGAGAGTTGTGGAAATGGGGAAAGCGGAGGCATTTCATTAGTTAGTCAAAACCAAGTTGGAGGGCGGGACCTTGCGTTAGTTGTTGCGGTAACAGAGTTTTGTGTGGGTTTGTTTTTTTTTTTTTTTTTGCGTTAGTTGCTGCAGCAGGGGGCCTTGGTGGGTTGGGCTGTCTCTGTGAGGTCCACGCCCCTACTCCGCCCACTGTTGGCTCCGGCAGCTTGGGGCTCGCTCTTAGGCAACTTTTTTGCTGAAGAGAGACAAAACAAGAAATGAACACTAGAATACTAAAATACAACAATATAATATAATCAATCATCAAATATGTCGTTTTTATTTAAAGAAATAAAAGATGAACCAATAGAATTCACAATACAATTGTGTATATTCACAATTAAGCATGGCTTTGAGAGCCTTATTAATATTAATTATACATAATAATAATAACAACAGTAATAGAAGAATAATAACTTGCATTGTACTTATTTGATCAAAAATAGTCTCACATGATCACAGAAACGATTCTAATATGCTGATTTGGTATTCATGAGACATTTATTAATATCAATGTTAAAAACATATGCTGCTTAATATTTTTGTGGAAAACTGTGATGCATTTTTTTTAAGACTCTTGATGAATAGAAAGTTCAAAAGAACATTTATTTAAAACTTACATTTATGTTATAAATGTAATGTAATTTTTTATCAATTTAATGTCACCTTATTAATTAACTATTAAAATATGTATTCAATATTAAAAGTTCTCTGCACCAAAGCATCAAAAAGAATACTGTGTTGCATTTACAAGATCTTATAAATACTCTAAATCATCACTAATTTTCAATCAATCTGAATGGATTCAATCAGATTCTGAAACTTCTGTTTATATGAACCCTAAACTTTGCAATCAGATTAATTTTTTCAATGTCATGTGCTGAAGTTCTGTTTGGAATGCAAAAATGTATGTAAACATCAGAAATCTTGTTATAAAATGGCTGTGGTAAACACGTGTCACGGCACTGCGCATGTGCGCATGGTATTTTTGAATCCGGTTGAGAAGATGCTACGTTTTTTTAGTATTGATTGGATTGTTTCAGGTCTACACCAACCCTTTCAATCTGATCAAAATTTCATTTGGATTGAGCTCGGCGGATCTATTGAGGTGTTTACAGGAAGCCTTTTCAATTCGATTGAGCCATCAATCCGATTACTAACAAATTATTTGAGTGCATGTAAATTTAGCAACTGTTAGGTTTTACTATGAGGTAAAACCTTACCAATGGCCATGAAGATCTCATTCACATTCATGGAAGTCTTTGCTGATGTCTCCATGAACAGCAAACTGTTGTCATCTGCGTAAGTTTGAGCATCCTAGAGAAATAAAACAGCTCGGGTGAGGGAGACAGCTTTGGTCAGATATAAAAACTCTCTCTGGTTGGCCTCATTGTGAAGCCCTGTATACCTGGAAATCCACAGCTCTCTTGTTGGCAAGGTCAGCTTTGTTCCCAGACAGTGCAATGACAATGTTTGGGCTGGCCTGCCTCTGAAGCTCCTTAACCCAGTTCTTTGCTCTTGCAAACGACTCCTTCATTGGCGCAAAAACAGAAACACAGAAGAGACAAAGACATATGACAAAGTTGGTAGGGTTGGGCGGTATTACGGTAATATCGGATACCGCGGGATCTTAAAATAGCACCGGTATCAGTTTCAATACCGTCATTACCGGCACTTATATAGCCTATAATATATATAATTTATTTATTGCCTAAAAAATGCTTATGTGTGGTTGCAGTTTGGCAATATTTCTGGTTCCAACCGAATATGAAGGGAGAGGCGGTAAATACTGACGAGGCAATTTGTAAATTGTGCAATAAAAAGGTGACCGGTAAACACCTCTAACGTTGCATCTCCGAAACAACCGCCCACTCACTGCTGCCAGGATACATAAAAGCATTAAGTTTCGTATTTGTTAAAATATTATAATGTTATTTTTTCCATCTTTGTTGATTATGAAAAGTGAACAGCACAAATAAGATGGGATGCATCGGGAGTCAGATGATTTGACCATTTCAATAAATTTAGTTTTGTAAAAGGCCTCTTTAAAACGAATTTCGTTTTGTATAAATTGTATCTAAATTTTTATAAAATTTTCATCATCCAATATGCCTGGATTTAATATAATCATGACATGATGGGCATGCCGCTGTCACTTGCATTGAAATCTCATAAAAAAGGCTATGCCTCACAGACATGACAAATAAATAAAGCTTGAAATTTCTTTAAACGAAAGAATTAAAAACGAAAGAAATAGGCAACTCACTGATTAGGCTAAGTAATCCATGATGTGCATTTCTCTCGTTCATACAGAGATGCGATCGTTAATTTCATTAAACGAAACAATTCAAAACGAAAAGAAATATAGTCTGATTAATCAATGGTGTGCATTTCTCTCTATAGCGTTCACTACAGAGATGGCGAGCGTCAATTTCTTTAAACGAAACAATTCAAAAAGAAAGAAATTGGCTACTCACTGATTAGGCTAAGTAATCCACGATGTGCATTTCTCTCTAGGCGCGTTCATGCGGAGATGGCGATCGTCAATTTCTTTAAACGAAACAATTCAAAACGAAAGAAATAGGCAACGAACTCACTGATTAGGCTAAGTAATCCATGATGTGCATTTCTCTCGTTCATACAGAGATGCGATCGTTAATTTCATTAAACGAAACAATTCAAAACGAAAAGAAATATAGTCTGATTAATCAATGGTGTGCATTTCTCTCTAGGCGCGTTCACTACAGAGATGGCGAGCGTCAATTTCTTTAAACGAAACAATTCAAAACGAAAGAAATTGGCTACTCACTGATTACCGGTAGGCTAAGTAATCCACGATGTGCATTTCTCTCTAGGCGCGTTCATACGGAGATGCGATCGTCAATTTCAGTAAACGAAACCATTCAAAACGAAAATAAATAGACTAGCCTACTCTCTGTAATCCATGATGTGCATTTCTCTAGCGTTCACTACGGAGCTGCCGATCGTCAATTTCTTTAAACGAAACAATTCAAAACGAAAATAAAAAGGCCACTCTCTGATTGTGTAATGATGTGCATTTCTCTCTATAGGCGCGTTCACTACAGAGATGGCGATCGTCAACTTCCATCTTTGCAGAAAAGTTTTATTAATAAAAATCAATGGACACGCGTCACCGGATTGCACTTCTTGCTTGTTGCACGCACACAGATATGTTGAATAATGGTGGGCTCGGGCTCATAATAACAGTTAATGCCGTCGGCCGGACTCAGACACAACGTGCACGGGTTGGGCTTGATTTTTTTGTTGTTGTTTTTTTGCCCGATCTGGCATTCAGTTTCTGAACGGTGTAGGCACAAGCCAACAGTTTGGTGACGCCGTCTGAGTCCATTATGTCATAATTTTTAATTAGTCACGGTAATACCGTATACCCCGGTAAAATAGGGAGGCGGTTTGACGGTTTCAAAATTCGAATACCGCCCAAGCCTAAAAGTTGGTCATAAAACAACTATTCATTCATGAAGAGAACAACAAATCGACTCACCTCATTGGTGATGTCATAAACTACAATGGCAGCTTGGGCACCTCTGTAGTACATGGGGGCCAAACTGTGGTAGCGCTCTTGTCCGGCTGTGTCCCAAATCTCAAACTTTACTGTTGTGTCATCCAAGCACACCGTCTGCGTAAGGAAGGCCGCTGGAAGCAAAAGTCAAAAGTTGGTGAGAACATGTGCAAGCAGGTACAAGCAAATTTAGACACAAAAATCCCCTACCTCCTATTGTGCTCTCCTGAAACTCGTGAAACTGCCCCTTGACAAAGCGCAGTACGAGGCTGGACTTTCCCACAGCTGACTCCCCTAGCAAGACCAGTTTAAACTGGCAGATCTTATTGCCCGCGTTGGACCCGTTGGGGCGTGTTGCTCCTCCCCGATTGGCCATGACAGTCGTCAATCAACCAGTCTCCTTTAGGCGGTCACACACACACCGAGAGTTGTCCCAGTACTGGCTGCACAGTGTAACATGTAACCAAAAAAAAAGAGAAATGAAAAAGAGCACTTTCATGTTGACTGCAGACAAAGATCTTTTCTTTCTTCTCTTTTTTTCTCTATTCAGAGCTCTCTAACGGGGAATCGCTTATCTTGGCTTTAGTGATGGCGACTTGTAACTCAAATGCTATTTTTGGTTTTGAGCATTTTTAAGCCTAAAAAACACTTCATTTTCTACCTTACAGCTGAATATATGACACTGTGACAACTAATTACAATGATTTCAAACCAATTTATGGAGTGACTAAAGATGCTATATGAGATAGATATATATATAATATATATATATATATATATATATATATATATATATATATATATAAATAGAGATAGATAGATATATACACACACACACACACACACACAAATATTCAGGAGTTCCCACACTTCTTGACCAATTTCTTCGACTTTGTCATTACTGGGTAAGGATTCTAAGAAATCATTTAGATTCAGGCTAATTTGTGAACTGAACTGAACATCACAATGCCAACAAAAAAACACTAAATATTTTAAAGCATTTATTTTTATATATCTATATGACACAATATATTAAGCTGCACAACTGTTTTCAACATTGATAATAATAAGAAATGTTTCTTGAGCATTAAATCAGCATATTAGAATGATTCTGAAGGATCATGTGACACTGAAGACTGGAGTAATGATGCTGAAAATTCAGCTTTACCATCACATGAATCAATTTCGTTTAAAAAATATATTTTGATCAAATTCAGGCAGCCTTGGCGAGCACAAGAGACTTCTTTCCAACTCCAAACACACACACAATAAATATTTCCATGACTGAGGGAAATCCAAATTTTGCTACAGATTGTAATCATGCATTAAAAACACAGAAAACAATTGTTTTATTGGCCATAACTTAACATTGCTGAAATACTTGCAGAAATAAATGTCTGTAGCCATGGTAACCCATTCTACCACAGAATGTCCTGAGTAAGCAGTCAAAACAAGCATTCCCATTTAGCCCGAAAAAACAGCCTGAAGCAACAATTCAACAGCAATTCAAACATGTCACTTCCCAATGAAGTATCTCAGCCTTCAGAATGACTACACATACCTGGGATAGATACAATACCATACAGCCACTGACTCAACTGACAGTAATAAAACTCAAGGAACAGCATAGACATTTACTGTGTCAGTGACCTCAAGGCAAGGAAAACACTTTTCCTGTCAAAATTGCACCGTTACTGCTGTTATGAAATAGGAGAACATAAAAACAGACCCCTGATGCTCCTGTGACATTGCATCATTGTAAGCTGATCTTTCTATAAGAGAAACCAAGATCTTCTTTGAGCTCACATCAAGTCAACAACAGGAACTCTATCTGCATAACAGGATATAATTCAACTCCTTGAGAAGAAAGCCTGGTGGTATGTCAAACCATGCCAAAACTGCTGTGTTCATCCATTTGGTTTGCGTAACAGCTGATATAAGAACCAAATTTATCTTTTTACACTTTCCTAGAGTGCAATGGCACGGCTTATAGCCTATACAATATTCAAAAGCGAAACAAAAAAGCACAGCTTATGAAACAAGACATGACATTGCAAAAGTCAGATCACCTGTGAGAGGTTTTAGTCAAGTGCTGCTGGTCAGATTGTGGTCCGTTTTAATGACAGGCCTAACAAAAACAAACCTGTGATTTCTGTGTTGAAAGTTGACACACAGTCATCCTGTACATGATTCATCTACCCAAAATAAAGCTGTATTTTCAACATCACACTACTTCAATATAACCCAACCTAAACAATTCCCCTATTTTACAACACACCCCTGCGCCTCAAGCCAAGGAACAAGCTGTCTTGTTACTCGCAAAGACAGCCCACATCAGGTCAGATGCCAAGTCTAATAAACCACAGTGATCGGTCATATACCTATGGGAATAAGATAATAGCAACATTATAATAAGCAGATGATAAGCAACTTCACTTTCACTCCAGCATTCCCACCCTGTGTTGCACTCTAACTGCATTCCGACATAAGACTCAGCTAAACATACCACGACAGGATGGATATATATTCACGCTTTTAAAAAACAAGATCATGTATAATGTACACATGAGACTAAAGAGATTAGATGTGATGACTTGTGTAGGCAGAATTAGGGTAAGGGGCCTGTAACATTTTTGACGATATCTAGCAAGCTAAAGAGGCTAACTAGCTTGAGGGATACGCCAAACCAGAAAACGGTACATTCAACGGAGGTATTCGGTGTCTTTTTACCTGAAAGTCAGCCGACAGGTTGCTTGAACTGATTTCCGACGACGGGGTGCTAAAATTTTTGAGAGGTTTTCCTTATTATTGGGGTCGGTTAGTGGGAATTTTACCAACCCCGATCAAGTCTCCTCCTTTCTTTTCTCTCGCAACTTCCCCTTTAGAACCAAAACACAAACAAGCGTTTCCGCCCCTCATGCCACGTCAGATGGTACTTCCGCCCTGCAATGATGTACTTCCACCGTTTAAAACGGCTGCAGACTTGCACTTGCACTAACTCTCATGCCCTGTCCAAAACCGGTCTTTGCACTTTACCACTTGCCTATTTATATGACGTATTTCCTATATTTGACCCAAGTGTTCAAGTTGGCAATGTATTTTTTTCAATAGGCCTACTTTGCTTTTTAAAATAAACTTTTAAATGTCTGTTCAGTTACAGTAGTCACTATGTAAAATTGTGGTGCTTCTAATTAAGTGATAAAAAGCAGTTGCAAATGTTGTAGCTATATTGTACATCTTTGCACCAACAAAACGTGCACCACTATGTTTTACTACCAAATTATATGTAATATCTAATTCATTTAAAGGGTTAGTTCACCCAAAAATGAAACTTCTGTTTGTAATTACTCACTCTCACGTTGTTTTCGTTCATCTTTGGAACACAAATTAAGATATTTTTGATGAAATTTGATGATCAGCTGGCTCACTCCTTCATAGGCTGCAAGATAATTTCATCTGCCAGCCCAAAAAAGTTAGTAAAGACATCGTTAACATAGTCCAAGTGGCTACAATGTCTCAACCTTAAGTTTATCAAGCGACTAGAATACTTTTTGTGTGCAAAAAACAACAAAAATAACTTTATTCAGCTATTCATTTTCTTCTGTGTGGGCCTCTGACGTGAGTTCACGAGAGCACCACGATGCATGCGTGAGAACTGCGAAGATACTACAGATACCATACTCATCTTTACATCAATACAATTTGCAACACTTTATGTTTTACTACCAAATTATATGTATCTAATTCATTTAAATTACAGTGGAATGTTTTCCTCGACATCTCGCAATTTCCGGGCACATGAGTTCCCGAACATAATGCATGATGGGATACGCTTAGCCTCGAATACTGCTCCTATGCATGCGGTGATGCGGACTCCGCAGCAGACTTCTTCCCGACAGTCAAAGCGGCATTACGTCACGAAAGTGCAGACTCGTAGGAAGACCACGAGTGCTTAGGGTGCCATTTGGGACAGGGCCGGTCTGTCCTTACAAACGTCCCTCGTCCACTTTATGAAGTAGAACGCACTTCAAAATGTATACTTCATGTACACTTCAGGCAGCTCCATATCCCACAATGCAACACGATTGTGACGTCAGCGCATATTGTGTTTAATTTACCCCACCACAAACAACTATGATATATTAATTATTTAATAAAAAAATGTAAACAACTCAAACACACCTATATACATATAATGCTGTATTAAACAATTACGTAAGGGAATTTTTTTTAATAAATAATAAATCAACCCCACAGTGGATTCTAAGTGATCAAGGGCACGTTCCAATTCAGCCTATTGCAAAAGTTCCGCCAGTAGTGGGCACTCATTAAAACGCAAGCAATGACGTAGCCTACATCCGAGTGAATGAGACGGAGGGAAGTTATAGCGAGTGAAGGGCATGACAATTTTGGACTGGAACTGGCACACTTCATGTGGACTCGCGGTCTCGTGGCCTTAAATAAGTGTACAGTCTGTAGAATGTCCCATTCATAGGTCCCATTCTGCATTTTAGCGCTCAGAAGTGTGCTCGCGAGCGCCGCCCTTGTGCCCTCGATGCGGACTTCGGCGAAATCTGCACTTTCGCACCCTCCGCACTTGTTACCTACCCAGGAATCATTGAGAAATTGCGAACGCCCAATCAGATACATGAGGGGAGGAGTGTAGTGGCTGTTTGATTAGGCTTGTTTGAGATGAGCAAAATCTGCGCAGAACCGATCACCGGTGATTAGCGCGAGATGCATGCCTGTTATGCCCATAGACTGTAAAAAATAGGGTTATGCCTCGTTTCCTCTGAGCGGTACGGTACGGTACGGTACGGTACGGTACGGAACGGTACGCATTTATTTGCGTTTCCACTATCAAAAGTTGTGAATGGTACCAAAATGCCGAACCGTACCGTACCACTTTTTAGGTACCCTTCCATTGGGGTACCTAGCACAGTGGAACGGTACTAAAAGGTGGAGCTAGACTCACTGCAGGACGTTGATTGGTTGACAGAGAATCGTCACTTGCGCGTGCTACAAGAGGAATGACAACATAAGAAGCGCCATTTTTTAATATACAGTTTAATATAATACTACTGTTACTGTTTCACGAAATGTAATTTTAAGAGTTTTTCAGGCGAGAATGTAGTTGTTTAAAGCTCAAATCTGTGGTTTATTTATAAAGATGATTTTTTTTTTTTTTCGGTTGTGAGATCCATGCGTTCAGCGAGCGCTTGGCGCTCATGTTTCCCGGCTGGATGAGCCTTTTCTCGGCGTTCGTCGCGGACTCCGACGGTAGTGGTTAAACATAAGATATAATTCGTTTTGTGTAGACCTAACGGGCGATCTTTGGTCTCGTGAATATATAATGAGTTCCCTGTCAATCGTTTTGGCTGAGGGCTAAGTTTAGTTTTATATTAACGTTATTTGTGTTTAACTACTTGTAATGTTAGAGCGCTGCATTTGGATATTTGACTGAATTGTTTGCTTTATTTCTTATTGTATTGCTTCTTGTACTTTACTTAAACTTTTATTTAGGCTATTATTGATAAAACTGAAATTTTACAAAAAGAAATATGGTTTCTTGTCATTTTTTATTACAAGATTATCACTGATGTTTATTGCAACATTTGTACAAATGCATATATTGCCTGGAATATGTTTATTTTATTTATTTTTTTAAACGAAAAGAGGTAACGTTAGGGTTGTGTTTTAAATTTCGTTTCGTTATAAATAGAATAACGTATAACGTGCAGTGAATAACGTTGCGCATGAACCACATTTGTGTCCCTATAATGTTTAATTTATTTAAATGAAAACGAAAAGAGGCAGAGTGGTGTTTTATAACATATTTCGTTTTATTGTTGCTTAAAATGTACATACAGAGTAACCGAGATAACCGGTGTATCAGCGACGCTTTTAAGAACGCGCTGTACCATTTGCATGTAGGAGTCGCACATGGCAAGTACTTTGCGTAGCCTACTTGATATTGAGAAAAGCCTAATGTCGACGCTTGTCTTCTTGTGACAAACATGTCGAGGAGCAAGAATAAGATCTGCTGCATGTCATCCATTGTAGTTTACTATGTTCTTCTTCGCGCGAAAATGACGTCGATCGAAACACCACGCAAGTAAGGGTACTGTTGGCAGTGGAAACGCTAGCCAGATCATGGTTAACAGACCCGAACCGTACCGTACTGTCCCGTACCGTACCGTACCGTACCGTACTGCTCAGTGGAAACGAGACATGAAATGTGTCCGAGTGCGGTCCGCCTTGCTCTGATGTCATGCTGACATATGTCAAAAAACTCTCGCGACCGCAAGGCGCACGTGTCGGATTCTGCAGTCGAACGCAGTTGCTCTCCACCGACTGCGCTGATGTATTGTTCTCTTTTAAAATGTTTGATTTTAAAACTCTGATATCATGTTTTATGTGTATACTTTACTGTGTGAATATTCCCAAACTCTCTGACAGTGCGATCTAATTTTTCTTAAAACACATATATCTGTATTAAAGAAAAAATGATTGATAACACGTAGGCTATTTGGAATGGAATTAAATAACAAGTAGCCTACTTTGGGTGTCTTGTTCATTATATTTATTTTAATTTAAAAGCAACAGAACTTCAATTAGGCTACATCCAGTTTATTAGCAACACTGTGCACGAGCGTGAATCCCGCGATATCCATCTTTGATCTCGCAGGTGTCAGATCCACGGCGAGAAGAGAGAACTGTCCGGCTTGCCTGTGCCTTTTTCACTCCTCCTTTGACTGCAGCTGCAGCCTCCTACTCTCGCACACATTTCAGGCGAGGCAAGGCGCATCTCAAACAAGCCTACTTTCGGTGGCATGATGTCATCAAGCCTGTCCCAAAATACACTCTCGCGTGCCCTCATGGACTCGAGGCCAGCGCCCCATAGGTCTGCACTTCCTGACGTCACCAAGTGTGAACTCTAAGGAGGTCCACAAGGCCAGAGTGTGCCATTTGGGATCCAGCCATAGTGTGGGTTTAGTGTGCATTAAGGGTAATGCATTTTGGGGGACAGTCTTGCGCATTTTCTTCCTGCGCTCTCATGTGGCCTAGGCCGCAAGTGTGGGTATTTGGACAAGGCAAAACTATGGTCTGGCTGCAGACTTGCACTTGCACTCTCTATCCTTGTCCAACACACACTTGCGGTCTTTGCACTTGGCCACTTGTCTACTTACATGACGTATTTCCTGTATTTGACCTAAGTGTTCAAGTTGGTGTTAAGACTGCAAGTGTGCGTAGAACTTTTGATTACTCGATGGGACACACTTAAATAGTGTTGCAAAAAATGTGCTTACAGAGCTTTTTTTTTTTTTCTTCAGTAGGCCTACTTTGCTTTCTGTCTTTTTTACTGTCTGTTCAGTTACAGTAGTCGCTTTGTAACTAACAGAATACACAATTTTAAAATGATATGATTAAATGACAAAAAGCCGTTGCAAATGTTGTACAAAATACACATAGCCTACTCATCTTTGCACCAATAAAATGTGGAATACTTTATGTTTTACTACCAAATTATATGCAATATCTAATTAATTGAACGTACAGTGGAATGTTTTCCTCGACATCTCATTATTTCGGGGTAGCCTACGCGAGTTGCCGAACATAATGGATGATGTTACGCTGATTTAGAGCACTTTTGCACCTGATCCACTGTCAAAGTGTAATTATATATTTTGTTGCCATGTTGTTACATGACATATTGTTCAATAATAAAAATAAAAATATTGCACACTTCCTTCCTGTCGCGTGCACGTGCTCTTAAGTGGCCAAGACCGCAGTGTGGGTATTTGGACAGGGCATCAGAATGCACACTCAGTCACTTGCGCTTCCTCTGCAGGGATTCAGTCATAGAACATGTGCTTATGAACATTGCTGACGAGAAAAAAATATGATCAAAGAATTATGGAACAGTTGGATTAATAGGGACAGGTATAAAGCATATACTGGAAAGTAGGTGTGAATGAAAAAGGCAGAAGATTGCATTTTATTTTTACAAGGACAGGTCTGGTGAGAAGAATATAAATAGAATGTACATTACAGGAAAATAAACCGTGAAGATAGAAGTAGTGCAGTAGAATTCTAGTAGGATTTCTCATACACCTACAGCTGTCAGCTTGTATTGCACTATTTGCCTTTATAGAGCTATTATAATATTGTATTTATGGTAACTTTACAACTTTACTGTCTTCACTGCTAGGCTATCTGACTTTGAGGGGGTTTGTGTTTATTTACTTATAATTTAGGCCTATAAGGTAGCTTGCCGCAGCACTTTCCAAAACATCCGCTTTTCAAGATGCACGTGGAAATTTGGCTGATCCTTGATGCGATCACAGTGCAAAGTTGATTCTGTGCTAATATGATCTAATATTTGATTATTATTATTTTTTAATTGTTGCAGATTTAAGTTTTGTTCAAAGTAATTAAAGCAACAGTTTTTCAATAACGGAATAATATTTAAAAGTATGGTATTTGGGGTAAAAAGCGCATCTGCTTGTCAGGGCAAAAGGCACAATAATAAACATGATAATAAATATCTGGCTGACTTTTCCATTTGTTGACATGACATGGTTATATTCAGAGGGTAAATATCATATATTAAATTGGGTGTCCACCTTAGAGATAATACCCATATTTATAACGAAATAATCATATTTTAAAATATGATATTAATCAAAATAAAATTTATTATATTAATTTATTAATTTAATTTATTGTTACTACTGTAAATCTATATTAAATTAGTATGGGATCTCCTTCGATGCTTTCATAATCTTTACTTTTTTAAATATATTTTTTGTCTTTTTAAAAAACATTTTATATTAACATATTTTAATGACAGTATATTTATTTGATATATATATCAAAATATAAACAGAAAATAGTACAAACTTTGTATTTATTAAAACCATATTATTTAAGCTAAATTATAGTAAATCTATCTATCTATCTATCTATCTATCTGTCTGTCTGTCTGTCTGTCTGTCTGTCTGTTTATTTTGACATGTAGTTGTAATGTCTATCAACAGATGGCGCAACGATGCTGTAAGAAGTGTATTAGATTCTGCTTTGCAGTTTTTCTCAATCGGGTTGGCTCTTTTCTCAAATGAGACTTTTTTTTCTCAAAACAATAAGTTCAGATCACTAAACAATTAGTTTCTTGTTCATAACACATTTACATTTTTCTTGATTTAAGCAAATTGCATGTGTTTACTTTTGACACATGTGTGCAAAAGAGTAGTACAATTGTCTACAATTTGCACAATGACTATTTAGTCTATTTAGACTATTTAGCACATGTTTATCAAAACGGATGAGTTGATTCTCAGTGAAATTGTCAAACGCTTCACAACTTCTAAACATTCTATCATCGCGTGAGCCATCACATGCAAAATGATCCATTCAGTGATCAAAATCTGTCAGACCTAGGCTATTATATACCATTAATATTTATGGCATGGAATGTTTGTAATGTTTGCTAAATTGGCAAATGGCCTGCCGTTGTAATGAAATAGGAATCGCAATCTTAATCAACCAATCAATTTTGGAAATATATGGAGTTGGCTGACAGCACAATCACCACCATTTGAACATGGAGGAACATCACAACTGAACAGCAGCAGCTACATCAGTACTGTATAAATATAATATATAAAAATTATACTTGTATTTTTACAGTACATTTATTTTTTGTATAAATGTGTTACATGTAAACTTAAAATGCTTGTCATGGAAGAGCAATAGGAAGATGTGTAAGAAGATATGTATGTGTTAGAGAAAGACGTGTAAAAATGAACAAGCAACTAGTAATTTTCAGTTTACATGTAACACATTTCTGCAAAAATAAATGTACTGTATACATTTTTTTTTTTTTTTTTTTTTTTTTTGTACTGACTTAGCAGTCAATTTTTACCTGTCTGGCAAGACAAATGTGCCAAAGCGATTGATTAAAACTGTAAAAGTGCCTCTGTCTGAAGAAGAACAGTTAGATTTTAACAATCAGGCGTTTTTTAGATGTTTTGACAAAAGACTTTGTTCATCGACATGATAAACCCCTATGCTTACCTCTAAAATGTGATTTATTTCATGTTCTTCTAAAAAAAAAGTGTACACAGTTAAATAACAAACAGCCGTTGTTGATGTCATGCAAAGCCTATAAAAGTGATATATAAAGATCTCTCTAGCTAATTCAAGCTAAATTATAGTTTTGAGCAGAGGCATTACCTATCAGGTATGTCTAAAGATCACTGATATGGTGCTCTAATTACTGGAGGGAATGTTTAGGTGGAGACAGACAGTTAGTGTTCATTAAAGCAGTCAGGAAATGGCTCACAGAGTAAACTTTAATTGCCCTTTAAAATGAGATGATACACACAGACACGACCCCCTGACACAGTACTGTATGTACCATAAATAATAGTCTGGTATAGTTTGGGACAAAAATGAAGATGAATCAGACGACAATTAAATTGGTTCCATGTGTCAAGCAGGGGACAGTTCCCAATGGATCACGGCCAGAAGTGTCATATAATGTAGGTGTTGAATGATCTAAAGGGTCCCGTCGCCGCAATTGAGGCGATTCATCAGACGATTAATCAATGAGCACTAAAAATGCTGGATTTGCTGGTTTCATTCTAGGATTTCATGTAACAGCTCAACTCTTCTGATTTAGACCTTGCTTCTTGTTGATTACAAATTTTGTTGTTGTTGTTTATGTGTTTAGTGATACCTGATAATGAAACATTGTATTTTGTTGTAGCATTTGTAATATTCTGGTTATATTATTTTTTTAATAAGTTGTTGTTTTATCGAATGTGTGCATGATGATTGTGCAAATCGCTTGTCAAGTGGCACCTACAGTGCATAAATGGTTATGCTGATTTTGCAATAGTTTGTCAAACACTAGCTTTTTTTTTTCTGTTACGTTTCCTGGAAGAAAAAGGTCAATGGTCAGATCTCACCAGTTGCCTTTTGTGACCCTCTGTGTCACAATTACAAGAGTCCTCTATTGTAATTGCGGACCCTGTGTGGCCCAAAGTAAGCTGAAATAATTGGTCTCAAAAGAATATAGACATTATTTGAATATAATGCAATTCTGTATTAAATGTGAGCTTACAGCAATGCCTGGGTGAAGTCCATCAACAAAGACTGAAAAAATCGTATATTTTTTCAAAATCTTTTGAATATGGATCAGACTGTCCAGTTATAATAAAAATACATTATATATCCAAGTCTTCCTCATTTTTCAGTAAGTGTCAACAATAAATCAATAATAATTAAAAAATAAATTGTTAGTGATTCTTTGAGGCGTATAATACAATTATTTGATGGGTAATTGAATTATAAAAATGTTGTTTTACATTTAATCAATATAAAAGTTATTGAACAAGGTTTTTGCTCATCAGGTTTCAAGACTTTCGCTGTAACAAACAAACAGTCTTTATTAATAATCCAAAGGCACTCATAAAGAACATGCAGGAGATCACATGGGAGAATAACGCAAACTATAACTGACAAAGAACAACTGAAACACATATGAATACAAGGTTAAAACATAGGAAACCAAACTAGACACATATGTATAAACTAATATGTAACTATAAAAACAAACAAGGACATAGTAACCAAGGAAGCGGAAACTAAACAGAGCAGGGAAACAGGAACTAATGTCAAAGAATGTCAAAATAGCTGTTATAAGTTTTAAGAACGCAAAGAACGGACTTGCGTTCTCATGGAGACCGATCTTGCCAGGCTACATTGAAAGAACGAACTCAGAAGGATGCGAGGACACAGAAAGCATCCTTGTGAGAATTGAGATGTGCTGCGATCTTGTTAGTTGTGATATAAGTATAGGGGCAAATGCACACTAAATACAACATATCACAAACAAATGTCATGATCTATTGACACATTTATTTCCTATTATTATAGGCCAGTGGTTGAAATGACAAAAAATGTATATTAAACTGTTACAGTGTATTCAATACTTAAGCTCGCATTGGCTGTGTTAAAGGGACACTCCACCCATTTGCATTAAGCTTTGCATTGTTAGAAACCCAGTCATACTATTGAATGGTCGTGCAACACTCTCTCATTTTCCCCTGAGACGGGAGAAATCCGTTATTTACCTTTTACACTTCCTCCTACAATGACGCAAAAATCGTCATTTTGCGTCATTGTAGGAGGAAGTGTAAGAGGGGGGGATTTCTGTTGACTACAAGCACTAGTTCCTCATCTTTCCCAGGGGGCGGGACCCGCTCACGCTACAGACCTATTACAGATCAGTGGGTGGGACTTTACTCTCTGAAACTGAAAGCAATATCCTCCATCTTGTTTGAAGCTAAGCTAACAGGCGCTGTGGAGACAGATGTAAAGTTATGACAATAGCGGAGGAGAGTGCTCAATATGATATAGAAGAAGAGGATTTCGGAAGTCTGATGCTTGAATCAGGTGTTTGTGGCTCCCTTTACAAGCCGCATTATAGCGAAGAGCCGCCGAGGCAGAAGACCTGCCTGCCGCGGACGAGGAGCCCGGACTGGCTCGAGTTAGGGCGGACTGGTGGCGCCGGTGATCTCACTATGCAACTCATAGACTGTAAGATGCAACTACGAACACAGAGATAGAGTCCGTCTGCGGCAAAGAATTTCAACGATGACAATTTCTCCCGGACGAAATCTCAGAATCAGACGAGGACACGGACGTTTGTGTTGAGAACTATCCTAGTTTCGCACCGCATATGTTCTGACTGAACATCCAGGTACCATGCAATAATTCACCTTTTCGAAAGAAATACAAACGAGGAGTAATGAGTTCGCCAACTAACTAGACATTTTGTGTGAATGTGAAATTAATTTCAAGCTCTGGTGGTAGCTAGCCTTGTAGACGGAAGAGTGATTTCTCTTATAGGCAGATATGCGCTTTCTGGATTAGTGGGAGTGGCTTGCGGAGCTGTGCAATGTGGTGCATTGTGGGAGTTGTTGTCTTTCATACAAATGCGTCCTGAAGTTATTTTTTGTCTTTCCTCGGTCACGAAGGCACCAAATTCAAAATTTATTTTACATTTCGACTACATATATGACCCACTTTAAATAAAAAACAATGTTCAAATGGGTGGAATGCCCCTTTAAGAATAAACCACCAATTTATCTACTTTTTTGCTGCATACAGTTACTGTAGGTTACAACAGCTTTAAACATTGATAAATGACAAATGCAGATGTTTCTTCATCTACAAGTAAAGACAAAAACTAGTGATAGTCTTCAAATGTGTGGGAGCGGAGAACAAGCAGCTACCACTCTGTGTTCCTGAAATGAAGCTTTACATTATTTAGCTTATTTTAGCTTTACACATTATACCAGAATAATCTTTACGTCAAGCCTTATCTCCATTCGCAACTTTCTTCTCTTCAGCCTGAAATACAGAGCTTATTAAATGCTAAACAACACCAACCTTTGCATTAGGTGAGTCACAAAGATTTTAGTTTATAAGGTCTAATTGTTATATGCCAGCGTCTCCTTAGGCCCGGTTCCATGGGGGTGCTAGAGGGCTAAAGCTGTAATAATAGGGTATTCATTGGTGAAACAGATTTGGCAAACGTATTTGTGTTTGCACTCTGGAGAGCATCAAATGTTTCTATTTACAACATGCTTTTACAGTGTTGAGCAGATTAGCCACCCAAAAATGTTGCTTCTAACAGCCGTCCAAACACAGCCCTGACGTCTAGGCTAAAACAAGGCAAAATTTGGGCTGTCAGTGAAAATTTAATAGACATCTAACCATAGCCCAAGAATAGATTAGTCATCTAAAATATCAACACGTGAAAGAAATTAAACCAAACACCTTGTAATCACTGTTGACATTGCTTACATGATGGAATATCACACATCTTGCAAGTTATTTTGACAAAAGCTAGAAGTGGACTATATTGGGTTGTGGCATCGTGAGAGGCAGGGTATCACCAAAGTGTGGGTTGCTTCACAAATCGAGCCCAGCACTGGTTTCTTTTTAATAATCAACTCAAAACTCCCATACTTTTTCACCAAAACACTCTTCCAGCTTCTCTTTATGCTCTCTAACAAAAAATAGCCAGTCTCTCTGTTCTCAGCTCATTAACAGCTTTTCACCTTCACTCGCAACAGCTGTGTACCCACCACTGAGGAACCTGGTAACTGTAGTCCGTGACCAGGTAGCCATCTTGGTTTGTAGTCCCCATTGCTGCAACCCTAGATGGCACATACCTTGCCTCTATGACATACCCTCTCATGATGCCACACACCCCCCTTCTCTGCTCTGTGGCTCGTGGTTGTGGGGAGAAGGTGTAGAGGGCATCTCGTCGTGAGAGGGCATCAGCATTGCCATGGCAAGGTCCGGGTCTGTGAACGACAGAGAAATGAAATGCTTGAAAGCTCAGGAACCATTGAGTTACCCTCCTATTGGTCTCTTTATTCCTTGCCATCCACTGTAATAGGGCATGGTCTGTTACCAGGACAAACTTCCGCCCTAGAAGGTAGTACCAAAGGGTCTCCAATGCCCATTTGACTCCTAAACATTCTTTTTCCAATGTGGAGTAATTTTTCTCATGCTTTGCTAACTTCCTGCTTATATACAAAACTGGATTTTCCTCTCCCTCTTGCGTTTGGGATAATACTGCCCCAAGACCCACCTCTGAGGCATCCGTGTGTACTATAAAATATTTCTTACAGTTTTTCTCAGTCGCTTTGGTGCATTTCTCACATCACTATTTACATTTGCACAACAATTAATGCAGTTCTCAAAACAATTAGTACAAACTGCAAAACCTAGTTGATAACCTGCAAAAGCGTGTCACTTGCTCAAAATGGATAGCTCATTCCTCAAAAGCAAGTATTCATGTCAATGAAAGTGTCAGTGTCATCAAGATGAAAAGTCCTGACACCATTGTTTATGAACAAGATAGTCAAATGGCTTTGTCATGTTTTCATTATGACAGTTTACTCTGTAAATGTTTTCCAATGCAAAAAAGTCAGATCTTGGTGACACTACCTGAAAATGCTCAAGACAGCACTATATACTATTTGCACAGCCATTTGAAAAATACAGTAAAGTTACACATTACTGTATTTAGTGAGGTAACTGAGTACAAGACACTGAATATGTATGTTTCACATTTTTACTGCATATGCTCTTTGCAATTCTAATTTGTTCACAGCATTGTGCAAAAGAAAAAATACACCCTTATTTACAACAAACATAAACTCCCTTTGGGTAGAGCCGTGCACAACTGTAAACAATATTGCAGTACATATTGGAACTGAACATACAACATACTGTAATCATTCATGCACATCCAGACGTTCCTCTATGTCTGGCCACATAATTTCATCTACATCACAGCGAATATCATTTCTTGCAATGCAGCGAGGAAAGTATCTCCTCGAGTGGCAAATCCACCCTCTGCAGGACTCTGCTGTGATGTAAAAAAAAAGATTTTAAAAAATGTGTAAAATTTGCTTGACAGATTTTGACAACTAGTTCAACATTTTTGTATGTAATGACTCAAGCAATAAAATGAGGACTATTAGTTTTATATGGAATGTCTATTCAGCATTCACAAGTATAGTTAATTTTGACTGACATGACATAAGCAAATGATAATGTTATAAAACAGCAGATAGTTGTATGAAAGCAATTGATGCATGTCCAAAAGCATTTGCAATTTGTTGGAAGGAATAAGAAACTGCTACTATGATGTGCACAAATGACTAAATGTTGTGGAGGTTGAACTAACTGTTGTGCAAATGTAAATAGTGATGTGAGAAATGCACCAAAGCGACTGAGAAAAACTATAAAATCAGGTGCCACCAGGACAGGATGAGACGTCAGGGCTCTCTTTAGTTGTGCAAATTCCTCGGCCTTTTGGGACCATTTCACCATCCTGGAGTGTTGTTCCGTGGTCATTTCTGTAAGGGGAGCAACCAGACTAGCAAAGTTAGGGACAAACCTTCTGTAGTAATTGGCCAGGCCCAGGAAGGACTTAACTTGGGTCTTTGTGGATGGCCTAGGCCAGTCTTGTATGGCATTGATTTTGGGCTCTTGGGGTTTGACTAGGCCTCGTCCTATGGTGTATCCCAGGTAGTTTGTTTCACAGAAGGCTAGTTTGCACTTTTTAGGGTTAGCAGTGAGGCCAGCCTCTCTTACTGAATCCAACACTTTCTGTACTTGTAGTGGGTTTCCCAATCCCGGCTAGTTCCCAATCCCGGTCCATCAGCCTGTTGCCCCATGCAGGCCGAAAGGTAGATGAACATAGTGGTATAGCCCCTCTGGGGTAGCGAAGACTGTCTTTTCTTTGGATGCTGGAGAAAGAGGAACATGCCCAATATCCTTTGGTTAAATCAAAGGTGGTAATAAATCTGGCCTTGCCCAGCTGACCAATCAACTCAACTACATGTGGCATTGAATCAGATTTAAACTGTGACACTTCATTTAGTTCATTCACTAGTCCTGAAATCATTACAGAATCATCTTGTTCCATCTGGCTAGGGAACCAGCACAATAGGGTTTGACCAGGCACTCTGAGATTCTTCAATGACCCCTAGTTTTAGCATTTTTCTTACCTGCTCTTTGATAGCTTCTTGCAGGGCTACAGGGACTCTGTATGGACATTGGTGTATGACTTTGCCAGGTATCGTGCAGATTTCATGTTGGATCACGTGGGTGTGACCAGGTTCAGAAGAAAAAACAGAGTATTCCACTCTACTAACTCCAATGTCTCCTGCAGCTGCTGTGGTGTCACAGACTTCTTCTCTTGGACCATTAACCTTCTCTGTGTTTAGGCCACCACCAAACAATGCATCTCTTGCATGCCACTTTTTCAGAAGGTTAACATGGTAAATTTGTTGTAACTTCCTCTTACCTGGCTTGTTGTTCCCTCTGGGCCTTTTCCATGTGATCTCTGACAATGAGGAACACTGATGCCATCCTCTCTCTCATAGTTTCCACATGTTCGATTAGACTCCTATGTGGACAGGGCTGTTCTTCCCTATAATCTTAGGCAATGTCTAAGAGCCATCTTGGCTTGTGTGGGTAGACCAATTCAAAAGGGGAGAATCCCGAGAGGCCTGGGGTACCTCTCTCATTGAAAACAGAAGGTAGGTTAGAAGCTGGTCCCAGTTTTGTCCATCTTTATCAATTACTTTGCGCAGCATATGCTTGAGTGTTCCATTGAAGCACTCTACAAGTCCATCTGTTTAGGGATGGTACTGAGGAGGAAGAGCTCTTTGGCCACCTGTTTGGCTGTGGCTTTTCGCAGGGGAACAGCTTCAGGATATCGGGTAGCATAATCCAGCATCACTAAAATGTATTTATGTCCCCTAGAACTCTTGGGAAGGGGTCTCACAATATCCATTCCAATTCTTTCAAACGGGGTCTCAATTATTGGCAGGGGAACTAGGGGGTCCCGCTCTGTGGGTTTTGGTGCTACTTGTTGACATTCTGGACAGCTGCTGCAGAAGTTTTCTACCTTTTTGTGAATGCCGGGCCAAAAGAAACGCTGAAAAATCCTCTCTTTAGTTTTATCGACCCTTAAGTGGGCTCCAAGTTGGTGGGTGTGAGATAGATACAACACTGTTGATCTATGAGACTTAGGTACTAGAGGCTGTTCCTGGATGTCCTCTCCACTTTTGTTTACCCGATAAAGCAGACCGTTTTTTACTGCAAAGTAAGGATATGTAAGGTGTCCCTGTTCCTTATCTACCCCTTCCACCACTCTGACATTCCTCAGCGCATTAGTCAATGTTTGGTCATTTAACTGTGACGTACCATATTGTCCTCTTAATGGCACAGCCTCTGCTTTGATTCCGGTTTCACCCATTCTCTCCTGTGATGACTTCTTCTCAGAAGCTGTCTCAGTCTCCTCTGGAATATCCCTTGGTTAGAAAACAACTGGAAAACATTTGGTTGCATTTTTGCACATTTACATCCTGATGTACGTTTACGTGTCTTGTAAATGTATACTAAGGGGCTGTTTACACGACACAGTTTTCAACTAAAAACGTAAAACTTTTTTTGCGTTTTGGCCATTCTTTTACACAACAACGTCGTTTTGGGTGGCTGAAAACGCAAACTTTTGAAACCGGGTTTCAAAGTGCAAGTTTTTGAAAACAGTCTCCGTGTAAACAATAAAAAGTGAATCTGTGAAACCGATGACGTCACGCACAAATGCGTATTACATGTTCAGTCTATAGTGTTTCATCGCCATCTAATGGCCTGGCAGTGGGATACAGGGTTTTTAGTCTTTTTCGCGGATCCGTGTGAATGGGGATCATTTTAACAATGACTTCTCCGCTTAAAGCATATTGTTGTCGTGTAAACGTACCCTAAGTCTTCATTAACCAAAGCGACACAAATAGTTGGCTCTGGCCGTTAAAATTCTTACAGTGGGCTGCGGAAACTTATGTGTTTGGTTGTGTGGGCTGCGAGTTGGAAAAGGTTTTGGAACCACCGTTATATTATTTTATATAATTTTACCGTGAGTATTTGTGAAAATGAGTTGGCTTATATGTTTAATGTTACCTTTGCAAGCCTTACGTATTTGCGAGCTTGCAGCAGTAATTTTTTAAGTGAGAACGATAAGTTTAAAGCTTACAGGTACATCGTCTGCCAGCAGCATCTTCTGGTATTTCTAACGGTTCGATTCTCTCAAGTTTCGATATCAATAACACATACAGGTACTTTCATGCGTCCTCTACACTTGCGTTTTCGAGTATTGGGCTGTGTCCGAAATTGTATACTCTCTTGAGTAGCTACTTATTTTGGTCACTAAAAAAAAGTATGTTCTATATAGTATGAATGTGTGTAGTATGAATGTAATCTGGACGTACATTTGCCACGTTGCCCTTATCAAGTGACCTACCGTCAGTTGCGTCACATCATCTCCCGTGGCCTCATGGGGTAGTAAGGTGTCCATCATATGCACACTTCAGTCTCTCGCTGGAAGAAGTAGGTCATCTAGGTACTTTTGGCCTACTCTTTTAAGATGTACTATTAATTCAGACTTCTTTTGAATGAATACTTTTTTTGTGACATACTGTTTTTCACCTACTATACAGTAAGGAAGTATACGATTTTGGATGCAGCTCTGGAATTGAACTTTGACGGTTGATGATGATGTAGTACGAGAACACAAGGACGCAAGATTGCTTAAAAACACATATTGAGAAACGGCCATGGTCAACAGAATGGAACATAAACCCATCAAGTATGCTATGTATTGTCCTGTACTAGTCAGTTCCGATTAGATAATAAAATAAGTGTGAAATGAGGAGGTCATCCTTGAGGATTTGCAGAGATTATGTTTTTCATCATGCTTCATGGTGTAATATATTCATGTATTCCTCTGACAGGTAGTCCATAAGGCCTGTAAGTGTGGCACTGTGTGAAACATGAAGTACATTATCCTATTAAAATTCAGCATGAAGGAATTACATGCTCAAGACCACCGAACAAATGAGACACAGGTCATTTCATTCTCTCTCTTCCACTTTTTTCACTTTCATTCACACATAAAGCGATTCAGATTCAGACCTTGGCTGATTTTTCTGTTCCTCTGCGGCACGTACAGTAAGTCAGTGCTCAAACAAAAAGCTCTGCCAACTTGAAAACATTTTAAATTAGTTACATAACAGTTTTGAAAGTGACTTAATAAATAAATAAAATTGGAGCCACTGTGACTTAAGTTTTCACCTTAGCTAGTTTCTTTTCATTTCTCTCTTCCTCGTCAGAAGCATCACATCAGTGTACTGCTCTCTAAACAGCTCTGATGGCTGCACCAGAAAGCTCTTGTTGATTCTTTACTGCTGGTTTTCTATTATGTGTACATACATACATACATAATTACAATAATCTGGATAAAATTCTGTTAAATATCTGAATGATAAAAAGAAAATTCTGGGTCCAGCACACACTTAAAAATAAAGATTCCTAATTGGCATATATGAAACCAACATCAATGGGACTTTTCCATTTCACAAAAGGTTATTTTATAGATTTTAGAATTCTAGATTTTTTAAATGTTCTTCATCCTACAAAAAAAAAAAAAAAAAACGGTTCTATTAAGAACTGTTCACTGAAAGGTTCTTCTTGCTGCAAAAAAACACTTTTTGGTACAAGTTAAGCTCAATTGACAGGATATATGAGGATTTAAACTGATTATCACAAAACATTTTTTCACTAAATGTATTTTTTTTAAATTGTGCTTTAAAAATTCTTCTGTATTATTTGACATTTAAATCTGCTTAAATAATCATTCAGGGTTCACATTTTATCAACAAAAACTGTTTTTTAATACCACTATGAACTGCATTGCAAAGCAGTAAACAGACCTTTTGACCTGGGATTGGTTTGACGGTTTAACCTTGAGGATATAAAAAATGAAAAGCGGCCAACAAACAGCTCTCCCTAAGGTCCATTAAGCTATTTGAGGCCAACTACACACTAGTCACAAACAATTTTTCATACATCCAGAGTTCATGCAGTACTTGTAAATCTTCCGGCCTCAGCAACTCAAGACGTAACCTATACAGGTGTTTGGTTGATGTGCTTGTTATGCAATACTTCTGTCTACTGACGCAGACCATTTTCTTCGTTTAACCTTTCTGTACACTTCCCAGAGACGTTTGTGATTCTCGATATCTCCCCCAACCAGGAGAGAACGCCTCTTTGTACACAACTTCCCCCATTTTAATGTGCTTTTAAAAGGCTTTTCATATCATTCACACAGCGAGTGGCTCCCTTCTGCCCCCAGGAATTTGAAAAGGAAAAGAATGACAGAAGACAGATTTGCTTTTCTGCACCACGAGCAAAAAAAAAAAAAAAATTCTCACCCAAAAAAGCTCTTCAGTGAAGACGGCGACAGCGGCGGTGATGATGCTAGAGCCAATTTAGCTCTCCCGCTGAAGCCCTTGAGCCCAAAGGAGGGGTGCTGATGTGATTGACGACCTAAGCACAGAGCGCGGGCAGTTTTAACAATCGCACGAGACGCTCACGAAGCAATTTCTGCACTGCCAGAGTCCATACGAGCTGAGTTTATCAAAACGTCTTGGATTGATGTAGAAGGTCTGCATGGAGATGGAGACTGAGCATCACGACATGTTGACTATTATCAAAAGAAATAAGTTACTGTTCGCTTGCCTACATGAGAGATTACCTTACAAATGCTATCAAAATAATACTTTTTAAAGCTTTTGAAATATTAATTCAAGAGTGCTATTATTGTTTAAAGTCACCATGAAATCCAAACTGACAAATATGATTTTTTATTGAATATTGCAGTGGTTATTATAAGTGATTTATCGTGCACAATTATTATTAATCTTTAACTAAGATTACAAAGTTTACCAATATTACATGTGACCAGATGGCGCTGCTCTACAGGTGACCTGGGGGAGGGTTCTTGCTGCAAATTACCTGTTTGTTTCTGTCGAACCTGTCGTATTTGTTTACCCTTAGTTTTCTGATCGTACAATGGGCATTTAAACTACTACGTGCGAGCGCTGGCTGGAACAGCCAATTAACCAATATATTTGTCTGTGCAGTGTATATCCCACCTAGTGGGAATGTTCATAGGGCAGCAAATCAAATTGCAGATTGTGTTCATAAGCACTTACAAATTAAGCCTGATGCACCTTTATTGATTGTTGGTGATTTTAATCAGTGTGGATTGGAGAGATCCATACCAGGGTTTTTTCAATATGTGAAGTGTGGAACGAGGAAAATTAATACCCTTGACAAGTGTTATGGCAATATTAAGGATGCTTATGTAGCTAAAGCCAGACCCCCCCCCCCCCCCCTCGGTAATTCTGACCATAATATTATTCATTTGCTCCCCACCAATCGTTCTGTGTTTAAGACAAGTAAACCAGTTACTAATGTTGTTAAGGCGTGGTCAAGTGATAGTATATAAAGGGACTGAAAGGATGCTTCCTCCGCACGGACTGGGACATTTTTTATCAGGATGCAAACATAGATATATGTATATGTATGTGTGTCACCAAACATAGTATGGTGACACAAAATAAAACGTGGCACTTTTCTAAGCGGGTAAAAAGGATAACTATAATGTATGGCGGAATAGCACTTGGGACCCGGGAGCACTTCGACTCGGCGCAGTAAAAAGTCACGCCTGAAAAATCCTCTCCCTCTCACTTCTGTCATTAGAACCAACGTGACTTTTTACTGTGCCGAGTCGAAGTGCTCCCGAGTCCCAAGTGCTATTCCGCCATACATTATAGTTATCCTTTTTACCCGCTTAGAAAAGCGCCACGTTTTATTTTGTGTCACCATACTTGGTCGTGTAACTACTCGTGTAACTGTATTTAAATAGGGAAAACGTGGAGGTGTTTGGTCGCTTCTAACTTCATCTCTGTTTGGTCCCTAATAAATGAACTGGGCTAAGCTAAGTGCTATCAAAGTGTCGCCGCGCGCCAGAGCGATTGAGTGCACGCACTGAGACGAGAGAGGTATGTATCAACTCGTCTTAGTTAAGGGAATAACATAGTTTAATATGGAAAAACGGTGGAGTGTTCCTTTAAGGCAGCACAAAAGGACCTTAATCAGCAATTGAGGATAGCACAGATACACCATAAGGAACGGGCTGAACAACAGTTGGCAAAATGTGATACAAAAGAACTGTGGAATTCAATCCGAGGAATGACCAACATGACCTCGAGTCAAGGAAGCCATTGTTCGCCGGTAATGAAACTGATAAGGTAAATTAACTAAATTATTTTATATGAGATTTGAGACAGACACTTTTAAGGAATGTTATGTTATCGATGTCAAAAAAACTGAAGAGGTCATCATAGACCCCAGATCAGTGGGGGATAGGAGCTCTGTTGTGGTTCATGGTGAAGCTATTAAACAGGTTGCTTCTTATAAATATTTCGGGGTACACATTGATAGTGAGCTTAAATGGCACACACATGTGTCATGGGTGTGCACAAGGGTCCATCAGCGCTTACATTTTCTAGTGTAAGTGAGCAGTAATATAATGTTAATTTTTTATAAAGCAATGATAGAGTCTGTTTTAAGATATGGAATTATTGTAAGTTTAACAGTAAAACTGAGAGCTCAAATAAATAACTTGGTGAGAGTGGCAGGAAAAATCATAGGGACACAGACAATAGCTCTTTACAGGATATCTTTGAGCTTTGCATCATCCAGCAGGCCAACAAGATTTTATTAGACTCTTCCCATGTGTTGTATCCTGAGTATGCTATGATGAACTCTGGTCGGAGATACAGGGTCCATTATGCAAGTATAACCAAAACAAATATTCATTTGAACCACTTTCTGTTAAATTAATTAATGAGCAACTGCAGCAGGAAGTTAAATAACTGCAATAGCTGGTACAACAGGCAGAAACTGTGGGTTGTGTTATGATATGTACTGTTTTTATGATGCAGGATTTTAGGATTTGGAATGTTCGTTAATGTTGTATGTTATATGTGTTATGTGTTGATGTTGCAGCAGTTTCCCTAATCTAAAACAAATTTCTCCTAAGGCAGACAATAAATGCTACCTTGGCCTTGACCTTGACCTAAAATTAAATCCTCTCCCACTTGCAGTATTATTCCTTCTCTTCTCTGAATGACGTGTTTACTGCCATGAGGGCGGGACAACCTGTCACTCACATGAGATCACAGAAATAGCAAACCACAACCATCCAGTCATCCAATCTATTCCCTATGGACATAATCAAGTCCCGCCTAACATTTTGTACATATAAACATGTACACATTCTGTATGTGTGTGTAGTGTATAAAATAACACTTTTAAAAGGTTAGGTCTACATGTACGCTTAAACATTTTTTTGTAACAAATTGTTGTATTGTTATGTTAAGTATACTGCTGCAATTGTTTTAAAACCATTACTAGTTTTAAAACTGTTATACTGTTTATATTAAATAAAACATTATTTATTTGTATATAGCAGTGTTTAACCTTATTTATAGATAATTTAATTGTTTCATACAAGTAAATATGATCCTTCATTAAACATTAAAAAGCTAAAGAAAAAACAAGATTTTATGTAAAATTACTGTTATATTTTATGGTTTTTATCTGGCACCCCAGCTGCCAGAAAATTAGGTTTTTTTTTTACAGTGCAGTAGGTATATTTATGCTTGTATGTTAATGTAAATACATGAATAACATGCATGTGCCTCTATTGGCTAGGCCTATATGAACCATAGCAATTCATCTCTCCTGATAGGATTGGATCAGGTCGACCATCGATGGATTCACTCGGTGTCATCTCTGAACAATGAGACCTCGCGCTCCATCTGACAGCTCTGTGGAAACACGAGCGGTTTAAGCAGCCGGCGAGCCGCGAGAGAATTACTTCAGCTGCTGAAGGCCATTGATCTTCTCCTGTTCCTCTCCCTCCTGATGAGAGCGTGAGGAGCTCTCTGGAGAAACTCATTTTCACAGTCATTCATCACCACCTGCAACGTTAATGCTACACGTGAACACGCACACGTGAAAGATTGTACATTTGCGCGCACATAAATGCAGTAATTTTAGAAAATATGGGACAGCGCATATTTAAAAGCTGCAGTAAGCATCTCCGCAATTCCATGCAAAAATTGCCCTCCTACCTGACATATTTCATTTAAATAAGTGTCCTGAGAAAAATGAGAAATTGGTTCTGTGACAGCTGACTCAGTGCTATGTAATGATCTAAAACCAGATTGGAACATGTGTGAACAATATGTGTACCCGGGTTGTGGTGTTGCATGAGACATTTATTATCCATGTACAGGAAGCACGCGGGGTGTGTTGTGTGAGATTTGGGAAGGAATGAGCAAGTAAAGTTGAGAGTTCGGAATCACATGCAAGCCTGTTTCATTAATGAATATCACACACAGAATATTGAAACATGGTGGCAGCGGTACATGACGGTAAAGACTGAAAACAAACCATTGGGGAATCCAATGATCGTCATTCCATCGAGGAACCTAGTTGAGAGACATGCAAATGTGGATAACTGCTGCTCAAATCAGAGAGCGCACCTGAGTGTTCGCTTCGGTGGGGCCCATTAGGTGGGGCTTACACGGACGGACAGGATTATACGAAATCCATGTGAGTAAATGATTGACCGCTCAAACCTGCAAAAATAGCCAGTGTAAAATAATAGCGTGTATATTTGCCCGGCATCAATGGACAGTAGAAAACATTTATGGAACAATGTAGCATTTGCTCTGCATGGGGGATGAAACAACAGAAAGAGACCTTGAGGCCCCATGAAGAACTAACTCGTCCCTAGGAAAAATTGGAACAGTCTTGTTTCAGTTCAATGACAGGGACTACATGGTCACAGTGGACTATCTGTCCAACTTTTGGGAGGAGGAGCACTTGGAAAACACTCAGTCAAAAACAGTCATAAGCAAATTAAAAACACATTTCGCAAGATATGGAATTCCAGACATAGTGTTTTCGGCCCCCAGTATTCATCCGATGAATTCAAGAAATTCAGCAAAGCCTGGGATTTTACACACAAAACGTCCTCATCGGGATATCCACAAAGTAATGGAAAAGTGGAGTCAGCTGTAAAAAGTGTACAAAGGCTTATGGCTAAAGCCAAAAGAGCTGGGGCGGATCCTTACCTAGCAATGTTGATCACTGGAATACACCAACTCAGGGTACCCAAATATTAATTATTAATTATTAATATTTCCCCTTTGAGCTAACTCGTTACAGCACTGATGGGTCGACGAACGAAAATGCTACTTCCGATGTGTGAGAGTTTACTTCACCCAGGACTGATATCCAACAAATCAGGCAACTACAAGAACAGACAGTTGAGACAGGCTCAATACTACAACAGGGCAGCCAAAGATCTCAAAGCACAAAATGAGAGTACAGCCGCTGACAGGACAGACACAATGGTGGCCAAAAGCATTGGTGATAAGACCAGTGGAACAAAGATCGTATGAAATTAAAATGGAAAGTTGACAAATCCTGAGAAGGATCAGAAAACATCTGAGAATGAGCAAAGAACCTGGTGATGACGTTCCGGAAGTGGACGAGTTCGGAAAAGATGAAGCAAAGACAGATACCGTTGAATAAACTGACCCAGGACAGTCTGAGACGGACTGTGATACAGGGCCAGTCGAAACGAAATTGGAACAACCTGCCGCACCCGCGAACAACAATCCCTGTTCTAGAAGTGGCAGGCCTATTAGGAGACCTATATATCTTAAAGACTTTGAATGCTCAATAGATTAGCAGATGCTAAATTAACAGTGTTTGTTGAGGCTATATAAATATATATATTAAAATGTATATACTGTATATATAGCCTCAAGACTGTTGTTGGTTGTTGATACAGTTTAGAGTATTGTTTAAAAAAAAAAAAGATAGAAGTAACAGTATGTGCATTGTGAAGTCGTTGCATGAGACTTTTATTATGCATGTACGGGAAGCACGCAAGGTGTGTTGTGTGAGATTGGGGAAGGAATGAGCAAGTAAAGTTGAGAGTTCGGAATCACATGCGAGCCTGTTTCATTCATGAATATCACACACGGAATATTGAAACAACAGTCATCCTCTATAACAGAAAAAAAGAACATGTAATTTGCATACTTCATAATATTCTATAAGTATTGTTCACACACAAAAAAATACAGGCGTACACTCTAAAAAGTGCTGGGTTGTTTTGGGGTCAAATATTTGACCCAAACATGGTTTGAAACAAGCCAGCTTTTTTTTTTTTGTGTAGTGCACTACAAGTACCCAATTGGACCCTTTAAAATCACAATGAAATAAAAATGGACAATTCTTATTTTTTATGGAATGATTTATCAGTGCACTCAATTTAAAAAAAAAAGTGCACTTGTAATCGACATCTCTTGTAAGCGACATCTCTTCTCTGATGATGTGTTGATTGGTGCGAGGGTGGGGCAACCTGTCACTCACATGAGATCACAGTAATGGCAAACCACAACGATCCAATCAATTCCGAAGGACAAAATCAAGTCCCGCCCCACATTTATTCTTGTTTGAGAAGCTGTTTCACTCAGATATGTCACAAGAGGGAAGAAAATACTATATAGCAACTTCCATTTCATGTCACCTTTAAAGTCCACATAAAATCTAAATTGACCCTATTTACTTTGTTAGCACACACTATTAATCTTGTGGTGAACAATTAATTCAGTTTTGTCTTATGATTTTTATTTTTATTTTAAATGTCCTCCCCTCTGGAATGCTGTTCTTTCCCTGAACATCTGTAACCACTCCTTTCCAGCGGTCAGTCTGCTAGAGCTGGCAAAGAGGAGCCCTAAAATCAAGCCCAGCCCTCTAATCAGTATTCCATCTCACTCAATGTCACAACAATACAGGTTTCGTCATTAGCATAGTATGCATGCAGCCCTATTTTTATTACATACTATGTACACTCATGGGCATGTATCATATACTAATCTCACACATGCGCTTCAAATTTTTTTTGCACTTATTAATCTGTCCACAAGGACTAATTGTTTCACAGAAGAAACAACAAATGTTGTTGTGACCTACAGCGTCAATTCACTGCCATTCACAACTCCTCATGGAGTTAGATTGTCCAATGGATGCACACTTAAGAATCTCGACGGAAGTAGTAGGTCATTCGGGTACTTTTCGTGTACTGTTTTACTTTTGTGTACTTGCACACTGCTGCCATTGCCAAGTCCACAAGACCAACATGAAGTGTGCCATGTAGGACAGGGCCTAAGCATGGCCGTAGCCAGCTATGAGGTCACCGCATTTGTTCGAGATGACCAATCAAATCAATGTATAGCCGGGATTTATGTTCACAGAAGCTGCTTAGTTCCAGTACAACTCAATGCTTCATTTGAAGGTCATAAAGTGTGAGATAAAATGTAAGTAGCTAAACTAAACATTTCATATTTTAAAGGATAGAAATGTTAAAGGCAAAATAATAAACTTTTTACATTTTTTATTGAAAATAGGCCTATATAATTTACGTGCTTCATGTAATGTAATAGTTAGTAACTGTTAAGGGGACAAGAAACATTAACAAAGCTGTTTTCATCATATTAGGCATAAGATAATGAATATGTACATATTGTGAATGAATTTAATAAACTTATTTACCTAGTCTTCATAGCCTTCAGTAAATTAACTTGCCTAAGAAAATGGTTAATAAAACATTTAGGCTAAATATCAGTTGACCGTGTTTACTTTCTTCACTGACACAGACAAAAATGAAAAGACTATCAGCTCAGCTTTATGAGGGGAAGAGACAGGGCAGACTGAGGAGACTGAGAGAAAAAAAAAGAGTGATGGAGATGAGGAGAGAGCTGTTATTGAACAATAATAATGCCCACTGACATGGTTCTAAAACTATTGTTATCCAAATTTTCTGGCTCACATTTGGGACCATAAAATAAACCAAGTCCGGTTTTCCGGTAGCTTCCTCTGTTTCTCTGACTGAAAAAAATATCTGTACTGGGACTGTTACTGAGAGAGTACTAAAGCTCCTCATGAAAAATTTTTGGTGGTAAAAATTGTAGAAATTAGCGTTCTTTCTAAATGTGATGTAAACAGACTGTGACTACAAATAAACAGAAACAGACACGACTGAATAAGTGCGCGTGTCCTCTCTCTTTTGTGAAATAACAGTAAATACCACTTTATTTCTGTGTGATTAATGTGTAATCTTGACACAAATTAATTCATTATGATCAATGCATCACTTATTATTGTAAAACTGTGGTAAAACATCAATGCTTGGTTTAAATCTTTAAGTAAACAACGAAAATGCCAACAAACGACTGTTTTTATCATGTTCGTTCTGCTATCATGCTAGTTTCCAGTGATTTCTTTCTGATTAGTTTTCTGATAAAACTTCCATTTGTTGGTGAAATAATGGGTTTCTGTGATGTTGTTCCAGAGAGGCATGTTACGTGTGGGTTTTAGTGAAGCACTGTGGAGCTTCTGGCTTGACGGTGGAAACACAGTGTGGTTTTGGGCTCTGTGCTACAGGTCCGAGGCTATTAGCCCAGCCCGGCCCGTTGAAAGCCCTGGCTCGTACTGGCCAGACAGTGGAAAAGCGGCTAATGTCATTCCCTGCATAGTGGAAGGGGAGGTGTTTGAAATGTCCTTAAAATGGAAAACTTCAAATGCTACGGATTTGGAACAGATTTGGAACAACATATGGGTAAATGGTCTGTAAATAGAATTGTAAATCCCTTTTGAATGTAAACTCGCACTACGTCCTCTGTAGAACACTTTGGGAAGCGCCTTCAGCGCGATCGTCGACAGTCCGTGACATCACTACTGGTGCGACCGTGAGTATACAAGGGCACCTGTATTAGACGTCATCAATTTCTTTTGTCTTCAGGATCTGTTTGTTTGCGTATGTGTGAACGTGAATATCATGAAGAAACACTCAACCAAGCGTTTTTCAGGAAGCATGTGCATCTGGTGCGCTTTGTAAATGAGTAAAGAGTGTTTAGTTCTCAAGGGTGCTGAATGCATATATTATGAGGATTTCTAAATGAAAGCTCGGTTCACGTCGTCCTTATTCTTTCCGTCCTTCGGATGAGACGTTAAACCGAGGTCCTGACTCTCTGTGGTCATTAAAAATCCCATTTTGTCCATCATGGCCTCCTAATCATCCCCTACTGATTGGCTTCATCACTGTCTCCTCTCCACCAGTAAGCTGGTGTGTGGTGGGCGTTCTGGCGCAATATGGCTGCCGTCGCATCATCCAGGTGGATGCTGCACATTGGTGGTTGAGGAGATTCCCCCTTCTATGTAAAGCGCTTTGAGTACCTAGAAAAGCGCTATATAAATGTAACAAATTATTATAATTATTCTCTACGGATGTGGGACGTGCATTTGGGTGGAATGCCTTCGCCTCGTTAAAGAGGCTGAATGTGTTGGGTAGGATGTATTTGCAAAACTATCTACAGAGACTGGTCAGGAGCTTTGTTTTCTACTGAGGCATAGTAGTTAGCATTTGCACAAGCATGTTCGGCTCTCGAGGGAGTTGTGTCACGGTTTATGAATTCGCTGTCTCTTTTTTTCCGTTTTGTGTGTATGTGTGCATGTGGGCGGGGTCGCTGATCACTGCCGCTGATCAGCACACCAGTCGCGTCTGATCAGCGCGCCAGCTGCAGATGATTAGCGATCTCTATTTAGTCTCTCTGTTGTCACCTTGTCTTTGTCAGAGCGTTTTGGATGTTCCTGTGTGTTCCTGCCTGTCTCCAGTTCCCGTGTGTTCCTGCCTGGTTCCAGTTCCTGTGTGTCGTTCGTTTCCTGCACTCTTGTTATTCACGCCGTCTACTTCCTGGTCTCCATTCTCCGACTCATCTCCGTTTTTCCCGGACTACCATCATCATCATCTTCATCATCATCGTCACCAGAGAGATCGAGTTCATCCTCAGCGTCCATGTGCTGCCAAGTGCCTTCATTCTGGAATACTACTCATCTTCGCTCTACCTGCATCTGACCATCTTGTTAATAAACATCTATTTTACTTGCACTTGAATCCTCTGGTTATTTTCCTAACAAGTTGAAGGCACTCATAGCGACGCATTCGTGGCTGTTCTCGCATGATTCTTTCAGAGTGACAGAATCTGGCGTTTGAACTTAGCATGCTTAACTTCCAAGGGAGTTAAATGCACGTTGTGTGATGTGGTCGTTGTGATTTCTTCCACCCAGGCTTGACTTTTACATGAGAAGCACCTACTCTCTGCGACTCGGGTCCCACAGCCACCATTGCGGTGAGGCGGGATTGAGTGTGGGGGTTGTAGGCTGAGCGCAGGAGAAGGCGCCTCTAGCTAGCTCTAGTTCGGATTAATTTGCTGAATCTAATTTTGAGGAATTAGACACAGATTTAAGGCTGAAGCTATCTCGAGTATGGGTCCTTTAAGTAGGCAGCTCCCTTATGTTCTCTGAGGTTGGAGCCGCCTCCCCAGAGAAAAAAACAAACAAACTAGGGTTTAAGCTGGTGGCTCCTTTATGAGCCTTTAAATTATAGCGTTTTGCTGAGGCATCCACTCTCCTGAGCTCCATCTAGACAGTGACATCAAGCGTGTCGGCTCTCTGTGGGCCAGTGTGATAAGCTGTCTTTAAGGTTGAGTGTAGTTTGGCCTTCTCTCACTATAGAGAGTAATTTTGCTGAGGTCTCCACTCTCTGAGGACTACAGAGTGTTGCCAACCGTGCCCCCCTCCTTAACAGGGGAGCAGTGCTCAGAAAAGGCATACTCATAGGAAGGCGAAGAAGGATCTGAGGGAGGTTATTGAGAGTAACCGTGCAAGCAACCAGTCACGCTTACGATAGGAAGTTCCTTCATGGGTATTTAATGGAGTATTCTCACCCCTGAAAGGGTTCATTTTAACTAGGAAGCTCCTTAATACCAACAGGGGATAGCCTCCTCCCACTAGTGTCGGGTTTAGTAAGTAGGTATTGCCAAGGTGTGGGCTTCCCAAAATTTGCAAAAGCTTCAGGAAGCCCACCTTGAGTCTCATAGAACAAGAACACCTTCCCCATTATGAGTTCTAAACAAGGTCCTTGTCACAGCTTCTGAGCACTCACAAGGTAAGGGGAGCTCATGTATGAGCAAGTAATCCCTTCATGATTATCATGAGCAGCTGCCTCCAAGTTTTTAGCCGGTGGCTAATCAAGGTTGTAGCTGCCTCTCCCAATCGGAGTCATATATGTAGGCAGCTCCCTTGTGGCAATGAAGTTGTAGCTGCCTCCCCCAGAGATGGGGTCCCTGAAGCAGCAGGCTCTTTTATTTATCCAGCGGAAACTGTTACCCTTTTGGGGTTTTTATGGGCCTAGGATACAAACTTTAGCATACTAAAAGGGTCGTAGCTGCCTCCCTATTTGGGTTACTAAGTAGGCAGTTTCCTCCTGTGCACCAGAAATTGTTAATTTGGTTGAGCTTGGGCCTCCCCCTTAGGTTCTGTAAGTAGGTGCGCCCACAAGAAAGCTCGAGATGATCCCCAGACTACAGGGGCACTTGTTGAAGGTACCTTCCCCATTATTGGGATACCTTTCTTTCCTGGACCTCCACACTCTGTTCCAGCTCAAGTAGACCTTGGAGACTATAGCACGGCTTTTTATTGTAGCCATTTCTAGTTACTCTAATGGGCATAGTTACTCTTCCTTATAGGTGTCATAGGTCTATGGTCCCTGGTCCTAGCTTAGTCTAATCTAGGGATCACTGTCTTGGGTGAGCATTGGACTCCTCTTGATCAGAGGATCTTTTCTGCGAGTCCTCGGCTCCCCAGAAAGCCCATATCTGGCCCTGGTGAGAAGCAGCTTTTTGCCTGAGCGTTGCATCCCTTTTTACTGGTTAAACACTCTTAATTCAGGAATGTTGGCCTTGCAAGAGGTTGACCTTAGGTCAGGCAAGGTGGATAATTTCACTAGCAAATGCTCCCCTGTGGCATTTAGGGGTTGAACCAGATCCCCCTGTGGCTGTCTCCCCACAGGCTGGGTTTTCCCTTCATAAGTTTATACCAAGGTTGAAGCTGTCTCCGTCTGATTGCGGGTCCCTTAAGTAGACAGCTCCCTCAGGTTATGAGTGACAGGCAAGGAAACCATTGTTTTCCTGTGCCAGTATTCCCTTAAAGATAATGTCTAGCGTAGAGGCTAGCATTACCAGACCTTTGAACTCCGCTTGTCTAAATTAAGAAGCTAAATTAATTGGAGCTTGGGTGGTGGCCATAGGGAATAAATGTCACTGACAGTTCAGTGGACTAAGGGAATCTGTGGAGTAAGGGAATCTGACTCCGGCATCTAAGTCTGTTGAGCTTTGTTTTGTGCTTGTCACAGCCATTTAGGCAGTCATTCCTTTTGTTCCCCAAAGTGTCCTCTTGAGGACACAGAGCAAGTTCCCATTCGAAAGGGAATGTCTCAGGTTACACAGGTTCCATGAGAAGGGAAAAGAGACGCCTCTCTGCCAATGCATCGGGCCTGCCTGTCTACGTCTCCTTCCAACAAAGAAGTTGATGATGTCTAATATAGGTGCCCTTATATACTCACGGTCGCACCAATAATGACGTCAAGGACATTGTCATGTTTTTACACGTGCTTCAGACACCGGTCACGCTGAAGGCATTCCCCAAAGTGTCCACTAGAGTAGAGACCTGCACTACTGCGGGGCCCAACGCAACAGAGTGTGGCGCAGGACTAGATTTGATGGCTGAGTGCGGGTGCGGGTGGTAAGGCACTCGTGTGTGTGCGGGTTGCGGGAGAATAAAACGATTTGCGGGACTCTCGCAAAGTAGAAATATCTAAAAATAAAACTTCTAAAAACAAATAAATTGTTATTCATCTGTTGCACAAAAGCAACAAGAACAACTAAAACAAAATAAAAAATTATTTACAGGCAGAGTTTCTAATCATAACATGTTTTTGCAGCGTTGTGCAATGTAGCCAATCACAGACATATTTGTTGATTTGGCATAGAAAAAAAAAGTCAGTTGAGGTCATGGGTCGGTAGGGATTTTTTTATTTTTTTTCAGTGGCAGCAAGGGATAGGTAGGAAGGGGTGTGCCGGTTTCAGAATTGGTGATGACGGTTATGATGTGAGTCAAATGTCACGGTTGCGTTGCGACGTTCGTCTGTTATACGACAACTTAGTTTGAATAAACGAGCAGACACTGATTAGCTAGGCCTACTTGATCGCCTAAATAAAAAAAATATATATATATTTGTGTAGTGTTCAATGTTGTTATCGATAGAGATACGCGGATGGGGTATTATTTCATCCGCAACCACATCACAAAACTCATCATCCGCACCAACGTTTTTTGACCAAATTTCAAAGCCGCACCCGCCCGCCATCCGCTGATTGTTTTGCGGACTATGGACGATGCAATGCTCTGCTGATGCGAGCCGCAAGAAAGCCCTTGTCTGTTCTAGAAAGGGTGAAGCAAAGATATTTAATGCTAATGTATGAGGCATAGGCCTACGCTGAGTTTCATTCATTTACGATGAAATGCGCTCTGGTCAAATGCAATGCAAGTGAACACGGCGCACCGGCGCCTCCATGTCATGGTTATTGTATTGTCTGCTATTTGCTTTTTATTTATTAAATACATGCAATTGGTTGATGAAACATTTATTAAAATGAAGATACAATTTGTACAAAACGAAATTCACTTTAAAGAAAGGCTTTTAACAATGCAATGCAAGTGAACGCGGCGCGCCGGCGCCTCCATGTCACGGTTATTATATTGTCTGCTATATTTGCTTTTTATTGATTAAATACATGCAATTGGTTGATGAAACATTTATTAAAATTGAGATACAATTTGTACAAAACGAAATTCGCTTTAAAGAAAGGCTTTCTACAAAGCAAAACTTAATGAAATGGTAAAAATCATGTCTGACGATTTTCAAAACAAAACTTCATTAAGTGGTAAAAACCATGTCTCCCGATATATTGCGCATCTTATGATCCTATCTTTTATTACAATTGTTTTTGAGCTAAAATGTAATACACATCATATAGGCTATATACACACTGTATATGTTTCTTTTATCAAACATGTTTGGGGCCAGTCAAGGGGTAATTAAACTGCACGATCAGTTATCGGTTTATTATTGCAAATGTTTATTGCTAATGTTTATTATTGCAAATGTTTTTCATTTGTTTAATAAATCTCATAGTCATAGCTTTTATTTCTATCTCAAATGATTGGCGGTCGGTCAGGGGCTACTTGGCAAAGAATCAAATAGTTGGAAACGACGTAGACCATTAATAACACAGACTGTTAACAATTGTTTTTAATTAGTATTTAAACATTCTCTATGATACAATTTTTTTGTAAAAAATATTTTAATTACACGGTTTTGGCGGTTATAGAGTTCTAATGACGGTGTTCAACTATAACGTCGGTCTCACGGTTAGCCTACCTCTAGGTAGGAAATTATTATTATTTTTTATTTTATTTTACTTTACAGTAGCGATGGATACTCTATTTTTTCATAACATAGCCTACCTGTACTACATGTGCTCTACCACCTTGTGTGTCCCAGCATGTTACACACACACACACACACACACATTGTTCAGCTCGTCTTTTTTGGTCTGTACAACTTTCGGTGGGGGCAAATGAGTAACGCCCGTTTCACACATACTCCGTTTGCAGTGCGTATATCCATGTTAACAGGTTCGAGCTTTCACTCAACGCAGATGCGGAAAGTGTTGCCTTTGTAAGTGACGACAACGATGTGTGAACGACCTTGTAGCTGCCTCGTTTGTTAGCATTGCTGGAGGACAACAGGCATCTTGCACCGCAAGAGTGCTATACAAAAACGGTGCTGTACAAAAACGTAAATTATAGTTCGCATTAAGTATAGTATTAAGTTTATAGTTCGTAAATTAAAGTTTTTTATTTGTGTATTTATTTAATTTGTATTATTTATTCCCCAAGCTCATAAAATAAATTTGGGTCGCACATAAATTGACAGGGTCGGTCGGAAACCGGAACCAAACAAATTTTTTTTTTAGGCCTGAATGCAATGGCCAATCAGATGCATTTAAGATAGAATCCACTCACCGCTCAAAACAGAGATTTTTTTCAGTGCTGAATTCTGCATGCTGACAAATCCTCTGATTATAACAAAGTGCAGACATTATAAAAGATTCATTGTGCAGTCAGCTTTTTTGGAATTATTAAGGGAGCGCACTTTGCACGCTTCTGTCATGCCAAACCATGCATGCAGTAGCCTGCTTGCTTTTATGTTAAATTAACAGTGGTTTGTGAATGTTGATGCTTTAATAACAGATAATCTGTCCCGCGCAGGTCTCTACTCTAGAGGACGTAGTGTCTCGTTCCCCTTCACAGGGAACCATGGTTACATGTGTAACCTGAGACACTTTTGCATGCATTATTTGACTGAAGCAGAATTATATTTCTTATAAAAAAATTAGCAAGTAGTGAAATTAGTTGATATGACAGTTTTGTCAATTTAATCTTGTTTCATGATGTTAAGAGTTTGACCTTGTTCCAAATGCATTAATGAACAAATTTCTAAATACATACTGAGATGGCTGTGGTTGAAAAACCCTGGTTCTTTTCTGTAAGAGCATGTACTCATTTGAATGGAGGAGCTGTATTGTACACATTAATGGATGGGCAAAGTGAAGAATAGCCACTGTATTTGGGTCAAGGCTATCAGAAAACAGTGAATAGCGTTATTGTTCATGTCAGAACACACATAAGCGCACACACACACACACACACACACACAGAGAGAGAGAAATCAGTTGCTTGCAGAGAAACACTATGAAGGTAATCAAAAGTTCCACAGACTCTCTCTGCATCAAGTACCTTGTTCTCTTATCAAACTATAAATATCTTTCTGGCTCAGCTTTTTTCGTTTATTTTTACTGCCTTCTCCATCCATGCACTGTCACCCCTCCCCCCATCTCTAATACTCATCCTGTCCACTTTTTTTTTGTCTGTGACTCAGGTACAGCCGGTGAGTAGGATAATGACTGCTCAATGTGTGAAGTGTCGTACCTGCAGGGAAAAACAGAAGCTGTGTTTTTACAGTGTAATTAAATATGGATGAAGTGCAGAAGTGAATGTTCCGACGCAGAGAACGAAACACCTCACATTCTCTTTCACATTCACCTCAGGACATTGTTAAGGTGAACATGAAACGCTGTTCACAACCCTTTTTACTTCAATAAATGATGTTTTTGAGAGAAATGAGAAAAAATATAGGACAGGCCCTAATTTTACCTATCAAAAGTTGACTGGATAGTGAAAAATGTTTTGTAAAAGTTTGCAAAAAAACAAACAAAAAAAACAGTTGATGAACTGTGCACAATAAGACCAGAAACATGAATTAATAAAGTAAATAAAGTCATTTTGATTTCATGTCCGTTCAAAAGTTTGGGGTCGATAAGATTTGCCATTTAGGCCTATTTGATGGAAAAATACAGTAAAAACAGTAATATTGTGAAATAATATTACAATTTAAAATAATTGCTTTCTATTTTAATATATCATAAAATGTAATTTATTCCTGTGATGGTAAAGCTGAATTTTCAGCAGTCATTACTTCAGTGTTCAGTGTCACATGACCCTTCAGAAATAATTCTAGAATGCTGATTTGCTGCACAAGAAACATTTCATATTATTATCATTGTTGATAGGCTAACAGTTGCTTTGAAATAGAAATCTTTTGTAACATTATAAATGTCTTTACTGCCACTTTTTATTAATGCAATGATTCCTTGCTTAAAGCAATAACATTTTTTTTTAGCACTAATGTATGTGTTCAAAATTGCCAAAATACCTGCAACAATCGCCTGTCTACAACAATCAGTATCCTCTTTCTTGTCTCTTGCATCACCCAATTTCCTTTTCCCTGTTATTTTCTCACTCTCTGTCCATCTCTTTCCATCTCTCTGACCTACCTTACCTCATCTCGTCTCCATTTGTTTCAGTTTACAGTTGTTCCAGTAACCATGGAGACCTGTCAACATGTGGTATTCTCCTCAGATGAACCGTGGCGGTGGCGACAGAAAGGCACACGCTGATGGCGTCTGGCATGCGTGCGAGTCTGCGTTTCCTGACGCTTTCATTCAAGACATCTGTCACACGTTGGCAGTCAGAAATCATGGCAAGTGCACACACGCTAACATTCAAACATACTCTAACCATAACAGTTCGATACTCAGCAAAGCACATAAAGTATGGGAGACTGGAGAAATGTTCAATTATAAACGTTTGATGCCTTTGGATATTTTATCTCTCTCCATTGTTAAAGATGAATTCAAAATGGGATTTTTGTGGCTTTTAATCCATATGTGTTAGTCTTAAGGCCATTTAATGTTCTTTTAGCAGATATACATGCTCATAATTTCATTATTTCTCTTCTGGGAAAGCGACCCAAAAATATTGACTCATCCTGCACTGCACAGATGTCTGTCCAATCAGATGCGCTTTATGAGAATGTCCCTTCCCTGCAATAGATCACATTTACTGTTGTTTGGCGAATTTTTCGTGGGCAAAATCCAGTCATTACAGTATGGAATCCACAGCGATTGGGAATTCTGCATGATGACAAAAAATTGTTTTTGCATGGGGTTCATACAGTCATGTGAATTTGCCATGATGACCAACAGACAGCTGCTTGGTTTGAAAGTGACTTCTGTGTGACCTGTGCTTCATTTATCACTACACTATTGGCAATAGACAATGGACCTTTTCCCCACACAATTCTGCTAATGTTTACACTTTAACAAGTGGCAAATTATTATTTATGGCTTTGTAACTAAGGCTGATTGGCTATTTAAATAGAAATCTTTTTGAAAGAAAATTCCCATTTCAATAGGAATTATATCAACAAAGGATAAAAAAACTGAACCCATCAAGTAATTTAAAATTAAAATATAGCTGCAAGCAGCAGTTATCGGGGCCAAGCACAAAGAACACGATAAGTCATGCCAACATGCCTGGAATTATCAGACCAACTGCAACAATGAGCGATTAAATATATTTTAAGATGATTTTAGGCAAAATGGCATGACTACATTCACTAGTATGGGGAATCCCATACCGCCATTTTGAATTTTTTAAATAATAAATCAACTCTTTAGCTGATTCCAAGTGATCAAGGGCTTAGGACGTTCCAATTCAGCCCATTGCAGTTTCCGCCAGTAGTGGGCACTCGTGCAACGTAAACAATGACGTACATCCGAGTGAACGAGACGGAGGGAAGTTAGCGAGTGAAGGGCATGACAATTTTGGACTGGAACGCAGCACAGGTTTGGTCAGAATACCAGAGAATGTCTAATAAGGGGAGAACTTCCACTCTCAGTAAACTTCCGGCTTCTGAACTGGTTGCAGTTCCACTCTGGTTCCATATGAGGGCGCTCACAGGACGAGTGCAGAATGAATGGAGGTCTATGGCGCTATACCCCTCAAAATCCACTTTTCTCAGGATATAATTTTTTGTCTAGTAATTTGAATGTTGTATTCGAAAGGAGATGCAAAGAAATTACACATTGCTGGGTGTTAGATTTTTTAGAGTCACTTATTTGCTTTAAAAAGTCTTTTAAAATGTCAATGACGTCAAACACATCATACGACCAGAGATACTGCTTTACGGCAATCCTTCAGTCACTTTGGTGCTTTCACGCTCTGCACTTTCTTTACTCTCGAGGCATCGACAACACAGCTGACACAGGTGGTTGTTGTTGTTGTTTTTTAAGGTAGCAATACTATACCATATGTATCCTGTATTTCCTAACAAAAGAATAACACAACAAGTGCTCAAATTCAATTTATTTTCCGTGTAAATTTCACAGTACATACATAACCATAGGCAGATAAAAGTGCCAGCAACTAAAAAAAAAAAGTTGCTGCGTTGAAAAAAAAAAGTTGGGCGAAAAAGTCCGCCTTAACATTCTGGTCCCGCTTCAGATGCCACAATGCCATCAAGCGGTATCTCTGGTCGTAATCAGTCCTACACTGACCAATCAGCGTTCATTAGCAGAATGCTAGCGTGTTATGGGCAACAACAACTCAACCTGTAAGAAATCGAAAGGACATAAGTACTCGTTCATTCAACTTTCGACCTATACCCATGTTGAACATGCAAAACTTACAATCAAATCTGAGATTTCTCAATGGCAATCGGGTGAAAGAGACAAATTTAGCCGTCTAGCTCCATAGACTCCCATTCATTTTGCACTCATGGGCGATCGCCCCCAGTGGAACTCTGGTGGAACTACAACAAAAATTCGGTACAATAGGACTTAATAGGGAGAGGCCAGGCTCTCTGTAGACGGGCTCTGAGAATACGCTAAGGCGTTGCAGTGATATAGCCTCACGTTCATTTTGGCGGGCACTTTGTCGAATTCGTTCTCGTGTTATTCGAGAACGGTTTGACAAATCAACTTGAATTCCATACATTTTTGACGGCATGGTCTAACACTGCTGATGATGACTGAATAGAAAAATAAAACTTTAAAAAAACTAAATGTATATGGACAGATCAGCTTATAAATATTTACATTTTATTAATATATTAGTGTTTATTATAATTTATAAGTATGACTTTTATTTAAACATTATTCCTGACTATTCAATATTATGTTTTACGTTAGCTTATTGGCAAATGTTCAACATTACCTTTGAAAAATGAGGCACTGATTTGAACTTTACGTCAGCCTCTCTGATGATATACATTGTGTCAGAACAAGAGTAGGAAACATGCACAATATATCTGCGTTAGTCCAATAGCTAGTCATTTATTTGCATTACAGGTTTTTCTCTAATAATATCAAAACAAAAAGAATTTAAATAACGTGATTACATTCCCAGTAGTATTGGAGAGAGGAGAGTTTCACAAAGCCATCGAGACAGTGAGAGAGCTGCATCGAGATTCATTGTTGCATTAGAATGTTTCCCACAATTCTTCCAATAGCCAAACATATCGCATCCGTTCCCAGCAGTCTTTTCACGATTCCAGAAGCTTTCCTCTGTTTTTAGAGGTACAAAAATACACCTTTAATTGAGATACATTCATGGAAATATAAAAATGTAAACCCCCTTGCTCAAGCTTGGCATATCGCCTTCCTGTGACTGTCGGATGGATGGAGAGGAGGAGTTCTGTAAGAAGGGGCAAGAAGACACAGTCTGTCTAGAATTGTGGGAGGAAATATCAAGATGACTCAAGGCAGTGATGGGGGTCGGTTCAGATGATATATTATATAATAAACACTTTTAAAAAGGTTAAAAAATGTCATGATATTATACCTGAAACGTCAAGTAGAATAAATACAGTATTGGCTATATCAGTCACCCTTTAAAGTCTGACATGCAGTTTTCCAATAACAGAGTAAAAGAGACTGTATAAAACATCCAGAATGCATATAGAATGAGAGTCGAACAGTTAAGTGGACAGTTCACCACAAAATAAAAATTCTGATATCATCTATTCGCTCACATGTTCCAAATTATGTAGACTTTCTTTTTTACACAAACCGCATATTTTTGAAACGCTTCACTTTCTTCTTAAATTTCATTTGTTTGGTTAAGAGAAACTTAAGAAACAATACAATTTGGTGGCATTAACATCAAACCAATATTATAATTATTAACATAAAAAACGAAAACACATTTTCATGACTCCGAAGCTAACTAAAACAACAAATAAAACAAAAATGATCTCAAATAAATAAATAAACAAACTGAAACGGATCCAAAATGCACAACGATAGAGTTAAAACTATTGAAAACTAACCTAAAATACATTTGTATTCACATTTACAGTTTTATGATTTCAAAAGTAAAATAACACAAAATAAATATAAATAAATAAACAGAAACCAGGAAAAATAGATAGAGATGAAAACTAATGAAGACTAAACTAAATTGAAATTTGACTAATTAAAAAAAACATTTTAATATTAAGTGGAAAGGAAGCTTATTAGTTCATAACTTTAATTAGGATAATCTGGAAAGTCTTTTAAAGTTTAGGTTTTTAAAGTAAAGTTTTAGTATGTTTTCAATGTATGGAAAATAAAATCTTAAATGTTATTAAAATTAATTAATTCATTTTGGTTGTTCCACCGAAGAAAGAAAGTCATGCAGGTTTAGAAGGACATGAGAGTGAGTAAATTGTGACAATATTCATATATTGGTGAACTATCCCTTTAAATGAATGACTACGTAAGGTCAATGGTGGAAACAGGAGTAAGAGGGTTGCAATATGTTCCCAGATTATGACTGTGAAATGGGAGAAAAGTGAGCAGAGAAAGACAGAAAGAGAGAGAGACAGGCAAAGCAGACAGACCACATCTGTGCCAGAGAGAGACGATTGACAGCAGGGGCCACTTTGCCACTGGCAACCAATCCCCCAAGACCAGTCCTAAAGAGCAAGCATACAGAAACCCCCCTTTCCCCATGTCAATTCAACTTCTACTAATAATAAACTCCACCGTTGGACCACCCCACCCCCATCCCTCATGTCCCAGATACCATTCCTTCAGAAACCTCTGTCATAAATATCCCTTTAGTACTTGGCTACAGTATTCTAACCCCGCTTCCCCCACAAATGCACTTGCACGCATAGTCAATAACATGCACTCGCATACAGTGTACGAACATCGTCCCTGCTGTTCCTCCATCCTGCCCTGAGGGCCAAGCAGAGGAGAAAAGAAAGATCTCTCTTCTTCTATGGTGTCTACTATACAACCCTACATGGCGTCTCTACAACCTACTGCAAGGGTATAATCTCCACCCTCTTCAGAAGTCATGCAATTAAAAACAACAAACAAAAAGAAGCTAAAGGGATATCCCGGAAACCATCAGAATGATGCTTTAAAACCAGCTTTCGTGGTTCATATGAGTTTAAATGTAAAGCAAACAATCAAACGGTCTTGATGAAGTTGATAATGACACTGTTGGTGAAGCTTTAAGAGACGTTTTACACTGCAAGTGATCTGAAGCGACCTGAAGTCATACGATTTTTGGTCGCATGAGCAGCAAGAGCTCGGTTCTTTGCCTGCTTCATGCAAACGAGCAACCAATGTGATGCAGTGACAACCAGTGTAAAACTAGTGTTCACACAGAACGCGCTTTTCCATTCCAGTGCGCTACTTTTCCATTGTTGTTCAAAGGATGTGTTTGATCATTGCCCTCGCGTCTCGCATCTTTTGCATCTTCTCGCACACGCGCACCTTAGCATTTGTAGAAAAAAAGGTTGGATTTCTGCAACCTCTTGGGAGGTTCTGTGTGAATGACAGTGATCTGCCAGCCTCTGTTATTTTACAGTAGATGATTAGTATTATATTATTTATTAATATTTTGAATTAGCTTTTATTTTTATATTTTCATTTAAGCTTCATTTAGTTAAGGCAGCATTTCTAATTTTAAGTAAAATTTTTCCTTTTAAAATGATCATTTTTCATTTATATCTAATATTTATTTGATTTCAGCTTCATTTCAATTGATGAAAACAATTTTACTAGTTTTAGTTAACATTGTTGCCGCCTATAATGTATTATGAATTAATATATTTATAAATGAACATTAACAAATACGTGCTGCTGATTAATAAATGCTGTAAAAATAGTTGTTCATTGTTAGTTCATAATACCAAATGCATTAACTTATTTTAACAAACCTTACCAAAGTTTTACCAGTTTCTGTCTTTAGCATTAGCGGTGGCACTTGAAAGGGGAAGCGACTTCTCAGAGGCTTTTAGCGTGCTGTCATTGTGCTGTGATTTAACATGCTAATTGTCTAACAGCCAGCACTTTAAAACCCCCTCCAAGAAGTTTTGTCTCCAAATTCATTCCCTTTAAAGCCGCGTCGCTACAGCCATCAAAGCACCGCTTCTGTAACGAATTCCCCACCTTCCACAATAAATTCCAAAACAATTACTGTCAAACTTCTGATCGCCCACTGTGAGCAATGTTCCCTTTATAATGCATAGTCCATCTCCACTTTATGTGAGGACTATGGTGGTTTTGTGCAATTAAATGTTAGTTATTTAGCTTATTTATTGAATATCTGTCATCTTATTGTTGACAGTTTCTTTAAGCATCTTATCACATATGCATGACTAATCGGATTAGTTTCCAAAAAACCAAACATGACAATTTTAAATTATGATTGTTTCCTTAAGACTGACTCATTGTTCAGACAACCCACCAACTAGTTAATCTGTTAAACATAGCATTTTAAAACAAGCAGATTCGTTGTATTTTTGCACCATACATGGCTAATCTGACTAAATGGATCAAGTCATCATTTTGTGATGGACTTTATTTAGGTATCAATAGTTAGGATCAACTAAAAGTTTAGTAAAACTTTGAGGCTGTGGATGACAGTATTAACTGCTTAGACAAGTCTTAGAAGTTAGGTAGATAGATCTAATTTGAATCTGAAAAGCAAGACTGATTACCCTGCTTACTACTGATGAACTGCTAGCTGGTCAGGCTAGTTCTTAAGACAGGATCTGGCCCCTGAAGTTTGGCATAATATTAGCAGTATTTGGACATAATGAATGCAGTGAACAAGAAATGTTGGTTGGTTGAATCACAAACCGTTTGTTTTAGCAGGTTCTAGTAAACCGTCTGCTGTCGGAACTTCAAATTACACTGTAAAAATATTTTTTTTGTAAAAAGTTGTAAATAAAACAAAGATTATTGAGTATGTTTTACAATAATTTCTACTTCACATTTAATTAAATGTGTAATTTGCAGCTTCTTTGTAATTAATTGCAAAATTTACTAGCAATTATAGATGGAAAATTGTTTCTACACCAAATTGTTTTAGTGTAGTTTTCCTGATTGGAGATATCCCTTTAGTTTCTAGTATTGAAAGACATGCCGTAAAAGAGATTATCTTAAAAACTGAAATGGTAAACACGTATATCTCTGAAGGAACCATTGCTCCATGGCTTTGGCAGTGCGTGTACCACTTATCTTATCAGTCCATTCCTGAGTCCGGGTAAACACGCAGATTCCAGTGGAACTTGTCCGTTTTAAAGGTTGATTGCTACAAACCCAGGGACCTGAGATCCTCCCGTTCTCCCAGCAATGGCTGTCCAGCTCTGGGTAAAGTTCCAGGGGCATGTGAGATGTGTTGATGATGTTGCAGAAGAGGCGTCTCAAGGCTCTTCGAGCGGGTCCGAGCGACTGCGCTGTGCGGAGACAGGGCCAATAAAGGCTCTTTGAATCTGTCCATAAGGGGGGATGTGGAAAGAGTGATGGGAAAGGAACTGAGAGACGAGGTGGGGCAGACCAGCTGCAGTTCTTGTGGCCTGAGTGGAAGGGATACAAGTCCTCCCGGACGTATTCCAGGGTGCATCGGTGAAGGAAAAGGCGGGCTGACCCAGGAAGAACCTTGGCCCTGGAAGGGGATAGGAGGAGAGGGATGTCCCGAGGTAAATGTGGATGTACAGACACCTGGTGTTTGAGGAGAAGCCATCATGGATTCGATGAGAAAGGCAAGACTCCGCATGACTCGTCCCAGCTCAGCCACCTCCCGTCCGAGAGAGCTCACCTGTAACACATATAAACAGGTGTCACATTTGATCTTTAGGCCCTGTTTACACCTGGTAATAAGATGGTTTTGGTTGACCGATCACATGTAGACGAGGGAGACACATTCCCGTTTACACCTGGTGGTTTAATCTGTCTCTTTTGTCCAATTTAACTACTTCTGCCCTGATTTCTTTGAGGGGAGGGTCTAGCGCGCTTCCCATAATCAGAGATGTGATTGTGCGAGTGAGAAAAAGCAGGAGCAGAAAGGGAGCAGAGAATGTGACCAATCGAGCCCAATCTTCACAAGGTCATGCTTGCGTGCTCTTTAGACACATAAATGATGTACGTTAAAAGATTAAACATAAAAGATTACTTTTGCATATAAAGAGCACGCCAAATAAAAGCAGTCGTGCTATAGATATGCAGTGCCAGGAGCGATCGTGAGGCAACTTGGGTGTAGCGCGAGTTTAAGCACTCATAAAACTCCTGTTAAATCATGGAAACGGACTACACTGCGACATGAATCTCTTACATCGAATCTGTACTTTGTTGTTTATGATGGGAGAATTCGCGAGTTTCAGTCAGAATTCAGTAAGAGAGAGTGCGCACTGAACAAAACTCCTCGTTTCAGCGATGACTAATCTGAATGCTTCTGATTGGCCATCACTCAAACTCAAAACTCAACGGAAACGTGTGCGATTGGTTACATTTTTGTCTTGTCTTGTGTTTTTGTGAGCACATATTTGGTCATGTTTGTTTGCTGTGAGCTTTTCTGTCTTGTCTTGTATGTTTGGTTGAGCACATGGCTTTTGTTTGTTTCTGTGTGCCATATGCTCTTCCGTCAGTCTTTGGTTTTGTTGGTCTTGTTACCTGATTATTGGTTGATTTGCCCCACCTGCTCTCCCTGGTTTCCCTTCTGATTTCCTTCCCTATTTATTCTCCCATAGTTCTTTGGCCTGTGCTAGTTTGTTGTGGATTGTTCGTTACACTTCTGTCAACTTCTACAGATCTGAATTAAGTAAGGTTATGCTCCTTCTCATTGCTTAAGTCTACGGTTGGAAATTGTTAGATGTGGGTCATGGACTCTGCTCTAAGAAATCTAGACTCGCCTGGAGCAGCTCGGGCTAGTGATGGCAAAATGAGGCTTCCTGAACCACTGAGACCTCGCAGCCCATTGCTTCAGCCAAAGGTTCATTACTCGAAGCTTCATTCAGCATTGCTCACTTGTGACACCTAGCTACTGTGCAAAGAAATAGCAGACAAATTCATTCATTTCTGAACCAGTGCCCCCCCCCCCCCCCAAAAAAAATTGTATTTTATAAAAATATTTGTATAAATAAAAATAATTATTTATTTATTTTGTACTCACTGTTAATGTCTGTAACCTTTCATTTGCAATAATAAAAAGACATGAGCAGACATTTGTCCATTACCTGTGTATGATATAAAATATGTATCTTTCTCTGTCTGAATTTACTTGTGCAGAGTCACACACACAGTTAATTAATTATTCATAAATTGTTTGGATAGTGACAGTATGAACAGCAACAGTGACAATGTGTTGAGTGCAGTGCTTATGTTGGAGGGAGTGTAATAAAGTAAACTGCAACAGAATAGTCTGGAAGGAAGGATTACAATAGATTTTTATTGAGAAACAGAATTATTTCAAGTGTGTTGGGGTTTAGACGATTCCTCTTTCTCGGACAAAATCTCTCCAGCCTTGGAAAAGATCCTTTCACAAGGAACAGAGGATGCAGGGGAACATAAAAATGCCAGTGCCAGCTGGTATAAATGAGGATACTGATGCTTCTGTTGAGCTCAGACAGGGGATGATTTCCTCCTTCTTGCTGGCTCCATTACCAGGAAAAAGGAAGAGGTCACAAAAAGCAAACAAATCCAAAAGGGCAATCCAAATCCAAAAGCAGTCCAGTCGAGATCCAAAAATCCAGAGCAATCCAAATAATCTTATCTAATTAATATAGCAAGACTATAATATAGCTACTATAATTAATAATAACAATATACTATATCTATTCTAACCTGATAATGTAATAATATACAGCCCTAACACATATATGACACAATAACGACAATGACAGTTATCTAACTCTCAGACTCTCTGACACTACTACAACTGCTTCTACTACTGCTGACAACACCCACAAGGTGGCGTGAGTTTCGAACCGCCTTTTATCCGGAAGCGACACTCGGACCGAACCGATGACGTATCCACACAAACCGAGGCCTCGTTTGTCATTAGTCACGTGATTTTCACGTTAACAACACAAGCCTCGAATCGCGGCTTCATCTGGCACGCCCATTTTTTCTCGACACAAGCTCCGACGCCTCGGTTCAAATGTCACATCACTAGCTCGGGCTAGTTTGAGATTCCAATTGAGCATAGAAGCTTTAGGGACTTTCTTAACATTTCTATATTAGAAGAGAAGGGAACGATGTGTCGCATCACGTTGCCATGCTTCGGGCATGTCTGCGCATCTTCCCTCAGACAATTCGAATCTGATGACGTGTTCTTAGGTGACTTTCTTATACACTTGGGCACACCTTGTGACGTTCCCGTCACAGGGAAAGATGTTTTTGTTTGCTTTTAAATTTTTTTTATTTAAATAAAAGCCCATAATTTCACACTCAGCTCTTTCTTCAACCTATTCTAACAGTACGAACAGTACTGAACACATACAATGACAGAAGCTAGTGCTATTTTTAGTATTAATGTCATTAATTCAGAGGAATTAACATTTCTTGACAATTACAAAAAAATATTTTTTCTTCTAAACTAAACAGTATGATCTTATAAGGCCTTGGGTTGTCCCTCTGCATCCACCCATCATTGTCTGCTAGAGCCAGCAGCTTTCAGGTGAAACAGAGGTGTTATTTATTTAGGTCCCATGGGACATCATTGTTCGTTGTTGATTTATTGATATTTAGTTATTTTAGGGTTTACTCTTAAAGGTGCTCTAAGCGATGTCACGCGTTTTTTAGGCCAAAACTTTTTTTGTCACATACAGCAAACATCTCCTCACCATCCGCTAGCTGCCTGTCCCCTGAACACACTGTAAAAAAACGCGGTCTCTGTAGACACCACAGGCTCCACAAACTGCAAGAAAACCAACCTGGGCTCACCCGCACCACGAAACATAACAAACTGTTCCAGCCAATAACCGACAAGAATGATTTGGGGGTGGGGTTTGGGGGGTTAGTGCACGGATGAGGAGGAGGGAGGGTCTAGCTAGCCTCCGTTTTGTTTGACAATACTTCGAACGTCAACAAGAAGTGACGTCACCCAACGTAGAGCACCTTTAAGAAAGATCATTGCTTAAAGTCCCTGGTGAAGATCTGGGTGATCTGATCTGAATCTGGGTGAAAGTTTAAAACTTGAACATATACATTTACATTTACATGAACTACAACAATCAAACAAACTTTTTAAAATGGCTTTATGTACAACGATGCTCATATTATGCAAAAAATATAAATTTTTCAGGCTAGTCCAATTAAAATACAATCAAAAAGTTAGGTCTAATACCTGAAAAGCAACATCCATTTATAAAGCAACCATACTGAGCATTATGTTTTCTCAAATTGATTTTTCTAGAAATGCACTAACGCTTATGTAAAACTAACACTTAGAGATATCATGAGGTACCACAGGTCACTAAATTCAATTCAGATTCCCATAATTACTCTTTTTGTGTATCTTTTTGTGCTGTCTGTCCTCTGTACACATCCGCTGTCCTTATGGTTAGCTCAGAATAATAATATTAATGAACACAGCACAGATGATCCAGATTCAGAAGGACACCGATTTGGCAGCCACCCTCAGAATTGTGCCAGCAAGTGATAATACCCAATAATGAGGGTAATTGGGTAATGATCCATAAATGCCATCAGAGGCGGGGAGATACAAGACAACAGCTTCAAACAGGAAGGGACAACAGGAAGAGAGCCCTCATCCACTTGGCGGACCGAATCAAGCATGGATTACAACAAAATCCTGCTGAGGGGCCAGCTGTCAAAAATATACAGTGAGATACAAGAAACAAAGACAGAGAGAGGAAAAAATAAGGAAGAGTCACAGCAGCAGGGCGTTGCTCTCATGACATTACCTGTCAAAAGCCTCAAGTCAAAGCCGTGGGCTGACAATCAAGGCGGTAGGTTGTCACATGGATTTATAGCCATGCCAATACTCAGCAGAACTACAGTTCTCTGTCAGGGTCCGATCTGTACTTTTTATGCAGTAAGAACTGCAGTGTAAACAAATGATAAGGATTATGAGAATATATTTCACTGGGGAAAAATATAGACTAGAAAAACTGCTTCCTTCTGCCATGGATTAAAATCTCAAATTGAGTTTAACAGTTGAGCCCAAGCCTCTGTTATTAATTCTAGAACGTCACTTTAGAACTAGCAACGTTGGAACTAGGAACGTTGAGTTGGTTCATTAAAGCTTATTGTATTTTATATTACGGGGCAGTTGAATGCTTGAATCTGATTAGTTGACAAATAATTTTGATATTATTTTCATCCATAGCTCTCATTGACACATTTTTGAGCAACCCATGTTTGAGCTCTCCTTAGGATGGCTACTGCTATTCACATAAGCAGATGACAGCTCTCTATCGAGACAGCAATAATCCTGACAGTGACACTGACCTAACGGTCATAATAATGTATCATTACTGCTTAGCTAAAAATGGAAAATTCAGCATTTAAAGCATGCCATAAGCAGAGCCGATCCTGACCTCCCTGGGGCCCTAAGCAAGGGGCCCTCCTACCTGAATGAATTGTGAATGAATAAAAGCTAAAATGGCTTGCCATAGCATGTCACTGTTTTAAATGATAAAAGCAATACTTGATACTTGATGGCTATTATTTACTGAGGGATGTGCATCCATATTGACCAGTATGTCCAGCCAATCAACATTTTAAATGTAATATAGCCTATAAACCAATGGTCAATGTCAATACATTGCTCTCCATCTTGCTTTATTGCAGAGTTGTAACTAAACTGACTTGGAGCCTAGATAATCATTGTCTTGTTTTAAAAGTATGTGTGCCTATAATGAGGAGTGCCATCACGCCCATATTGTACTGGTCCCCACAGATGTTTTGCTGGAAAGTGCGCGTTTCATTACGTGCATGCACATATGAGCGCATGTTAACGGGCAACGCGGTTATCTTTTCCGAGCTGCAGTTTATAAATAAACACCGTTGCCCTTTGTCATTTATCAAACATAATAAATAGTTGTATTTCATTCTCACTTTTTTTTTGTCAGGCACAAAGTTAAGTCAAGTCAAGTCAAGTCAAGTCGCATTTATTCATATTGCGCTTTTTACAATACAGATTGTTTCAAAGCAGCTTTACAGAGATAACAGGAAAACAATGCAACAAAGTTTGTTTCCAGAAGAAAATAGCGTCAAAGTCCAGCTTAAGTAAGTTCTGTGATGTTTCATTTTTGTTGTAAAAAGTTATTAATTTAGTTCATTTATATATATAGCCGCTCTGGAGAGAACCGTGATGTCATCGTCCAGCTCAGTTCTGTTCTCATATAATGGTGTCAATGCAGGCAGATCAATAATATTGTTGAATATTAAATTAAATGTTAAATTTAATGACTTTAAATTAAAGTCACAGAACACAGCCCTGGAAGTGGCCGGCATTAGCAAGACACAGAAAGACCAAAAGATGCACTACCCAGCTAGGTTAGACACACAAACTAGAGAGATGCACATCAACTTAATTTTACTGTTCTTTGCTGACATCAATCTTTTCATGACCAGAAGGATAGTTCCGCTTAATTTTCTCATCGATGATTGCCGGGTTCTCAACTTTGATTGATGCGCTTTGACACGGGGGGAAGGCGGGGCCTTGAGTAATTTGCGGGGCCCTACGCAACTTGCGTAGTGTGTGTATAGGGCTCTGGCCATAAGGTAGGTTTGGGCAATAGCCAATTGCCAAAAAAATCAGAATTTTTGGGCTAAATGGCGATGTATGGTATAATCTCAGTATTACATTTTTTTTCTATTTGAATAAAAAAAAAAAAACCTGTATTTAATAAAGAAAAAATTATTTTATATCCTGATCAATATTGTCCTAGGCTATGAAAACAAACATAGTGAAGACCTTGCAGTCTATCTACCTTGCAGTCTAATAGAGGTATATTTGTTTCCACCAATCGCTGCACAAGTTAAAGGGGGGGTGAAATGCTATTTCATGCATACTGAGTTTTTTACACTGTTAAAGAGTTGGATTCCCATGCTAAACATGGACAAAGTTTCAAAAATTAAGTTGTACGTTTGATGGAGTATTTCTGTGCCAAAAATACTTTAAAAGTTTTTTTCGAGTATGGGCTTGTGTGACGTCAGATGGGGCGGAATTTCCTTTTACCGGTCCTAAGGGCACTTCTCCCGGAAGGGCGCGCGCGCACCCGTAGACCAGAGCGAGAGAGCGAAAGCAGTACGCCCATCAAAGCGCTGAGCTCGGCTTAGGGAAGTCATCGGCTGCGCTCCAGTCAAAGGACTTAAAGAAATAAACAATGTCACCAAAAGAAGTGTGTTTGGTTGCCAGGGCAAGATAACCCTGCACAGATTCCCAAAGAACCCAGCGTTAAGGGAACAGTGGATGGAGTTTGTTTAAACAGAGCATCAACGGAGTTGTGCAAGTGTTCTTGTTTGTTCCCTGCATTTCGACGATGATTGTTTTATAAACAAGGCCCAGTTCGACGCCGGATTTGTAGATCGTCTAATGCTTAAGGATGGAGCAGTCCCAACGATAAAGGTTCACGGTCGTGCGTTGGAACCGCAGGCGGTGAGTAAAACTGCTTCAAGTGTCTGTGTGTTGTTAGCTATCGGCGCGTAAGCACAGCAAGTAAACAACATGATCACGTATAGTTAATGTATCTATGGAGCATGCGATGTATGGTGTGTGTAAATACATTTGTTTAGCTGGCCACTGTAGGTGTCTGTTTATTGTAAAACCACACGCTGTGATTCGTTAGCTCCGCCCACACGGCACGCCTCCAGCCGCTCGGTTTTTTCCGGAAAGACTCGGTACAGCCTATCTTTCTTTTATAAATATAATAAAACTAAAGACTTTTTGGAGATATGAAGGATGCAATACTACTCTATAGGTACTCAAGATTAACATGAGATTGACTGAAACTGAGTGTTTCACCAACCCCTTTAAGGTTACGTATGATGACGAAAGCATGTTAGTGCGAGCCCTCCCAGAACCCATAGAGAATGCATTGTAGTGCCTGCAGTTCAAAAAACAAAACAAATCTTTGTATGGAAGTCTATGGGAACACTAAAGCCCCGTTCACACCGCCAGCGACACGCAGCGACAAAGCGACATGATCCCATTCATTTCAATGGAGCGCTGGCGACTTCCGGCGACAGTGACCGTTGGCGACAGAATGTGGGCGTGTCAAGCGACACGAGACGCGCGACAAAAGTTCAGAAATGTCAACTTTATGCAAATGAGAAGTGATTTTCGCGAGCGACAACCAATATGAAAGAAGCCTTTCAGTGGAGCTCTGCTCACGTCACCGTCTCAAGTGCAGGCAAGACAGAAGAGTTCGAGGGCGATTTCACTGTTTTATATGATTTGACTAAGTAACTAACCACAAACATGGATATAATAAAATGATGCATGGAAAAGAAACTGTCAACAGTCTCAGTGAGTTTAATTCACACATTTAGTTCGAGTGTTGTAATTTTATGATGCAAGTTAGCACTGCTGCAGTTCATTTTACAGTTTCCCCTGTATTATGTTGACTATTAGGGGCAAGGAAATTGATTATTTGTCAAATTCGAATGACGTTTTAGTAATTTATGACAGTATGAGTTAATCTGTTGATTTGTCGATCGTTAATCCAGTAGGCTAAATGATTTAATCCACTGAACACTGCTGTGGCAATATAAAAACACTCTCCCAACAGCTTACTGTTTCTTTTGAGCCTAACTCCTAGTCAAATTAAAATGATATAGTTGTATATATGACTTGTGATGGTATTTTGTATAGATATGGCCAGACGTGCAGTCTACCAGTCACATTAGAGCGACAGCACTATACCAACGCCCACAAGCGACTTCACAGTACAGAGACTAGCGACATACAGCGACAAAGTCGCTGGTGGTGTGAACGTGGGCTTTAGGGCCAGAGTGAAATCGCCCCAAAAAGAGGCGGTACTCCACAGAACGTGACTTGACAGTGATTGGACTATATCCAGAGGCAGAACAACAGTGACAGCTATCATAACTGTGTTTGAATGCGAATGTGATTGAAAAAGTCGCTTTTGCACTTTGGTGGTGCATCGCCCAATCGCCCTAATGAATAAACCGCCCCTGCCATTGACATTACCTGAGCAGTTTAAGTAAAACCCTGCATTTTATACACAGTTTCGATGAACGATAAATGAAATTTAACTTGATGTTGTTTAACTGAATGTACTGAATAAAATAACTACAACAACAACACTGAAATAAGAGCGCACGGTTTATCTATCAATCAGATATGTTTGTTACTATAGCAACAGTAAACACCCGACGCGTTTTCTTTCAGAATCAGAACAAAGAGGGCCTTTCTTACTATTCTGTGAAAAAAAGATAGTTTAAGATTAGTTGGGAATTGGTTTGCATGATATTCTAGGGTAGTCTCTCCACGGAAGCATAGTATGTTTAATGTACCTGGAACTAGGGGTGGGGGAAAAAATCGATTCTTAGATGCATCGTGATGCGGACGTGGACAATTCTGAATTGATTCACAAATGTCAAAAATCGATTTTTCTAAATGTTTTTTTCTTTTCTCTAATAACGTAATATTGACGGAACGCAAAAGGTGGAACTCTGAAGCGCGGAAGTGCAGTGCCCGGCCAGTCTGTGGCGTGCGCATAACAGAGACGAATGATGGCTGAGCGCGAAATTCGAACGGCACCCTCTTCATTAAAAGCTAACATATGGAAAATTGCCAAATTCATTGTGACCTATTTTGTATTTTTTGTATGAGAGCTGCTTTCTGTATTGTTTAGTTTTCACATCAATATGCTGTAAACAGATCTGTTATGCGTACGTTATACATAGGTTTACTGTACTGCCCTCCACAGTCACAGTGTGTTTCAGTGCAATGCCAGTCACAAAAAGTTACATTTTGACTGTGCTCTCTGCAGATGTTCATTTACTTCTTTTGTATAAGCTGTTTTTGGTTGTGGTCTACAGCAACAATTTCAAGTCATAAATCTTAGACTCTTTATTATTTATTTATGTATAAGAGCAGCTTTGTATGTTACTAATTATTCAGAATATGCGTATGTCCACAAGCATTATTTTTGTATGAAAGCTGCTGGTACATAATTCTATATTTTTGTATGAAAGCTGTTTGTGATTTTCCTACAGCAAAATGTTTATTTATTTTTTGTCTGAAGGATTATATTGCTAATTGCACATAACAAAAGGATGTTGGATAGAAGTCTATAGAATATGCTGATGTTTGTATTCATTGACTACAAGTATGCTGCTAGTACAGGCACACAATTCTTTTCCTGTTGGTTCTTTGCAATGTTGGGACATATGCTGGCAAATGTAACCTTACAGTTGACTTGCCAAATCACTTCCATTTGTTTTATTAGTAACATTAATATAGGAAGTATTGGAAGTAAATTCTTTATGGGTCATTATAAATACTTTGCTTTAAAAGTACCAAGTAGTCACACAAAAAAGATGCATCGTTAATCGGTTTAGCATCGCATCGCTGTCCTCTGAATCGTAATCGAATCGAATCGTGAGGTGCCTAGAGATTCCCCACCCCACCTGGAACACTTTAATAAGGTTGTGTAGCAATTAACACTATCCTACACAATAGTTAGCATTAACTAACAAAACTTTTAAAGCCTTTTTAAAGCATTTTGGCTTATGTAAATTTCAAAACAGCCAAAGTTCTAAAGTTAATAATAATAGCATCAATAAGAACTAACATGAACTAACATTAACAATGGACAAAGTTTTTTTTTTTTTTGCCCCTCACTCTCTGACCCTGTTGACCCTGAGGTAGCTGTATCTACATAAAATCTAAATAAAATCACAAATAAACATTGTTACAAACTGGCAATAAATTACACAGAATCATATACATGTGCAATACGTGGGAAACCACATGTGGTGGGTTCAAGGGCATTGTGGGACTCTGGAATGTTGGAATATTCTCATTCACCATCATGGGGCCAGCCCCACTTTCCTCTTCTAATGAGTTTTATGTCCTTTAGTGTATGAATAACATCCCCTTCTCCTCTCTCACAGCAGCCTGCCATATGGCTTGTGAATCCCTGGCACCAGGAGCTCACCTGAGCTGTGCTGGTTTCGATCTGTCAGTACTCACATTTAGCGCAGGGTTTAAAACCCACAGTTCATGGGAAGACTATCTAAATAAAATTTAAGTGCAGACCTACCATTAAATTACACAGCAAAAAAAAAAAGCAAAAAAAAAGGACAAAATATGACTGCCAGAGATTAAATAGAAAAATCATTTACCTCTTGGTTAAGGTAGCGAAGCTGTCCTCTGGTGTCCTCCGATTTAGCTGCTAAATCTGCACAGGAAAAACAATTATGTCCAACTGCCTCACAATGACAGAAAATCCAGTGAAAACTCATTACAAAGACTTCAAGGAAGAGTTCACCCCAAAAATGAAAATTCTGTCACCATTTACTCACTCTCATGTGTTTCAAAATGGGTATGATTTTCTTTCTTGCATGAAACAAAAAAAGAGGGTATTTTGCAGAATGTCTAAGCTTCTTTTTTTATATGAATATAGACAGTGAATCAAAGGTCTAAAAATGATAAAGAAATGGATATAAATCGGAAATAACATGGTAAAAATAAAGCTGAAAGCAGAAGTCTTCAATTTTACAGGATCGAATATGAATATCCTTGAGCGTGAATAAAATTTAAGAAGGAAAGAACAGCTTGGACATCTGTGTCAGATCTGAAACAACACGAGTTTTGGGTGACATATCTCTTTAAGGTGAAAAGATAAGCATTAGCAAATACTGGAAATGGTGTTATCCTTCATTGTGGGTCAAGCTTGCAATATTGGCATCTAAGACGAAAGACACCGCAACAACAACATCAGCCAGTACACACACATATACACACACTCACTCACTCACACACCTGCTGTGGTGGCAGTGGTATTAGTTGTACCACTGACAGTGTGCTGATGACCAGAGGAAAATATAAACGTGTGGGAACTTTCTGTACCATCACTGTCCTCTGTGCCGTCCACAACCCTGAACACAAACAAACAGAAATCCACTTTACTATTTTCACAAGGTCTTTCAGGGACCAATGAGCAAATGTCTATTTAGATTTTTTTCCACATAGCAGCAAAATAGACTTAAAATACTCCGGCATTTATGGTCATACAGACTTAAGAAATATGAAAAAATAAACTGTAAAATGTCTACTTTTTCATGTCTCCACTTACAATCTAAACAAAACATTGTGCTTTTGTAAAAAAACAGGGTATGCTTTCTGCCTCTCCGTCTCCGTGAACTTTTTTTCTGGAGCACGTCTCTAAACTTAAACAAAACTCAGCGAATACTATTCACCCAGGCATGAGCTATATATATATATATCTTTATAATCATTTAAGTATGTACTTTTAAATGATCTAATTCAAAACGAAAACAAATATTTTCTGTTTATGTAATCTGTATGAAAAGAGAGAGATGTCAGTCGTTCTCATTACAGCTCATTATCTGCTAATGTGAACACGCCCACGGAGAGCACGCGCTATTCAAACGCAAATGATCTGAGGCGAAAACTTGTGAACGCCCACATCACCTCGATAAAACTCATCAAGTTTAGTCCAATTCATGTACTTTACGTCGTCTTGCGACGCTGTGAGGAATAATACTATCAATAATAATCCTGGATAATTTACCTCAGAAGTGCTGGTTTAGTTTCACTTCGAGGAGCAACGGATCCATCTGAGGATTGTGAATAGTAAGTTCTTTATTCTTAAGTGCTATGTTCTAATCACAATGTGTCTGTAAACCGCAAAAAGACTGTTTTACAGCTGTAGTACATTTACATTTACATTTATTCATTTAGCTGACGCTTTTATCCAAAGCGACTTACAATTGCTATATATGTCAGAGGTCGCACACCTCTGGAGCAACTAGGGGTTAAGTGTCTTGCTCAGGGACACATTGGTGTCTCACAGTGGATTCGAACCCGGGTCTCTCACACCAAAGGCATGTGTCTTATCCATTGCGCCACACCACCCCCAGCGTAAACAACAGCGTGCATCTGTGCCGTTCATTCACACTCGCATTTACCAAACTATATTGCTATACTGAGATGAGTAAAAATCGACTGAAATATGTTTAAATAAAATGTCTTTGTATAAGCAACATATTAAACTGCAAAATAACATTTATATGCCCTAATAATATATCATAAAAACAATATGTTACAGATGAAATATGAAAGACAACATTTCGTTGACTAGTTTTGGATAGATTATAAAGTTTTTACTGTAAAATAGACTACTGCCACATCAAATAAGCTTTTGTTCGCCAATTTCTGCTCATATGTTAAATATATAGTATGTTTTGTCAAAAATAAAGTCATCAACTAAGATGTTATTATAGTGTTTGTTCCAATGTAGGCTATATTCAAACTAATGAATCCTTAACTTTAAAATATGTATGATAAAATTTATCCTTTTAAAAAAGAAAGATTACACTTAAAATATTGTTAAAATTGTATTTGTTGTTGATTTACATGTGAAAACTTTTTAATAAAATAGCAAAAATAGCTTCTCATTAAATTATATATTATTGTTTTTTATTAGTGACACTAATAGATATATTATTCCAAAACTTTCTGAAAATACAATATGAGAATTAACTGCACAATAACTAGAAATGTTTACCTTGGATATTATACAATTTGCATGCATACAAAATTTGTGGCAAAAGACAAAAAAAGATGTTTCCAACTCTAACTTTGAACCAATTCTGTAGAATGGCCCATATAGCCTATTTGAACAGGATTTGTTTCCAGCTATGACTATGTACAAAAATGTGCTTTTGATTTTAATTTATATTTGGATTAACTACATTCTAAATAAATTAAAAGTAATATATATATATATATTAGTGCTGCACGATTAATCGTATCGCAATCGCAATCGCGATGTCAAGCCTACGCGATTATATGACGCAAAATGCTGCGATTTTATATTAAAACAAATTAGCGCTGTTAACGCACTTATTAATGCAAATGCTTTTAAACCATTCATGCGCGATAAGACATAAAAGAACGAGCTGCCTGTGAATGTCCTCCTGACACACACACACACACACACAGATAGACGCGCGCCAGTATCAAGTTCTCTTTCGCGGTAGAACGAACAACACACATGTATGCCAAAATGAACGCGCTGCCTGTGAATGTCCTGACTGTGACAGACAGAAAGACTCGCGCTAATATCGTGCGTGCGCACAAAACAGCATGACAGAATACAGTCCTCTTTTGAGCTTGAACGAACAATAACACACACAATTATGCCAAAATGTCTTTTTGTCGAGTGTCTTCATAACATAAGAGTAGTCTTATGATGAACATGAAGAGTTGTGATGACTCGTGAAAGAATGAGGCGCGTGTGAGATCCGCGTCTCTGACAGCGGCTGGTCTTAAAGGGACAGTGCACAGTAGCCACTAATTATATCTGTCGCTAAAATTATTCTTTTATTTCTTTTTTTTACCCCTGACATGTATGGTTATATGTACTCTTGTATGTAAATTATGTTTTGTTCTTGTTAAAATGCAATAAAAAAAAAAAATCTGTCGCTAAAGTTAATCAAAGCACAAAGGGAACAGGGAAAAACACTCACTGCTCTTGACTAAAGAACTTTTTTCTTTAGGCTGATTATCACTAATCTGTGTGTGCATTTATTTTCCTTTAGAACCAAGCAAGTTGACTCATGAAACCATTTGTTTATTATATCGCATATCGCAATCGTAATCGCAATATTGACCTCAATTATCGCAATATGACTTTTTCCCCAAATCGTGCAGCCCTAATATATATATATATATATATATATATATATATATATATATATTTATATATTATATACATATATTTCTTTTGTCCTCACATTCTTTCTAGTAGTTCCCTCTCAGTGACATACCTGACTGAAAGGCTCATTATGCGGGTCATTGTCTTCTCAGGTGTGAATCAGAGCATTATTCATGATCATTCACGCCACCACGCATATTGCCTTTCCAAACAAAAAGTGTCTAGCAAAATTTAAATCAATGCATTGTTTTATGTGAATGATTAGGCAGGATGATTTTCAGATCATTTTGAAGCAAAAACTCCATTAGTCATTTTTATTTTTTGAATAACCATGCATAAACATTATTCTCTCAAAAATACAAACATGTACAAACATGTTGCTCACATATTATAGTAGCCGTGTTTGTGCTAAATAGAGTGTAATAACACCTTTGCCATTAATATGTTTATAAGCAACTGTAAAAAGCACAAATGTCAGGGTATGTCAAAACATCTCAAGGACCACAAAAACACCTTAGACTAAAATGCTGTATCTTTTAATGTTTTTTAAATACATGCGTTTGTAGATGTGTACACACCTTGGGCTGAGATTTGCGAGGTCAGGCTTTGTAACAGTAGTATTCTGAAACTGGAGCTTTTTGTTGGTTTGGTGATCATTTTTCTGCACGTACGTTTTCAGCTTGGTTCCACCACTGAGATAATGTATCTGATCATCTTCATCATCATCATCATCATCATCATCTCCCTCGTCTTGATGCTCAGCTATTGATGGATAGCACTGGATCACGTCTCCATTTCCCCTCCCCTCCATCTGTGATTGGACAGAAGAGATTGCACTGAGGTCATGTGAGGCCAGATGAAAGTTGGATGACTAACCCTGGATGACTCAACGAGAAATAGAATGACTTTCCATTATTAACAATGAAACAAGTAGATGTAAGGACATCTAGTTAATGTGACAAAACTTGCTTAATCCTAAGCGAATTTCTTCTTAAGCAGTCATATGTGGCAATAAAATTATTTTTATGTAGGTCCCACATTTTCCTTGCCATCTTCTCCTTAATCACTGAACCAGTAAATAATTATCTAAATGCTTACTTTCAAAAGGCAAAGCAAGTTTATTTAGAAAGAACACATTTAAAAGGGGACATATTATGCACTTTTACAGAGACTTGATTTGTTTTTGGGGTCAAATAGAATAGGCAATCATTCTTTTTTTTTTTTTTTTTTATGACCGTTGTTGCAGCACCTTTCTTCCCAGTCTGTCAGTAACGCTCTGTTTAGTTCCTGTCTCTATGAAGCCCCTTCTTCCGAAAAGCACAGTGTTCTCTGATTGGTTGGCTGGACCAGTGTGTTGTGATTGGTCAACTGCTTTGAGCACGTTTCTGAAATGTCACGCCCCTTACCACAACCGCAAGTTTCAACACACTACTAACTCAACTCAACTAAACTAGGCCTCGCCCCTTTTTTGCATATGCCTTGGGTGGGAATTATTTAAATGAGGAATATTGTGACATGAACGTTCCAGGCAGAAAACTCAAGACTAGTGTTGGGTAAAGTTACTTTTAAAAGTAATGCATTACAATATTGCGTTACTCCCTAAAAAGTTACTTAGTTACTTTTTATGGAAAGTAAAGCGTTTTGTTACTTTGCATTACTTTTTCTCACTTCGATTGGGCTTGCTTGTTTGTTTTTTAATAACAAAATAAAATGAATACTATTTTTGGCAAATGAAAAAGCCCTTTCAAACAGAGGTGGAAAATAACTAATTACGATTTTTTTCTACTTTCTTGAGTATAATTAAATTGTGGTACTTTTACTTTTACTTGAGTTGAATGAAAATAAAGTATTCAACTTCAACCAAAAGTACAAAGTACTTTGACAAAGGTGCCGACGAATGGAGCAACAGTGCAAGCTGACATTTGACAGACACTTTTCAAACTACTGCGATAGACCCCTCTGCTTCAGCCAATCACAGACAGGTCTGACTCGAATGCAAAACCAATCAAAACTTCCAGTTCAGCTGGGGGGCGGGGCAGGGCGTTCAAACCGTGCTTTGACATTCAATCATTTTGAATCAGTATCGCTAACATTTCAATATTTCAGTGAATGTAAGTGAGCTATGCTCATATTCTGATTTTAAATTTTAATTATGGCAACTCCTGAAATGGGATGAAATGTCATCCCATTGATAATACCAGAGCACTGAGCAGTTGAAGTAAATAAAACATTCGGCTCATAACATAGACGGAGTTATTGCATGGACGGAGCAAGAACAATTTTAAGTGTCTTAAAAACATGGACACAGTTCAATTGAATGGTAAAGCCCGCCCTCTTTAACAATACAGTTAAACTAAATGTACGAAGCAAACTTTGTACAAAGCTGAAAAAACCTCAACAGCAGTGAAATAAGATTGCATGATTTATCTGTCAATCAGATGCATGTAAAAGTGTAGTTCGTTACTATAGCAACAGTGGGCTCCCAGCACATTTTCGGTAGAACGAAAAAAAAAGAAAGAGAATTTAATTAAACATGTTCACCATACCCCACTTATTTTTAAAAACATTTTTTACAGGCACTTTTTTATTCATACTGTTGTAAATCTCTCTCTTTTTTTATCAGACCTCTCACTTAACATTCTTTGCTTTCAGTTATGAAATTATTCAAATGAAAACATTCAAATGATCTTACCTGGACTTACTTTTCAAAATTAGTAATAAAACAATCGCTCTTGACAACAGGGAAAACTAATATGTTTGCTTAGCATACCATCAAACACTACAATTTATGAGCTTAATATCATGTTTTGCTCCAAAATCACAATACATGTCAGTCGTGTTTTAAATTACTTCTGTGGGTTCATGTTGCTTCTTAACACAGTTGCTTCTTAACTCACAGAGTGAGAATATATTATTTTATTAAATTCTATCTATGATACAAGCTATGTTGATTAGCATTGCATTAAAGGGTTAGTTCACCCAAAAATGAAAATTAGCCCATGATTTAGTCACCCTCAAGTCTTCCTAGGTGTATATGACATTCTTCTTTTAGACGAATACAATCAGAGTTATATTAAAAAATGTCCTGGCTCTTCCAAGCTTTATAGTGGGAGTGAATGGCTGGAAAAAATTTGAAGCCCAAAAAAGTGCATCCATCCATGATAAAAGTGCTATTTTATGATCAATGAATATAAATCGGCAAGATTATTAATTGATGAATAAAAAAATAGTAAGAAAATAAATGCATAAAAATTAAAGCCCAAAACAAAAATAAAAGAAAATCGTATAAAATACATGAACAATGCACTAAAAATCAGTAAGCTTAAGTGCAGCGCACTGCTTAGAGAATGTCAGAGAATGGACAAGTAAACAGATGTGTTTTTCAATATGGACTTCAATGTGGGTACTATTGGGGCACACACACACATGCACACACACACACACACACACTCCTAAAACAAACTACACACTTTCCCTCAAGGACCAATTAGACAAAAGCTATGAAACAGCAGAAACACATCAAAGTGAATGTCCTTAGGTAAAACTCACGTAATGGTAGTGGTCTTATAACTTGAACTTTGACCTTGCTTGCTAGTAATAAACCGGGAAGACTTGACCTTAACGCATTTAGAACAGCTGGCCTTTGATAATATAATGATCTTGGAGTGATTATGTCACAGAACGAACCCTAAAGGCTTGATTGAATCTGCACAATAATAGTCATTGTAATGGGTTTTGCTGTGCTTTACACCTCACGGTTCTTACACGCACTGCCAATTACACAGTGAAACTGCAACGACGTTGGCTGGAAATAACAATCTCCATTTATAGAACACTTTAAATGTCAGTCCACTGAAGGGTGTCAGAAAAGTCAAGAGGTAAAACACAGCAAAGAGAAGGAATAAACGTGAGGGGTATTCCCCATCTATCTCTCTTTTAATCTTGCGCTCCCTCTCTTGTTCTATATATATCTGATTAATTACACTTTTCGTATAATAATTTGGTCATTTTCCCTGTTGAATAATTGAGGCTCCCTCACACTGTAATTGAAAGAGCGGCAGTTTCCTAAAGCAGTCAGTCATCCGGCACTTCAATAACCCCCCCACCCCTCCCTCCTTTTACCCCTCCCTCGCCCCTAAACGCGCTGTTCCCCTTCCTCTAGCGCCGCTCCCTACCTGATTACTGCTTCAGGCATGGAAGGACAGGGAATGGGGAAGATGATCATCATCAATTTTTCGTTCTCTCTCCCTGCTGTTTCAGAGCTGTAGTGTTTTTAGCTTCCCTCATTAGGCAAATGAGGCGGGAGGTAGATCATTGTTAGGGAAATGAGCCCCAAGCTATTATAGTCAACACAGCACTGTTAGTGGATAAGTGTGGAATGATTGACAGCTCAGGAGAAGACACACCTGTGTGTCCATGGACTTACTGGACAGCCTGGATTTGACCTGGAAAATGACACATATGACTATATGTCAACAGCATACACTACCATTCAAAAGTTTGTGGTCAGTAAGATTTTTTCTTAAGAAATGAATAGTGTATTCAGCAAGAATACATTAAATTGATCCAAAGTAACAATAAAGACATTTATAATGTTACAAAAGATTTCTATTTCAAGTAAAAGCTGTTCTTTTGAGCTTTCTGTTCATCAAAGAATCCTGAAAAAATAAATAATAAGCAGCACAATTGTTTTTAACATTGATAATAATAAGAAATGGAGTAATGATGCTGAAAATTCAGTTTTGCCATTACAGGAATAAATAATTAAAGGGATAAATATTTCACAATGTTACTGTTTTTACTGTAATTTTGTATATCATTTCTTTAACTTACCCCGTTAAATCTTGAACTCACCCCAAACTTTTGCACGGTAGTGTACATTCAAACACACATAAACAAGCAATCAATCAGTCTGTCTGTCTATGAATCTTGGGTCCGTGAAATCAAAAAACAGAATCAGGTGAGGATCAGGTCAGCCTTTAAAGGAGAACTCCGGTCAATTTTAACATTGAGCTCATTTTTTTGTACATTTGGAGTGCTGTCAATACAGAGAACAACGAAAAAAATCGGTGTTGCCTACACCGAGTTATTCTATTTTTAAAATTTGCACCCTATTGACTTCAATGGGGCAAGTAGTAAGCCTGCTTTTTAGCCTCTTAACATCCTTTAAGTGTCATTACAAGTGCACAGAAAATGTGAGTGATTCCTTCCGAGTGAACACGAGTGGATCTGACTGCAGTAGATGTTAGAGATATTAATAAAAATGAAGTTAATTCAGCCAGCGCTCATACCTTTGTTTACATCCTGTTTTCGGTGGAAGGCCATAGTAATCGATTGTCGAGTTCATACGCATAGGTTTAGTACCTATGATCACGCGCGTGAACTCGACAATCGACTACTATGGCCTTCCACCGAAAACAGGATGTAAACAAAGGTATGAACGCTGGCTGAATTAACTTCATTTTTATTAATATCTCTAACATCTACTGCAGTCAGATCCACCCGTGTTCACTCGGAAGGAATCACTCACATTTTCTGTGCACTTGTAATGACACTTAAAGGATGTTAAGAGGCTAAAAAGCAGGCTTACTACTTGCCCCATTGAAGTCAATAGAGTGCAAATTTTAAAAATAGAATAACTCGGTGTAGGCAACACCGATTTTTGTCGTTGTTCTCTGTATTGACAGCACTCCAAATGTACAAAAAAATGAGCTCAATGTTAAAATTGACCGGAGTTCTCCTTTAACTACTACAAAGATGAATTAAGGGTTTAGGCAACCGGAAAAAATAAATTAATGAATCAGTTAAAACATTTTTTAGTATAACGACACTGTGGTCATGTGATGTCTTACGTGGCTCTCTTGTCCCTCTCTCAGGTTATAGGTGAGGTCGTGCGTGATGTCCTGCACAAAACGATGGGAGTATTCAGGATACAGGTCAAGCACCTCATACAGACCCCTTAGATTGATGCACTGCAGGTCACAGTACGTCAGCGCCTTCACGTCAGCGTTTGTCTTTATGACGCGGTCATCAACTGACATGTTGGCACCAATCAAGTCGCCTTTACCTGGACGTGTCACACAGGAGCACACGAACAAAGAGGAGGATGCAAAAACACGTGAATATTTTGTCAGGAGGAATTACAGGAGTGTTCAGTCAGTGTGTCAATACGTAGGCTAAAGTGGCAAGCTAATAAAGCATGGGTTCTATGAGGAATGTATTTAATAGAACAAAAACATAAAATTGTCTTCAAGTATTGTGTTAACCAGAGACTGTATTTTACACACAAATCGAAAACCACAATTCTTAAAACCCATTAGAAACTACCAAGGGAAATCGTGGCTCTAAAATGCTAATTTGTTGAGCACTTTAGCACTGTGGGTCTACAAACAGCTCTATTAGCAGCACAGAAACATACTGTATAAAAAGCACGCATGTAAACACACACAATAAAAACAGAACCTTCTTGAGAACTCAATGTCAGAGAGACCTTCCTTTGTCAGCAGGGTGGAGAGAGAGTGTGAGGTAAAGATGAGAAAGATAGTGTGTGTTCTTTTCCTGTCAGAACTCATAAGGTGATATTAACACAAACACAAACACACACACACACACACACACACACACACACACACACACACACACACACACACACACAAACACAAAGGCAGGACCTAACAGGATGATGAGGATTTTATTTTTTCACACATTAGTTCCACTGTCCTATGAGCCTGCTGTGTGTGTGAAGCCTCACAGAGAGAGAGACCAATCACAGAGAGCAATTTTTGTTGGCTACTGTAGGAACACATGGGCAGGGCCGCATTAACAATAGGGCTAGGCGGGGCTGAAGTCACAGGGCCCGAGGCCCCGAGCTATAGGAGGGGGCCCATGATTGGCTGTGGAGTAGATTGACTGACCATCGGGAGCACCAAAACTTTTTCCAGTGGGTCGATCGCCAATACCCCATCATGCCCCTGCATATTAAGCGCTGTTATTTAGTGGAGCACCTAGGAAACAAAGACCAAAAGCCAAGTGATGAAACCCAGTAGGATTTTTCCATAGGCTTTTGGATTATTGCAAAAAAACAAGCTCTGTGATCAACAAAAGTTTATGATACTTACAAGTTTTGTCTATCAATATAATTTTCACAAATGAACAAAACTTTTATGAATTTTGAAGGCTAAATGCAGTCGCCAGAAGTAAAAAGCTAAAGGTAGGTTATAAACGATCTACACCACGGTCCCACAAATTCAACATTACCATCACTAAGCTTCCGACAACTTTCAGTTTTTATCTAAAAACATTTTCCCAGAAAGTTTGAGTTAGAATAGATTATAAGAGCACAATTATAAGCATAACGATGCTGAAAAAGCGAACTGAGTTTATCTGTTCAGCGTGATGATGTTTAACGTCCCCGACAGTCTCTGTAGTCCCATTTAGCCACCACCTTTTTCAAGACACATAACAGCTTAAAAAAAAAAGTTTTATGTCGTAGAATAAAACGTGAAAGTATCTTGAGCTTTTGTTAACCACAGACCTGATTTCAGCCATTTAACCAAAAACCTATTAAAAAAACCCACTGACTTCAGGACAATGGACCCGGAAGTGCTAAAATACTAACTAGTTTCCGTGTTTTGGCCTAAAAATGTATGTCATACCTGCAACACTCCATACACACAGAGCCACTATAAAAAATACCCATGCAATTACTAAAGCTGTAAAAATATGACACTATGGTATTTATTTTATTATTAGCCGTACATTAAATATTGGGTAATATAAGGGGAAAAAAGGTCACTTTTATAGAGGTTGTTTTATAGTGTTTAAGATGTTTTTCATTACAAATACCATAGTTTATTATTAGCAATATTATTAAGTTGGCTTGGAAAAGCCAACATGCTGATATTGTATTTAAGCTTATTTTATTATTCTTAGCCAAAATTTCTCCACGCTACTCCTCCTAAACTGTTCAAGCTACAACCACTAAACTCAGACTAAACCTTCAAACTGTTCTGACTCGAGTTGCTGGCTCTTTTCAGACTGATCAGACTAACGGTTTTCCTAAAATTGCTGATCAAAAATTGGAAAATTCCATAGACTTTCATTGCGGAATGTTCAAATTGAGCCAAGACTATTTAAACTTCAACTGTATAAATTCAAATTTTGACAGTTGGAGAGGCTCATCTATGTACTATTTCTAATTTATTGAGACTCATTTAAGCTTTCTTTCTTTCTTTCTTCCTAACTAATCTATATATCTATTAGGGCTGCACGATTTGGGGAAAATATCATATTGCGATAATTGAGGTCAATATTGCGATTACGATTGCGATATGCGATATAATAAACAAATGGTTTCATGAGTCAACTTGCTTGGTTCTCAAGGAAAATAAATGCACACACAGATTAGTGATAATCAGCCTAAAGAAAAAAGTTCTTTAGTCAAGAGCAGTGAGTGTTTTTCTCTGTTCCCTTTGTTCTTTGATTAACTTTAGTGACAGATTTATTTATTTATTTATTTATTTATTTTTTTGCATTTTAACAAGAACAAAACATAATTTACATACAAGAGTACATATAACCATACATGTCAGGTTAAAGAAAAATAATAATAATAAAAAAGAAATTGAAAAAAAAAGAAAAAAATAATAACTTTAGTCACAGATGTAATTAGTGGCTACTGTACTGTCCCTTTAAGACCAGCCGCTGTCAGAGACGCGGATCTCACACGCGCCTCATTCTTTCACGAGTTATCACAACTCTTCGTGTTCATCATAAGACTACTCTTATGTTATGAAGACACTCGACAAAAAGACATTTTTGCATAATTGTGTGTGTTGTTCGTTCAAGCTCGAAAGAGAACTGTATTCTGTCATGCTGTTTTGTGCGCACGCACGATATTAGCGCAAGTCTTTCTGTCAGTCACAGTCAGGACATTCACAGGCAGCGCGTTCATTTTGGCATACATGTGTGTTGTTCGTTCTACCGCGAAAGAGAACTTGATACTGGCGCGCGTCTATCTGTGTGTGTGTACATGTGTGTGTGTGTCAGGAGGACATTCACAGGCGGCTCGTTCTTTTATGTCTTATCGCGCATGAATGGTTTAAAAGCATTTGCATTAATAAGTGCGTTAACAGCGCTAATTTGTTTATTTAATATAAAATCGCACCATTTTGCGTCATATAATCGCGTAGGCTTGACATCGCGATTGCAATTGCGATACGATTAATCGTGCAGCACTAATATCTATCTTATATTTCTTTCTTTCTTTCTAACTCCAAACTAAATTAAAATTTTGACAGTTGGAGAGGCTCATTAGACTCTATCAGCTGCCATTCTATGTACTATTTATAATTCATTGAGACTCATTTAAGCTTTCTTTCTTGCTCTTTTTCTTTCTTTCTTTCTTTCTTTCTTTCTTTCTCGCTCTCTTTTTCTTTCTTTCTTTTTCTTTCTAACCTATCTATCTATCTATCTTATATTTCAAATTTTGACAGTTGGAGAGGCTCATCAGACTCCATTAGCTGCCGCTCTATGTACTATTTCTAATCCATCAAGACTCATTTTCCATTCTATCTAATATTTCTAATCTATCTATCTCATAACAACCACCCAGAACACAATGGCAACCACCTAGCAACCACCCAGAACAATTATTTGATAATTTGATAGTTTTTCATGTGACGGCAACAAAATATGTTTAATTGTTATAAAAGGATCGAGAAAGACAAAATCAAGTAATAATGTAATACTTCAAACTACTTTAAACTTCTCGTCCAAACTTTTCCAAGCCAACTTAAAGTTTGTCTCGACGAACTTTCGCATCTAGTTATTGTTGTTGTTGTTATATTAAAACCATAAAACCATGGTAATGAGGAGCTTTTCTTTTTTGATCTTACAATGAAACTCTGGATTCCAAGCAATAACTACGGTAACTTTTCATTAGGGCAACAAAGGAGAATTTAAGAGCTTTTTAGCCTGGATGAATTAAGGAAAAAGCTATAACGGTTTCTTCTGTGTAGATGCAGTATGTTCAGGTCTAATAAACTTTAACTTTAAAATAAGAATTCAATAATTAAGAGCCTTGCAATATATTGCAATATTAATATTGTTAAACACATTTGCAGTATATTCAAAAATATTTATAATTATTTGTTTCTGTCCTTTATTTATTCATTAATTTATTTGTTTGTTTATTCCAATTTAAAGGACTTAGCAAAACATTAATGGGGAAACGTTTGGGCCGGATGGGCTGAATTTGAGCCCCAGTCCAGCCCTGATGAATCTCCTCTTCTCGGGTCAGAAAGAAGACATTCTAATGATAAACCTAATTAAAGTAAACTCCTCAAGGCAAGGCAGTCATATGCGTAAAAGTTGTTGCTGTTTCTAGAAACCTGTTTGCTTTGACCTCATATCTGGTGTTAATGCATGTATGCTTTTAATGTGTTGTAGCCTGGAATATTTTCACATTTTATATAGAGATACAATACATTGTATCTCTGTGTTAATGATATAACTTTTCAACTAACTCTATATCTAGACTAATTATTTCTGCGGTAGAAAACGTTGTGGCTCCAAGATAGGCTACTATGAAGGGGGCCCTTGGGTTGGCTATAGCCCCAGGGCCCTATGTGTTCTTAATGCGGGCCTGCACATGGGCTCTAAAGTCTTCACTTAATGAGAGGCAGTAATTTTTCCCTTCATGCTAAACTACACTGAACATTTTGAGCTTCGCTGTGTAATTGGTGGGTTTGTGTAAACTGACCGAGGATGGCTAACACCATGCTGTCCTTTAGCACCTCCATGGAGCCAGAGCAGACAAAGAAAAGGGCCTGTAGAGCATCTCCCTGCCGAAGAAGATACTCGCCCGGTGCGCAAAACGTCGTCTTTATGTGCAAGGAGAGAGAGCGGAGACACCCACGACTCAGAGAGGAGAAGACGGAAAGCTCTAAGATCTCTTTGTTCAGGTGCATTGCGATGTCCGAACGCAACTCATCTGGAAAGTCTCTCAAGAGCTGGGGAGTATATTGGAAAAAGAGAAAAAAAGAAAAGGAAAATAAAAAAAGAAAGGTGTGGTTAACAGTTACTTACATTGTCAGGAAAATAAATATTGTGTTTTTTTATGTGAACTCGCGTAACAGCACATTACATGAATTAAACTGCCATTAAAATCATTAAGCACGCCGCCTTCACAAGTTTCCACCCTGAAAGTATTCCGGCCATGCCTCATTCCTGCCCTCTGCCACCCTTCATCTGCTCTGCTCATCCATCCATATATGCAACCATCCTTCAGCCTGACTGAATGGCATCTGTCACTCTCCCCTTCACTCACAGCACACACATCCCTCTTTTTCTCTCGCTCTCTGTCTCCTGCTCTCCGGCCATCAGCCTCACCATCTATTATTCATAAATCTGTGATTTAGCAAGGTGTTTGGATTTCATCTCATTTTTCCCACTTTCTCTCTGGACTCTGGAATAAAGTCCCGGGCTCAAGGACAGAGCGCATGCAGTTGTCCCCTCCTCAAGTGTCCAACTGTCTATCTAAATTATACTTGCCTTAGCTGTTCCTTTGCTCTTGGCTTTAGTATGTTACTTCATTAGTACTACATCACTTACAGTACACCATGGTTTTCTTTCATGTTAGTGTACCATGTAAATACAATGGTATGTGAATATGGTAATTAGAGATTGGTCATTATTATTTTTTATGAAATACTGATAGAGAGTAAATGAAGAGTTCAGATGCAAAAGCCTCTAAGTGCCATCTGAAATTTTCTTCTAGAATGATCATTTTATCAAGCTCGTATATTTAAATTCAGTAATTTCACTTAAATGGCAATGAAAATGACCTATTTATTGTCATTTAAGTGAAATTACTGAACTTAAATATACAAGCTTGATAAAAATGATCATTCTAGAAGAAAATTTCAGATGGCACTTAGAGGCTTTTGCATCTGAACTCTTCAAATATTATATAATATTAATAATGAACAAAAATAAAAACAAAAATAAAAACAAAAATAAGAAAGATTTATTTTTATCATCATCATCATCATCATCTTTATTTCAGACTATACGTTTTTCATGATGTAATTAATTAATTTAATTTATAAGTTAAATAATTATCCAAACAATACAATAATCAAATTATGGCATTTATTGGTGACCTAATAACCAAATACTGTTTGAATACTGGTCAATCGGACCAGTATTATATTGGTCTATCAGTCTATCGGCTTACCTATAATTATTTATAGGAGGTTTCTGTAATTCATTAGCAGATATGAAGTGACTTGACATATAAAGGGCCCTATTTTAACGATCTGAAACGCAAGTGTCAAAGCGCAAAGCGCAAGTAACTTTGTGGGCGGGTCTCGGCGCTGTTGCTATTTTCCCGGCGGGATAAATGACTCTTGCGCCGGGCGCAAATCTAAAAGGGGTTGGTCTGAAGTAGCTTCATTATTCATAGGTGTGGTTTGGGCGTAACGTGAAATAAACCAATCAGAGCATCATCTCACATTCCCTTTAAGAGCAGACGCACTTTTTCCTTGGCGTATTGCTATTATAACGGCGGATTTGCCAGGCGCGTGTCAAGAGCGGTTCACAGCCGAGGAGAGCAACGCTCTCGTCACGGCCGTAAAAGAGAGAGAAGTGACATTGGGGATGGGAGAAACACACCCAAATTAACTTCGGCTAAACAGGCATATAATAATGTGGGTAAATGTGTAAGCTAGATGTATGCTTTTATAATAAATTATTATATTTATAATAAATTATCTATCTATCTATCTATCTATCTATCTATCTATCTATCTATCTATCTATCTATCTATCTATCTATCTATCTATCTATCTATCTATCTATCTATCGTTTGTAATAATATGATTTGCAAAAATGAAAACTGCTGCTTCTGTGTAGATTAGAGAATCACAGTGTATGAGCGTTGTGCACTCTATACATTATGGTCAAGCATGCGCCCTTAAAATAGCATAATGAACAACGCGCAACGCGCCACTGACTTTAGACTAGGTTTTTTCTGGCCAGTGGCGCAATTGTTTTATGGAACAGTAAAATAGCACCAGGGAACGTTTGCGCCAAAACACGCCTCCTTTTTTGCGCTGAACCGCCCAGAGAGCGCAAGTTCATTCCCTAGTTTAGCGACGTGCTTCTGTGGAGGGAAAAGCGTGCTTTGCGCGGGTGCAAAATAGGAATGAAACATGCGTCGGTGTACAAAGTCAATTGCGCTGGGTGCAAGATAGGGCCCAAAGACTCTAACAATAAAATTATCATTATGAACAACAATAATTTATATATTTAAATTTATAATATTTAAGAAGAGCTGTTTTAATATTAATAAAAACATTAATAATACTATTCAACAACAACAAAAATATTATTATTGTCATCATCATCATCATCATCTTTACTTCAGGCTAACTGTTAAGCTACACATTTCTATCTAGATAATGAATATCTGTTATTTTAAAAGTTTATCTAAACAATAAATTAAACCAAAGATGCCATTTATGTTAAAGACCAGATAACCAATTAACGTGTGAATATTGGTTAAAAAAAAACTGTTAGGTCTATCAGATAATTTATAATTTTTTTATTTCTGTTATTTATTAGCAGGCAGAAAGTGATTTCATGATGTGAAAACAATAGATTAATAATAAAAAGTTAATAAAACCCTGAAGAGGAGACTTTAAAAGTTTAATGTTCTGTAACAGTGTTACACTGGATGAAACACCGGAGTGCAGTAGGGAAGCACATTGTATTCTTGTAAAGTTGGCTCATCTTGCACAGTCCAGCTGCAAGGAATTCCGCATCGTCAAATGATTCAGTTGTGCTGTGTAATACTCTCTGAAGCGTGGGGTTTACCTCGTTGGAGTCGATGCCGTTGTTGACAGACCAGGTGGTCTGGAAGTACTCCAGCATTCGCTGTTTGAGACTCTGGGGAAGGTGGTGCACACGGATGAAGTCCTTCAGGTCTTTAGTGCGCGTGTGGTAAGAGGACCAGCGTGAGTACATGCGTTGGATTATGGCCGTCACGTTACCGAAGACCAGAGCATGCATCAATGCTGCCAAAAACACAATGACACACATATGCATGAATGTACACAAAACTTGAATGTAGGGCTGTCACGATTCCTAGGTTAAATTAGAGTAACCTTTTTTTTTTTATAAAATCCTCGATTGCAATTTGTTGAGTAATACCAAGTAAATTTCAAGTAAATACCGGAATTGGCACGTTCCACGGACAAGAATCCACGGACAAGAATCCATGAACCACATTATTAGATAAAAAACATAATTAAATAATTTGGTGTATCATTGACATAACAGCTTTTCACTCATTGATAAGAGTATAAGATTGAGATGCTAAACACAGAGCGTGGTTTGATGCTGTGTGCAGCTGAAATCAACTGCACACATTAAGCATAGAAAAAGAAAACATTGCCCTTGTAAATAAATGAACGCGTCATTAAAGTATGTAGCTAAACATGGTAACTCCGTTGAAAGCGCGAATGCTTGTTTCACTTTAACCTTTTCTTATATATGTAGCATAGACAGCATATCCTCACAGCAATTAAAAACAACAGACCGCTTGCTGCGGCATAAACACAATTGCGTAAACGCTGCAGCTTATATGCTTAGTAAATCACTCCACAAGACTATTAACATAACGCTTAGATTAAACTGTTATGATCGCTCATTTAGAAATTAACTAGCAAACCACGCAATATAAACAAAGATATGGAGTAAAAGAGTGTTCACTTATCTTAGATGTTGATTTCAGATGCTTTCTGAGAGCGCAGTGCAGATTATGAACAGCAACACTACCAGTATTTGAATATTGAGCCGCAGCTCATTGGCCGCTGATGCAAAAGCAACCAATCAGCTAAGCTATGTAGATAATAAAGCGATAAAGCTACCAAATAAGTTAAGGACTTATCAGCCTGCGCCATCAAGAGTTTCATGCCAGAAGTTGGTATATGTATTTTAAGTCATTTTAAAGGCTTAGGTCTTTGCTTAGGTCTATTTTTATTACCACCAAAAATATCAGATTAATCGTCAAAATAATCGACCGATTACTTGATTACCAAAATAATCGTTAGTGACAGCCCTACATGACCTAAGAAGTCATGGTGTTAAATTCAACATGGCTTTTTTTTTATCATGCAGCTTGCAAACAATAACTAATGTCCATTGTCCATGATAAATAAAATAAAATAAATCAAGCTTGATTTAAAAATAAATGAAGGTTTATAAAATTTATAAAATAATTTTTGTTATTGAATTCTGTAGATGACAAAGTGATCAGCATGGATCCTTTCCATTTCTGTAAAAATCCAACCTATTTATTTATTTATTTCATAGGCTCTTGTCTCTCTAAGATCTCTGGTAATACACAGGTGGTGACTGAATGTGTACATACATGTTGTGGTGTGTAATTGGGTATTATTGTATTGTTTGGGAAGGGAACAGAACTGCCCGATGGCAAATGGTGACATTTCACAAAATAAAGGCCATGAATTTTGAATGCGAACAGCTGGCGTGACCTCATATCATCCTATTTAATGACAGACGAACATACAGTGTGTAAATGCATGCGGTTATGCAGACACTGATGTTGTTGTTGTTTGTTGTGTAATTGTATGTTTTTAATTGACATTTTTATTTACTTTTTGTAAATATACACTTTTATACAAATCTTTTTATATACACTTTATTTTATATACACTTTAATACCTAATATCTACAACCTTTTTCAATATTTCTCTATTGTCTTGCACAAACATTTATTCAAACTCATTTTTAGTTTCTAAATAAGCAGCAGACATACAGCCTCCACTTTTTGGATCCTAATGATAATCCAAATTTGTTCTACCTCCAAATATATTTAAAAATATCTCCTAAACTTCAACCTTTCTGCAAAGACACACACACACCTCCGATAAGCATGGTGCAGATGGAGAAGATCTTCTCTGCGTCTGTGTTGGCAGAGACGTTTCCAAAGCCCACGCTGGTCAGGCTGCTGAGGGTGAAGTACAGCGCTGCAATGTAGATGCTCCGCAAAGACGGTCCACTGCTCAGCGTTTTGTTGACCGCTCCCATGTCCTCCTCGTATGGAGACTCCAACCGCTTCCCGAGCTCATGGAGCCAACCTGAAGAGAGCGAGACAAAGAAGAAAGCGTTAGATATAATTAAAAAACTCACACTAAAATGTGTTTGTGTATCAGTTTCATATGTGTCCATGTGGTGGAAAAGTAGCTCACACTGCAATGACACATAAGCTAAAGGAAATGGTTTATCTAAATAAAGAAATTTCTGTCATTATTTACCCATATGACTTTCTTTCTTGTGGGGAACACAAAAATAGCTATTTTGTTTTGTATACAACGAATAGCATTCCCGTTTCAGGGTAAAAAAACTAAAACAAAGAGGGATCATAAAAGAACCATTAAAGTAGTCCATATAATGTGTGTGGTATTTTCTAAGACATATGATAGCTTTGTATAAGGAACAGATTGAAATTTAAGTACAAAAAAAATATATATATTGAATTTTTTTTTATAAATACAACCTCTTTCTGCAAATTTCATTGGCAGCAATGCCAGGTTTTGGGGCAATCCTTAATTCTTAATTAAATTTTTGTAACGTTAAATGTAACATTTTACATACACTACCATTCTAAAGTGTTTAGGGTCAGTGTGATTTTTTTGTTGTTGAAATAATTAATACTTTTATAAAGCAAGGATGAGTTCAATTGATCAGAAACGAAACTTAAGACATTTATAATGTTACAAAAGACTTGTATTTCAAATAAATGCTGTTCTTTTCAAATGTACAGAAACATATTAAGCAGCACAACTGTTTTCAACATTGTGTCATGATCTGTGTTCTTTGTATGTTTGGTTGGGTTTTTACTAGTTTAGTTAAGTTTCCAGTGTTTTCAGTTAATTTCCTTGGTTACACAATGTTTGATTATCGTTTAAACCTGTGACTCATTTTGTTGATTGGTTTGTCTGTGTATTTAAGCTCTGTGTTTCTTTCTGTACCTGGTCAGTTCCCGTAGTGTTTAACCCGGTTATTCAGTTCTGTTTTTATGAGTGTTTCATTTTGAGTTCTTTGTTAATAAAATACTATACTGCTGCACTTAGATTCTTTACCTCAGGGGTTTTTAAACTGTGGGTCGCAGAGGGGGAAAAGGTAGGTTGTGCAAAGTCACTTGACAGCAGCGAAATTTACGTTTCAGTGAATGACACACACACATACAGTTTAGTATAGGGCTACACGATATACCAATATTAAACAGAAATCGCGATGTTGCTAGTGTGATTTTCGAATGGCAAAGGTTGCGATTTAACTATATACACGCTTCAAGAAAAGTGCAAAATAGTGTTTTCAGGGTCTCAGAGTGACTTCGTTCATTAATAAGCTCATTAATTGTCCACAAAACTGCATTAACACATGTACAGTTGTACACTGTAGTGTTTCCAGACTTTTGACAGGTACTGTACAATGTAAACACCATGAATAACATTCATTCTACGACATAGTATTTCAATCTGATACATGGTACTATCACATTTGTACATTTTTGTAAGGCAGACTTATGTACATGAACTGGTTACATGAAAAGCAGAAGGAACATCTTGTGACCCCCAAACAGTTCTCCACTAACAGTAGTTGTTTGGAATTCACACCAAGTCAATTCATCAAACAGAGTTTGCCTTCTTTATGAAACAATCCTTGTGTTTGCTGATAAGGAGTGACCCATCAGTTCTCACATACCACACTATCTAAATCCGGGTACCAGAGAGGAGATTCCAGCCCAGCGTTGCTATAGTAACAGCCCATCAGAGCAGGCCGGGGGTCAGTGGTTGGATGCCGAGGGGAAGCTGCAACTTTCCATCAATACTGATAGGGGACCAGGCGGTGAACTCTGGTACTTCTACAGCGATCCGTCATTATAGACCATAGAGAAGCACACTGGGCCTAATTACAGCCCCTCCTGCAGTCAAGATGGAGAGAGGCCCGCGGCACGACGTCTGGGTGACTGGTTTGTTTGCCGTTCGCTCACTCTTTCACTCACTTGGCTGCTTGCTGTCCCTGATGCATTCTTCCTATCTTCCTCCTCCACTATAACTGTCCATAACACCAGCTAACAGTGTCAGGCTTATCGCACTTCTTCTGTAACTATAAATTCTGCTTTCCATTCTCATTTGATGTCTTTATCGCTCTCTCTCTGTCTTGCTCCGAACGCATCAGATTAAATCCATTCATATTATGTCCATATTGCAGCTTTAACAAATCCATTACAAACTGAAATGAAACTGGAGAGCCAGACTGCGTTGAATCAATTAACACACTGTTGCATGATTGCTTCGGTTCAATAATTAAAAACTTAAAGGGATAGTTAATCTCAAAATGAAAAGTCTGTCATCATTTACTCACCCTCATGTTTAAAACTTATTTGAAATCTTTCTTATGTTTAAAGCAAAAGATGTTTTTAAAAATGTTTCAGTGTTTTTTGTCCATATAATGAAAGTCAGTGGAGAATAATGTTGTTTTGGACCCTACTGACTTTTATTGTATGGACAAAAACACGTATCGCTTCATTTGGACATTTCGCGGTAGTTCATAAATGTTTGGTGAGTGGTGCTAAAAGGTTAATGCTCTGTTGCATTTGAAAATAACATACCAACTTGACTAAACACTACACTGAACCTAACTAAAGCAAAAGCAAACATGAGATAAAAAGGCATCCACTGAAGCAACCATGCCATTTTAGCTTGCTTCTACAAGTATATTTTAACTCTTTATTTAGTGCCATGACTAGTGTTTAATGGGACTTGTACCCGAACACTCTTCCTGCAAGTGCATGGCTGTAACATGTGAGCTACTGAGCAAGTTTACTACTTCAGAAAAGCCATACATATGGAGCTGATAATGTGATGCAGGTCTTACGGTATATATTGTGACCAAAATATAAAATGTCTATTGTTAGAGATTTTACTATATAGTTTTTTTTGCGGTGTGAAATATATCCACGTAGCACTGTACCACTTAAAGACATATACACATATACAGGTAAGAGTGATAAAGAAACATGCATGAATGAATGAGAAAATAGAGAGTGGGACATGCTTGATGTTGAGTGCAATAAGCTGTGAAAAAGAACCCCATGTGGTTGGTGCTCGCGCTGACTGACACACACCCAAAATGCACACACAGGAAGCACCCCTCTCAGACAGCATGCGATCGTGAATCCAGTTCTCTTTTCTGTCTTATTGCGCTTGAATGGTCAGATATACGCACAATAATGTCAAAAAGTCTGTCGTGTGGAGTATTCACGTAAAAATAGTTGGCTGTGTCTTAAATTAACGTAAACAGCTGGGTGAAAACCAGATGTGTATTTTCACCACAGCGGGTCTTTAAGTTTATTTAATTTGTGTCTTTGCTCTATTGTATTTGTCCTACTGTATGTAATTTGCTTCTTTGTTCTTATTTTTAATAACAAAAATAAAATAAAAGTAGCTATATCGAGATATATTTAGTTATCGGTAAACAAACATTTCTCATACTGTGAAATAAGATTTTGGTCATATCGCCCACCCCTAGAAGCAAATGTCAAAAAGTACTAGATTACAAATCATGCACTATGGTAAAATTGTTTTGAGGTCATTATCATTGTGTTGTGCACGGAACCACAGGAAAATAAGTCTTTATTAATCTGCCCCTGTAATCATTATTTGTGTGGAAAGGAATAAAAGTTGTTGGTGTTTTACAGCCGTGAATCGTATGTATAGGTAATTTTTGGTGTTTTGCTAAAATTTAGGTACTGTAGAGGCATGTTTTCCAGTGAGCCTAGGTTGGTTTTCTCTCACATATATACACTTTCATTCTGTCTGTGAGTTAGTGAGTAAATTTTGTGTGCCAATCTCACCTATATCCCAGGTGTCCGCGTTGCTCTCCACCTCCTTCTTGCCGATGATGTACCAGATGCAGGCCATCCAGTGGGCCAGCAGTGCAAACATGGACATGAGCAGGGTCAGCACCACCGTACTGTGCTGGGAGTAACGGTCCATTTTCTGCAGCAGGCGCAGGAGTCTCAGCAGGCGCACGGTCTTTAACAGATGAACCACTGACACCTGGCAGAGGGGAAAGGGGAACTCACATTAACTGTCGAGGGTTTGCTCTGCATGCAAGTGCATTTGAGGGCTGAGAAGGGCAGGTGCCTGTCTTGTTAAATGATAGATATAGTGTGGTGCATCCAAAATCAGTTAAAACCTAATTAAACAAGTAGACGGGGTAGAAGCCCTTAGATTTCATCAATAAATCTTTATAAGTACTGTGGTGGTACTATGGTATAGTAAAACTATAGTATAACCACAGTAAAAAAGCATGTTCATACAATGTTGCTTTTTAGAAAGTAAATACAGAGGGGAAACATACAATAACTGCATGTTCTCAGGTGAATAGAAATAATGACACCCACTAATAAACAAGACAATAAATCACAAGAAATAGACTGCAGTTGTGAGATATGAAGAGCATAAACATACAAAAACATTGAGAACAAAACAGTCTGCCTAAGTATATGTTTTTCAGGATGACAATCATTATCTTTCTGTTCTCTGGAGCTCTGACTGTGCTCTCCGTCACTGTCATACTGTCAGAAAACAGACAAATGTATCATTAATGTTAAAAATGGCATAAAACAGTTACCTTCCACTTAACGCTTTTAAAGAAGTCGCTTATGCTCATCAAGGCTGCAATTATTTGATCAAAAATATAGTAAAAGCAGTAATATTATTATGAAATACAATTACAGTATAACTATAACTTTTCTATATCAATATATTTTAAAATGTAATTTGTTCCTGTGATGGAACAGCTGAATTTTCAGCAGCCATCACTCTGCCATCAGTCTTCAGTGTCACATGATCCTTCAGAATTCAAAAATATTTCTTATTATTATCAATGTCGAAAACTCTTGTGCTCTTGCGCTACTTAATATTTTTGTGGAAACTGTGATACATTTTCAGGATTCTTCGAGTAGTAAGTTCCTTTCTAAATAATATTTTCTTTTTAAATGTTGACCAAACTTTTGACTGGTATGCTTTTCATTTTATGTCATCTACTTTAAGAGCACTAGCTAAATTCATCAGGAATCCTCTGATAGTTTCAAATTCGAAAAACAACAGTCTGACCGCAGATGATGTAAGTGATGCGAGCAAATCAAATGCACACAAACTGTCAACTAAAGGAAACATCTATCAAAACTTGCAACGTTTTTATAGTGTTTACAATTACATCAGTGCAAAATTTACCATCAGATGGTTATCTAAGAGTTTATCTCTTAGAACTCAACACTAAAATGAAAATATTGGGAATAACAAAATAACAACATCTTCAGTCTTCACATTTTTGTGATAAAGATCTTGCATAAAGATGACGTAAAATATATAAATATATCTATATAAAATATGATCAACTGTACAGTATGTCACAAATATGCAAGAAAAACATTCCATTTCCATTTGGATGAATAAAACATTTTTTTCATGTTCAAGTTTCATGGTCAGTAAAAATCACAAGCTGTATTTTTCTGTGTCCCTGTTACACAGATTAATTTACTAATATTAATGACTACAACAATAAGAACTATGACATGTAAGTACAAGTAACATGCAATATAAGAAGTACTTTTAAGTACATGTAGTTCATCAGAATTTCTCAATGTACAATTTACACAGTAAAAATAAATAGTGTTACTGAAATATTTATGCTAAAACTTACTGTTAGACCCTGCAGACATGTTATTCTATATATTCAGCATGTATTTTTATGTTTTATGTATTAATACTGTTTATGTATTAAATAGTGCTGCACGATTAATCATATCGCAATCGCGATGTCAAACCTACGCGATTATATGACGCAAAATGCTGTGATTTTATATTAAATAAACAAATTAGCGCTGTTAACGCAATTAGCGCAGCATCTGTTAATTTTTGACATTCTTTGGCTAGTGTTACATGATCCCGCTCTTATTCATGCAAATGCTTTTAAACCATTCACGCGCGATAAGACAAAAATGAACGCGCTGCCTGTTAATGTCCTGACTGTGACACACAGAAAGACTCACAAAACACCATGCCAGAATACAGTTCTCTTTCGAGCTTGAATGAACAACACACACAATTATGCCAAAATGTCTTTTTGTCGAGTATCTTCATAACATAAGAGTATAGTCTTATGATGAACGTGAAGAGTTGTGACTCGTGAGAGAATGAGGCGCGTGTGAGATCCGCGTCTCTGACAGCAGCGACTGGTCTTAAAGGGACAGTACACAGTAGCCACTAATTATATCTGTCATTAAAGTTAATCAACACTCACTGCTCTTGACTAAATAACTTTTTTCTTTAGGCAGATTATCACTAATCTGTGTGTGCATTTATTTTCCTTGAGAACCAAGCAAGTTGACTCATGAAACCATTTGTTTATTATATCGCATATCGCAATCGCAATATTGACCTCAATTATCGCAATATGACATTTTCCCCAAATCGTGCAGCCCTAGTATTAAAGGAGGTTTAAAATGAATGAGCATGTGAGAGTGTTTTAAATAGCCCATATATATTCTATAACTATATATATATTCAGTGTGACTGTGACTACATAAAAATAACACTCTGTATTAACCTGATCACAAACTTTCACACATGCACACTACCAGGTCAGTAACAGACGCGTACACACTGCTATTAGACCAGTTTGTCTAGAGCTTCAGGCAGTAACTAGCCAGCAATATTCATCACAGCCTCTCTTATTAAAATCAGACAATCCCTATGAGAAACAACCCTTTCTCGTCCCTGCAGCATTAAATAATAATCCACGTTGTAATGGCCACAATCTCTCATTTGACAATTAAATATTAATAAACATCAAGAGATCATGGTCTCAGAAGCAAAACCAATGAACATTTATGTCATTAGAGAAACAAAAAGGCTGAACTTAACAGTTGGTTAAAAATTAGATAAGGAGGGTGAAAATGGAGGTAAGGCCACGGTAGGGGTTCATATACTGAGCTTTATGTGGTAATGTGTCTATGTGAATTAATAACTAAATCACTCGTACTGTTAACAATGTGTAGGTGGGTTAAGAGGGAAGGGAAGTAATTGGGAAAGAAATGGGAGTGATAGAGAGCAAAAAGAAAGGAATGGAAAGGGTAGGAAAACAAAAACAAAACGGGAAAAGAACAGGAAAAGAAAAAGGAAAGAGGAGGAAAAGCGAGAAAAAAAAGGAAAAAAAAGGAAAATGACTAGGAAAAGAAAAGAAAAGGTAAAGGAAAAAGAAAAGAAGAATAAATGAAAATGAATAGGAAAGAAAAGGAAAGGAAAAGGAAATGAATGGAAATTGACTAGGAAAAGAAAGAGAGAGGAAATGAGAAGAAATGGTAAAGGAAAAGAAGATTTTTTTTTTTATAAAGGAATAGGAAAGAAGAGTAAACGAAAAGGAAAAGGAAAAGGAAAGAGTGAAGGAAAGGGAATGGAAATGGGCCAGGAAAGGAAAAAGGAGGCATGGAGATGAAAAGGAAACAGACTGGAAAATGGCCAGGATAGAAAAGGAATGAAGAACAAAGGAGATGAAAGGAAAAGGAACAGAATGGGAATTGGCCAGGATAGGAAAATGAAAGGAAAACAGTAGAAAGGAAAAGGAAAGAAATTGGCCAGGATTTAGGAAAAGAAAAGAAGAGGATAGGAGTGGAAAGAAAAAGGAAAATAATGAAAATTGGCCAGGATAGGAAAAGGAAATGAAAAGAAGAGGAAAGTATAGGAAACAAATGAAAATTGGCCAAGACGGGGAAAGGGAAACCAAAATAACAGAAAATGTCCAGGACAGGAAAATGAAATCAAATAGGAAAATGAAATCAAAACCAGAGAGGAAAACAGAGGTCAGTGGAAAAAAAGAAATATCATTCTTCACTTCTGATGTCTTTTTGTGGGTTCATGTCTGTGTGCATGTTTGTTGCATCTGTGTGTGTGTGTGTGTGTGTGTGTGTGTGTGTGTGTAGTGCAGCTGAAGGGCAGATGTGAAGGGATGCCAGAGGAGCAGAGGTGCAATCTGTAATTGGAGCAGATTTAAGGGAACATCTCGGAGACAACAAGGTCTGTATTACAGTGGCACTTAGGAGTCCACTGCATTTCACTTTCCTCTTAATAAGCCTCAGTGGATTTCAAGCACTCTTTCGTTGTGTTTCGCCGTACAGAGGGTGCATGTGTCATCACTGTAAGTGTGTGTGTCCAAGTGGCACTGATCGATTCTGCCAGTCTGGATTGGCCAGAAAAGCTGACTGTCTTTTTCTGTGAATTAAAACCAGGAGCCTGTGACCCTTGATTTTGTATTGGAGTCATCAGAGGCAGTGTTAACCAATTTCAGAGCCTGTAATACATCTTGTACCTGAACCCATATTCTCTCATTAAAAGATCTACATCCATGATGTCATCAAAAGGACTTCACGGTCCATCCACTCAGGGTGACCCTGACTGCCGCTGCTCAATATTTTGTTTTACACTTAAGGAAGAGCAAAACAAATCATTGCGCTCAATACAGTGCCGGAGGGGCTAAAAAAAGAATATCTGGAAGTCCAAAAGTCATGACTGTTCAAGCAAGACCAGTCCAGATGGAATCTAGCATCTTTTGCTTTTAATTGGAGGAAGCTCTTCTACAGTAAATGGATTTCACCACGGTGAAATGCATTGAGAGTGCTTAATTCTTATACATTTACATATTTGGCAAACACGTTCATCTAAAGCGAGTTTACATTAGGAAATGTAAGGCATACGTTTTATCAGTTCACGCTTTCTTGGAAATCTCGACTTACTGCTTGAGCTACAGGAATGCTTATCCTAGAAGGTACAAGACGTTTTCAAAGCATTGCATTTTGGCAGAAGTCAGCCCATTTTCAGCTCGGGACTTTAATGCCCAAGACCACACATCAGATAATTTTTTGAAAAAAAAAAAAAAAATGAAAAAAAAATTTGTGAGGGGGGGTTGGTGTGGGGGCAAATGTAACTGCTATTTTATGTACTTCGATACCTCAGCAAAAACTACTAGCCCAACTAATAAAGTTCAAATATTATTAAAACCAAGTAAACAGTCAGTAATAAAATAAGAACAAATACACAATTCCAAGCATAGATGAATACTATATAACAAAGTTACAAAGTCTAACAGTAGTATTCAGGTACAGAAATGTAATAATTAGGCCTAAATGTAAAATAACACTATTGTGTTCACTGTAGAAATTAAATATAGATTAATCTTTGTTAAAGCTGTATTTTGTTGTTTTATTAACATTAATGGCACAGACAGCAGCAGGAATATTAGGCTGCTGTCACTTTAAGACTAAATACACGGACCGAATATACTGACAGGCATCCAGTTTCTTTCTCTGCTGTTTACATTCACTTAAGACATAACCGACAGAATACTTGCAGAGACGGGTATTTTGATGTGTATGTGTCTGTTCAAGCGCAAAGAAATGCGAATCACATGCGTGCTGAACCGTGGGGCCTGGTCCGTACGGATCGCAGATCAACTGCGATCCAGTGCACCCCTACTCTTGTAAGGTTTATGTTTTCATTTTCTTGTTTTCTGTGTGCCGTTGTTACCTATGTTCCCCTGTTTAATTTTTTGTCATGGTTGCTCGCTAGTTGATCGATTAGTCCTCACATGTGCTTGTTGTTTCTTTCTTAATTACTGTGTATATATAGCCCTCATTTGGAAATGTTTTTTGTCTGTTCTTATCTCTAGTGTTGCTTCAGTGTATAGTTATTTTACCATCCCCTGCGTTCTCCTGTTCTCCTGCATGTTTGTTATTTTGTTTGAAGAGTTAATAAAAGTGTCTGCTGCAATTAGATCCTGCCTAAACTACTCTCTTGCTGCAACCACCACCGTGACAACTCTAGAATGCTGGTATATTGCGCTTATTTATATTGTTTAATTCATCAAAATGTTTATAAAAACGTAGTTGTGCTAGCTGGGTCAAAGCATTATCGAATTAGCCATATTTAATAACGATAATATAAAAAAAAACACGCAAGTGACAATTCTGCAGTTTTATACTGCCACATATTCTCTGTATGCCTGCTTTTCCCCCCCAAATCATGTAAAATTTGTAAATTCAAAATGCATTTGAAAACTGTGCAAAAATCTTCCCACAGATTTTTCCCTCGATAGATTCATTATAGTTTTTGTAATATATGCATAATATATGCATTACTCACCACGCTGACTTTGAAAGCGTAAAGGAGATCAAAGGGCAGAGCAGCAACCAGGTCGATGATAAACCAGGTGGTCATGTAATGGATGCAGATCTGCCGTGCATCGAAGATCACCTGCCCCGACTTACTCACGTACGTGGTGCGGAAACTGAACACGATGTCTAAAGCGACAGACAGAATCAGCGTCTTCAAAAAATACACCATCAGCATAATATCAATGAACGACAGTGTGTCCATTGAAGCATTTATAACAGCAAAAATGCTTTTCTGACAGCTATATATCAAGTGGAGAGTCCATCACAGACTAACAACAGAAAAATGAAAAATTCATGTGCTGTCAACAAATCTGAACACAAAGCGTTTTAAATAGAGGCCTTATCAGAGTCACAAAGGCAAAATACATTTCAGGAAGCAGTGTTAATAGGACAAGACAAATAAAAAATGCATGTAGGCCTATAATATTATTGTTTTAAACTCAAATCAATAACATAACATATGGAATCAACATCCTTTACATCTTACGTTGTTCAAACAATCTTTGACCAAAAACATCCATTTACCTAACAAATGTGCAAGAAAAAGAACAAATAGCGTAATTTGAGAAAGCATGCGTGCTCCTTCTCCATCAATCATGGAGAGAAACTCAAATGGCAGATGTCTTTAAAAAAGCACATTTTTTGTTTCTGTAAAAACTGCCCTTTTAATTCCAATTAATTTCTTTCTGAATAGCAGAATACAGAATGATATGCTGCCCTGTGGCAATGCTGTACCTCAGAGGGTTAATGGAAGATGTCATAGAGCCTGATTTAAAGGGACAATGTGTAGTTTTTTAGGTATTTTATTATCTAAAATCAATATTTTTATTCTTAAATATGTCCTCAATGGTGTACAAATACCTCTGCCAGTGATCTGACTTATCCTCGTAAACGAAGAATTTATTATCTTTATATACATGGGACGGGTAGGTCCACGGAGGCTTCCATGTAGTTCCGCCATCTTGAAAAACTATAATAGCAGAGAGGGACAAAAAGTACTAGGCCAACGCGTTTCCACAACGCGCTTTCGTTCAGAGCCAGCGTCACGTGACTGAAACCAGCAGAAGCGGAGGAGCAGAGGAGTGAGAGGCAAGTTTAAAAGGCTGCACTGTACGGTTAGTCACAGGATAAGGAGTCCTCGTCGTCGAAAAAGTCCAAAGTAGACCGTAAAAACGAAACGTGACCGGAGATTACAAAAAACAAGGGTTAATGTCGGGATAGCTTTTTCCAGGTGGAAAGAGCTAATGCACGAGAAAGCTTTCAAAAAAGACGCTGAAGTTGCCTGCTTTCTTCTCGAGGTAAGTCAATGTTACGGTCTTAATTACAAGCTTTTTTTCATTGCTTGGTTGTGTACTTTATTATATAGACAGACAGTAGAACTCGATGAAGTGCTATTAAAAGACATCCTGTCATAGCTTTATGGTACGTAACGGCTACCGTAGATGCAACACGCATTTGAAAAAGCGAGGCGCTGGAGAGCACTATTCGTTTGAATGCAAAATACAATTTCACCACTAGATGGGAGAAATTCCTACACATTGTCCCTTTAAAGACACGATTATAATCATGTGTAAAGATAAAGATGTGATTGGGCAAAGATAATCTCATAAATCATAACCATGCTAGCAATGAAAAATATACCATGTATATTATTAATTGAGATATATATATATATATATATATAACTAAATATATTATGTCGAAGATCAAAATTGGATTCTCTTACCAATGATGAAGAGAATCTCGACGGCAATGTCAGTGACGGTGGTGCTACGTGTCAAGTCTTGATCACCAATAAAACAAACGTTGTACGGCACCGTCACGGCGACATAGAATGTAGCCAGTAGTATTAGCCAATCCCAGCCAGCTTTGAAGGTGCTGAAGTGGAGAAGAATGAACTTGGACTTCTTGGCATCAGCGACCTTATATTCAGGGAGAGCCGGTGGATCACCAAACACATTCTAGAAAGAGATAGAACAATTATGGTAGAGACACTGGTTCTGTTTTATCTTTTCATTCCTGTATTTTTCTATATCATCAGTATTTGAATGGTCTCACCTTGTTAAGTTTGATTTTACTCTTTTTCTGACGGTTGTGCAGGTGTCCTGAAATGTGGTACAGAACTGTGCTAGATCGCAGCCGAGTGGAGCCAAACGGAGAACCTCCCTTGACCTGCCCGCGGCGACACTCTGAGAAAAGGTTGGACTGTTGTTATGAAAGTCAAGGGCATTGGGGATACAATCCATCAAGAAATAAAAACATACTGCACAAAACAAATTCCACTAATACATAAAAACAAAGAACAAAATGCATCTTTCAAAAAAAATTCCTGTGGTACTGAGGTTGCTGTAATGTTGTTGTTTTTTTACTTTATAAAATAAAATAATAAATAAAATTAAAGCTGCAAGCAGCGATGAAAGGGCCCTCGCACCCGTGCCATCAACACTCGGTGGCTTTAGGAAGACAGAGCATGGTTGGGAAATGTACATTTAAGGAGGTATATATAGTAAGAGTATGTCAAAGTTAGTAACAAAATGTTTTGTATAATGGTGATAATAGCATGCTTCATGACTCAGCTAAGTGTTGCTAGCATGTTTAGTCTGTTTCTAGCATGCTTAGTACACAATAATTATGTGGTTAGTACCGCATTACTGTGTTAACCATGTCAGTTTCTGTTGCCAATAGGTGGCGTTATGACTATTGCTGAATATGAGCATGGATGTGTGTTCAGGACAGAACTCTTATCAAACGTGTGAAGTTTGGTGCAAATTGGAAATTGCCTTCTTGAGTAACAAAAAAGTCATGTTTCATTGAATTAGCATTCTTTAGCACTTAGCTAAGCATTGTTAGCATGTTTTAACATGTTTGTAGCATGTTTAGAACTCAATGGCATTTTTAACATGTTGCTAGAACGGCATCAACGTGTTAAACATGTCACTTCCTGTTGCCAGTAGGTGGCGCTATTACTAAAAATGAACATTCTCATGTAGATGTATTCAGGCCATGACTCTTATCAAAAGTGTGAAGTTTGGGGCAGATTGGACATTCCATGCCTGAGTTACAGCAAATTCCTATTTAATTGCAATAATAGCATGCTTTAGCACTTAGCTAAGAGTTTGCTAGCATGTTTTAGCATGTTTCTAGTATGTTGTTAGCATGTTTAACACTTGCTGGCACTTTTTTATATGTTATTAGGAGTCCATAACAGTGTTAAACATGTCACTTCCTGTTGCCAGCAGGTGGCGCTATGACTGTAACTGAATATAAGCATGGTCATGTGTTCAGGACAGAACGCTTATCAAAAGTGTGAAGTTTGGGGCAGATTGGACATTCCATGCCTGAGTTACAGCAAATTCATATTTAATTGCAGTAATATCATTCTTTAGCACTTAGCTAAGTGTTTGCTAGTATGTTTTAACATGTCTCTAGTATGTTGGTAGGATGTTTAGCACCTACTGGCATTTTTTTTATATGTTATTAGGAGTCAAGAACAGTGTTAAACGTCACTTCCTGTTGCCAGCAGGTGGCGCTATGACTATAACTAAATATGAGCATGGACATGTGTTCAAGAGATAACTCTTATCAAACGTGTGAAGTTTGGGGTAGATTGTACATTGCCTTCTTGAGTAACAACAAAGTCCTGTTTCATTGAATTAGCATGCTTTAGCACTTAGCTAAGTATTGCTAGCATGTTTTAATATGTTTCTAGCATGTTTAGAACTCAATGGCATTTTTAACATGTTGCTAGAACGGCATCAACGTGTTAAACATGTCACTTCCTGTTGCCAGTAGGTGGCGCTATTACTATAACTGAATTTGAGCATAGACATGTGTTCAGGCCATGATTCTTATCAAACGTGTGAAGTTTGGGGCAGATTGGACATTCCATGCCTGTGTTACAGCAAATTCCTATTTAATTGCAGCAATAGCATGCTTTAGCACTTAGCTAAGTGTTTGCTAACATGTTTTAGCATTTTTCTAGTATGTTGTTAGCATGTTTAGCACTTGCTGGCACTTTTTTTATGTTTTTATGTCCACAACAGTGTTTAACATGTCACTTCCTGTTGCCAGCAGGTGGCACTATGACTGTAACTGAATATGAGCATGGTCAAGTGTTCAGGACAGAACGTTTATTAAAAGTGTGAAGTTTGGCGCAGATTGGACATTGCCTTCTTGAGTAACAACAACATCCTGTTTCATTGAATTAGCATGCTTTAGCACTTAGCTAAGTATTGCTAGCATGTTTTAACATGTTTCTAGCATGTTTAGAAGTCAATGGCATTTTTAACATGTTGCTAGAATGGCATCAACGTGTTAAACATGACACTTCCTGTTACCAGTAGGTGGCGCTATTACTATAACTGAATGTTCTCATGTAGATGTGTTCAGGACAGAACGCTTATCAAAAGTGTGAAGTTTGGGGCAGATTGGACATTCCATGCCTGAGTTACAGTAAATTCTTATTTAATTGCAATAATAGCATGCTTTAGCACTTAGCTAAGAGTTTGCTAGCATGTTTTAGCATGCTTCTAGTATGTTGTTAGCATGTTTAGCACTTGCTGGCACTTTTTTATATGTTATTAGGAGTCCATAACAGTGTTAAACATGTCACTTCCTGTTGCCAGCAGGTGGCGCTATGACTGTAACTGAATATGAGCATGGTCATGTGTTCAGGACAGAACGCTTATCAAAAGTGTGAAGTTTGGGGCAGATTGGACATTCCATGCCTGAGTTACAGCAACTTCCTGTTTCATGGCGAAACATCGAAATTTGTTAGGCCGCCGTGGACCCGCCCTTTGACGAAAACTCAAGATCTTCGCAATTTAACGTCGCAAAGGCCTTAAGATTACACTCACCAAATTTGAAGATGATCAGATTAAAACTGTAGGAGGAGTTCGTTAAAGTACGAGGCCTGAAAATGGCAAAAACTGCACAAAAATCTGAGAGGAAGTTCAAAATGGCTGACTTCCTGTTGTGTTTAGGGCTATGCTCCAAGAGACTTTTTTGTAGGTATTAGGTCATTACACGTATGTACCGAATTTCGTGCACGTACGTGGAACGTTGCGGGAGGCGCACTCCGTTGAACTTTTATAGGTGGCGCTATCGAGCCGTTTTGCCCCGTCCAATTCTGAAACCTATATCAGATGTAAATTTTCGCCAGTTCTGACGCGTGTGCAAAGTTTCGTGAGTTTTCGAGCATGTTTAGGCCCTCAAAAATGCAATTCAATGCGGAGAAGAATAATAATAATAACTAGAATGTACATTTCCTGAAGAAAATGTGAAGTGGTGCTTGCAGTGGCAAAACTCGCCACTCGGTTGCTAGGGTGTTGTACATGATTGCATACGAGCCAACAACCATGCCTGTACGATGTTGTGGAGCTGAAATATGGCTTCTATATGTTGCAATATGGTTGCTAGGTAGCTTTAAACGGTTGCTACGGTGTGGTTACACAGGTACCATGATGATATTTACAGATTGGTTTCCGAACCGAAACAAACAAGCACACCCCCATGTCTATACGATGTGCTGGTGCTGAGATATAGCTCATTCATGTGTTTGTACGGTTGCTAGGGTACTCCAAATGGTTGCTAAGGTTTGTTTATACAGTTTATGGGGTAATATTTAAAGAGTATTTGCAGGTCTGGGTCAAATAATGCCCAACTCTGTGTTTTTACAATGTTTTGTTGCTGAGATATGGCTTGTAAATGTTGTTTAATGGTTGCTAGGGGCCTGTAACTGGTTTCTAGGGCGTGGCTAGGAAGTTGTTATGTCACTACTTATTGGCTGCTTGATAGGATGAATCAAAAGAGCCCAACCCCAAGGCTCTATGACCTTCTGAGCCAAAGATATGATTTTGCAAATTTTGTGCCTATGTTAAGTCTATGGGACATTTTTCGGCAAATTTTTCGCCCGCCAGACGAACATCGTACACCCGATCGCTTATAAAAGTCATAGCACACCTCTCCTCAATAAACCGGTCAATTTGACACCTCATTCAGGGGTCTGTGACAAACGGTGTGGGGCGAGTTACGCGCCGAAGTTTTGTCTAGGTGAATAGTAATCACAACACTAGAATGTACATTTCCTGAAGAAAATGTGAAGTGGTGCTTGCAGTGGCAAAATTCGGCACTCGGTTGCCAGGGTGTTGTACATGATCGCATACGAGCCAACAACCATGTCTGTACGCTGTTGTGGAGCTGAAATATGGCTTCTTTATGTTGCAATATGGTTGCTAGGTGGCTGTAAACGGTTGCTAGGGTGTGAATACAAAGTTACCATGGTGAAATTTACAGACTGTTTCCCAACCAAAACAAAAGAGCCAACCCCCATCTCTATATGATGTTCTGATGCAGAGACATGGGTCTTGATAAACGGTTGCTAGGGTCCTCTGTTTGGTTGCCAGGGAGTGACTTGGCAGATGCCAATGATGAAACTGCAAAGGCTTCTTGTCACTCTGAATGATATAAACCAACTCCCATGCCTCTATGACATTCAGAATGGAAGATATCCCTCCTTGGATTTTGGTTGCTAGGGTACTCTGTTTGGTTGCTAGAGAGTGGCTTGGCAGCTGCCAATGATGAAATTAAAAAGGCTTCTTGTCAGTATGAATGATAAAAACCAACTCCCATGCCTGTGTGACATTCAGAAAGGAAGATATCCCTCTTTGGAATTTGGTTGCTAGGGTACTCTGTTTGGTTGATATGGAGTTGCTTGGCAGCTGCCAATCATGAAACACCAAAGGCTTCTTGTCAATATGAATGACATAAACCAACTCCCATGCCTCTGTGACATTCAGAATGGAAGATACCCCTCTTTGGATTTTGGTTACTAGGGTACTCTGTTTGGTTGCTAGGGAATGTCTTGGCAGCTGCCAATCATGAAACTCAAAGGCTGCTTGTCAATATGAATGATATAAACCAACTCCCATGCCTCTGTGACATTCAGAATGGAAAATATCCCTGTTTGGATTTTGGTTGCTAGGGTACTCTGTTTGGTTGCTATGGAGTTGCTTGGCAGCTGCCAATGATGAAACTACAATGGCTTCTTTTCACTATGAATGAAATAAACAAACTCCCATGCCTCTGTGACATTCAGAATGGAAGATATCCCTCTTTGGATTTTGGTTGCTAGGGTACTCTATTTGGTTGCTAGGGAGTGGCTTGGCAGCTGCCAATCATGAAACACCAAAGGCTTCTTGTCAGTATGAATGACATAAACCAACTCCCATGCCTCTGTGACATTCAGAATGGAAGATATCCCTCTTTGAATTTTGGTTGCTAGGGTAATCTGTTTGGTTGCTATGGAGTTGCTTGACGGCTGCCACTGATGAAACTGCAAAGGCTTTTTGTTACTATGAATTATATAAACCAACTCCCATGCCTATGTGACATTCAGAATGGAAGATATCCCTCTTTGGATTTTGGTTGCTAAGGTACTCTAATTGGTTGCTAGGGAGTTGCTTGGCAGCTGCCAATCATGAAACTCCAAAGGCTTCTTGTCACTATGAATTATATAAACCAACCCCCATCTCTATACGATGCTCTGATACAGAGATATAGGTCTTGCTAAATAGTTGCTAGGGTACTCTGTTTGGTTGCTATGGAGTGGCTTGGCAGCTGCTTATGATGAAACTCCAAAGGCTGCTTTTTCAGTATGAATGATATAAACCAACTCCCATGCATCTGCAGCATTCAGAATGGAAGATATCCCTCTTTGGATTTTGGTTGCTAGGGTACTCTGTTTGGTTGCTAGGGAGTGGCATATCAGCTGCCAATCATGAAACTCCAAAGGCTTCTTGTCACTATGAATGATATAAACCAACTCCCATGCCTCTGTGACATTCAGAATGGAAGATATCCCTCTTTGGATTTTGGTTGCTAGGTCCTCGACAATGGTTGCTAGGGAGGGGCTTGGAAGTGTTGAGGTGATTCATGATTGGCTGTTTGCTGCCCCGAGTCAAATGACACCACCCCCATGTTTCTATGACAATTCAGTCCGGAGATATCTCTTTGAACTCTTTCAATGGAAGTCAATGGGACTTGTTGCTAAGGTGCTCTAAATGGTTGCTAGGGCGTGGCTTGATAGCTTCACCACAATCCTGAGAGACTGATTGGTCATCTGAGTAAAATGAGCCCTCCCCCTTGTCTCTATGACACTGTGATCCAGAGCTACGTTCAATACAAAGTCCCTATGCAATTTACCATAGTAGGAAAAGCATGTGTGTTTCACGGGACGTTCCTTCCCCATAGTAAGTCAATGGGGCAACTTTGGGCATCTCCTGCCCCCCAGGGGTGCAACTTTTACCCCATTGTGAGGTATGTTCTTACAGAGCCTGTCAGCCTCTTCAAATGTGGCAAATCACACGTTTCTGCGAAATCCTCGCTCAGAGCTATGTGTGGTCAAAGTTCGTTGCAATGTTAAGTCAATGGGACTTTTTTGGCCGCTTTTTCGCCCCTGGGGCGAACACCGCACCCCCGATCGCTTATAAAAGTCATAGCACACCTCTCCTTAATGAGCCGGTCGATTTGACACCTCACTCAGGTGTCTGTGACAAACGGTGCGGGGCGAGTTACGCGCCAAACTTTGGGCGGAATAATAATAATAAGAAGAAGAAGAATAATAAGTATGAGCAATAACAATAGTGATGCTTTTAAAAAAGCACCACTAATTAAAGCTGCAAGCAGCGATGAAAGGGCCCTCGCACCCGTGCCATCAACACTCGGTGGTTTTAGGAAGACAGAGCATGGTTGGGAAATGTACATTTAAGGAGGTATATATAGTAAGAGTATGTCAAAGTCAGTTACAAAATGTTTTGTATAATGGTGATAATAGCATGCTTCATGACTCAGCTAAGTGTTGCTAGCATGTTTAGTCTGTTTCTAGCATGCTCAGTACACAATAATTATGTGGTTAGTACTGCATTACTGTGTTAACCATGTCAGTTTCTGTTACCAGTAGGTGGCGTTATGACTATAACTGAATATGAGCATGGATGTGTGTTCAGGACAGAACTCTTATCAAACGTGTGAAGTTTGGTGCAAATTGGACATTGCCTTCTTGAGTAACAACAAAGTCATGTTTCATTGAATTAGCATTCTTTAGCACTTAGCTAAGCATTGTTAGCATGTTTTAACATGTTTCTAGCATGTTTAGAACTCAATGGCATTTTTAACATGTTGCTAGAACGGCATCAACGTGTTAAACATGTCACTTCCTGTTGCCAGTAGGTGGCGCTATTACTATAACTGAACATTCTCATGCAGATGTGTTCAGGCCATGACTCTTATCAAAAGTGTGAAGTTTGGGGCAGATTGGACATTCCATGCCTGAGTTACAGCAAATTCCTATTTAATTGCAATAATAGCATGCTTTAGCACTTAGCTAAGAGTTTGCTAGCATGTTTTAGCATGTTTCTAGTATGTTGTTAACATGTTTAACACTTGCTGGCACTTTTTTATATGTTATTAGGAGTCCATAACAGTGTTAAACATGTCACTTCCTGTTGCCAGCAGGTGGCGCTATGACTGTAACTGCATATAAGCATGGTCATGTGTTCAGGACAGAACGCTTATCAAAAGTGTGAAGTTTGACGCAGATTGGACATTCCATGCCTGAGTTACAGCAAATTCATATTTAATTGCAGTAATATCATTCTTTAGCACTTAGCTAAGTGTTTGCTAGTATGTTTTAACATGTCTCTAGTATGTTGGTAGGATGTTTAGCACCTACTGGCATTTTTTTATATGTTATTAGGAGTCAAGAACAGTGTTAAACGTCACTTCCTGTTGCCAGCAGGTGGCGCTATGACTATAACTAAATATGAGCATGGACATGTGTTCAAGAGATAACTCTTATCAAACGTGTGAAGTTTGGGGTAGATTGTACATTGCCTTCTTGAGTAACAACAAAGTCCTGTTTCATTGAATTAGCATGCTTTAACACTTAGCTAAGTATTGCTAGCATGTTTTAATATGTTTCTAGCATGTTTAGAACTCAATGGCATTTTTAACATGTTGCTAGAACGGCATCAACGTGTTAAACATGTCACTTCCTGTTGCCAGTAAGTGGCGCTATTACTATAACTGAATTTGAGCATAGACGTGTGTTCAGGCCATGATTCTTATCAAACGTGTGAAGTTTGGGGCAGATTGGACATTCCATGCCTGAGTTACAGCAAATTCCTATTTAATTGCAGTAATAGCATGCTTTAGCACTTAGCTGAGTGTTTGCTAGCATGTTTCTAGTATGTTGCTAACCTGTTTAGCACTTGCTGGCTCTTTTTTATATGTTATTAGGAGACCACAACAGTGTTAAACATGTCACTTCCTGTTGACAGCAGGTGGCGCTATTACTATAACTGAATATTCTCATGTAGATGTGTTCAGGCCATGACTCTTATCAAACGTGTGAAGTTTGGGGCAGATTGGACATTCCATGCCTGTGTTACAGCAAATTCCTATTTAATTGCAGCAATAGCATGCTTTAGCACTTAGCTAAGTGTTTGCTAGCATGTTTTAGCATGTTTCTACTATGTTGTTAGCATGTTTAGCACTTGCTGGCACTTTTTTATATGTTTTTATATGTCCACAACAGTGTTTAACATGTCACTTCCTGTTGCCAGCAGGTGGCACTATGACTGTAACTGAATATGAGCATGGTCATGTGTTCAGGACAGAACGTTTATTAAAAGTGTGAAGTTTGGCGCATATTGGACATTGCCTTCTTGAGTAACAACAACATCCTGTTTCATTGAATTAGCATGCTTTACCACTTAGCTAAGTATTGCTAGCATGTTTTAACATTAGCTAGCATGTTTTAACATGTTTCTAGCATGTTTAGACCTCAATGGCATTTTTAACATGTTGCTAGAATGGCATCAACGTGTTAAACATGACACTTCCTGTTGCCAGTAGGTGGCGCTATTACTATAACTGAATATTCTCATGTAGATGTGTTCAGGACAGAACGCTTATCAAAAGTGTGAAGTTTGGGGCAGATTGGACATTCCATGCCTGAGTTACAGCAAATTCCTATTTAATTGCAATAATAGCATGCTTTAGCACTTAGCTAAGAGTTTGCTAGCATGTTTTAGCATGCTTCTAGTATGTTGTTAGCATGTTTAGCACTTGCTGGCACTTTTTTATATGTTATTAGGAGTCCATAACAGTGTTAAACATGTCACTTCCTGTTGCCAGCAGGTGGCGCTATGACTGTAACTGAACATGAGCATGGTCATGTGTTCAGGACAGAACTCTTATCAAACGTGTGAAGTTTGGGGCAGATTGGACATTCCATGCCTGAGTTACAGCAACTTCCTGTTTCATGGCGAAACATCGAAATTTGTCAGGCCGCCGAGGACCCGCCCTTCGACGAAAACTCAAGATCTTCGCAATTTAACGTCGCAAAGGCCTTAAGATTACACTCACCAAATTTGAAGATGATCAGATTAAAACTGTAGGAGGAGTTCGTTAAAGTACGAGGCCTGAAAATGGCAAAAACTGCACAAAAATCTGAGAGGAAGTTCAAAATGGCTGACTTCCTGTTGTGTTTAGGGCTATGCTCCAAGAGACTTTTTTGTAGGTATTAGGTCATTACATGTATGTACCGAATTTCGTGCACGTACGTGTAACGTTGCGGGAGGCGCACTCCGTTGAACTTTTATAGGTGGCGCTATCGAGCCATTTTGCCCCGTCCAATTCTGAAACCTATATCAGATGTAAATTTTCGCCAGTTCTGACGCGTGTGCAAAGTTTTGTGAGTTTTCGAGCATGTTTAGGCCCTCAAAAATGCAATTAAATGCGGAGAAGAATAATAATAATAATAATAATAATAATAAATATAGCTGCGAGCAGCGATTGCGGGCCCAAGCCGGTGGCACCGCCACCCCGGTGCCTTTAGTTACCTAAAGGCACCGGGGATGGCGGTGCCACCGGCTTTGGCCCTCCATCGCTGCTCGCAGCTATATTTA